>NW_008751648.1:3375968-3712203 GCF_000230625.1 Exophiala dermatitidis NIH/UT8656 | reverse complement strand
AAACCCTAAACCCTAAACCCTAAACCCTAAACCCTAAACCCTAAACCCAGGCCCGGTTCTTTCCCAATTGGATGTATCGAGGTAGCTAAGACATATCCAAGGGTGAATCTACAGTATAAATGAATCGGTATTGAGGGCCAATCATGACAACCTTCATGTGTCCTGTCGCATGTTTCCTTTCGATATCGACTTCATTGAGATTGGACGCAAGAATAGCATATACGGCTATACACATCCTCAATCCTACACAGCATGTCTTACAATGCAGCCTCCTGGAGAATTTGGGAGTGCGTGTTAATAGGAGTCAACTTGCATAAATGTAGGTAGCTCTTTGCACAGTTCTGACTAAGATAGCTACAATTATCTCCTCTATGAAATCGCGGCGATCATGACTTGAGCGGCTCACATTCCCCTGCTTCAGCCATCTCCTTGATAGCGACTTCCGTCTGTCTCATAGCCTCGACGCCGGTTGGCACACCGCAGTAAATCATTGACTGCATGACAATTTCTCTGATTTCAACAACTGAGATCCCGTTCCGTATAGCGCCTTTCGTATGAAGCTTTAGTTCTGCCCAGCTTTTGAGTGCGATCAGGAACCCTAGATCTATTGAGTCAAAGGTTTGTTAGCTTGAGCAGATTTTGTGATACAAAACTATCCCTAATGTGGGTGGATCACATACTTATGAGACTTCGGTATTTACGCTCCAGTTCTGGTCTTGTCCACACTGTGCCCCATGCATACTCAGTGATGAACTGTTGTAGTGGTTTGGTGAATTCGGATTGTCCCTTTTCCAAAGCTTTGTCCACATAGTCGTCGCCGAGAACGGCTCGCCGGACAAGCTCGCCTTCCTGGAATGACTTGCTTGGTTTGTTGCTCTCAGCCATGGCTATCTGACCATTATTACGGAATCAAACTTAAGTTACCTAGCAATGCCTGCGCTTAAATAAACGAGAAAGCCAGAGCGTTTCTATTCTTCCTCCATCTCGGGCATCGTGGAGGCTGTCTCCATGGATGTAATGCTCCGCTAAATTTCCCCAACGTACCTAAGAAGGAGAACCTTGGGGCTTCGATAGTGGGGAAAGGACCTTAATGTCCCGCTCAGATTATAATCTTGCCCCGGATATTGCCCACCCCGAACAGCCGAGCCCTTCTTCAACAATAACCCTTGCAATTGATTTCAAGGTTGATCGAGTGCTCCCAAAAAGATGACGGAGAACAAGCAAAGCAGCGGCTCATCTTCTGTGATGCCGGGCGTTGTCTATGGATTTATTGGTCTCGGGAATATGGGATTTGGCATGGCCAAGAACCTGAGGGAATCCATGCCCGAGGAAGCAAAGTTGCTTGTATGCGACGTCAACCATCAGCGAAGAGATGAATTCGTTTCTTCTGTGACTAGACCGGTTCAAGTCGCAGAGTCTCCGAAAATCATTGCAGAGAACTGTGTGAGTAGGATCCCGGTCTACATGCGGCATTCACCTGAAGACATTGTGCTCATACGCTAGTTATGCGACCACAGGATATAGTGATTACTAGCCTCCCTACGAGCGATATCGTAAAGAACGTGTTCACCGATCCATCCACGGGTTTGTTGAGCATAGATTCTGCTGGAGCATCCAACAAATCCAAGCTCTTCATTGAAACGTCAACCATCGAAGTCGACACGTCAAACTATGTCCGGAAGAAAGTTGAAGACTCTGGACTTGGTCATTTTATAGATGCTCCTGTGTCTGGAGGCATACCAGCAGCGTATCAAGGGAACCTGACTATCATGGTTGGCGGAGACAAGGAGCTATTTGAACGAGCAAAGCCTGTCCTCGCTTCCATGGGTAAGGAGGAAAATATCTTCTTCTGCGGACCTCCAGGTGCTGGACTCGCGACAAAGCAAATTAATAACTACATCGCGAATGTGTCGTATGTGGCGCTCTGTGAAGGTACGTCGGATTCGAGGCAGACATGACATTGCTCACGCCTAATCGAATGCAGCTTTAATCACTGACACATCTTGTCCAGGGATGAACACAGGGGTCCGATATGGATTAGACCCTAAGATCTTAGCAGGTATGTCATCTGCTCAAGGCATTTCGCTATCAGATCTGCCCCTTCGTATGCTCAGGAGACTATAACGCATGATTACTGACCAAAACCTCTCAATGTAGACGCCATCAATCGCAGCAGCGGTATGTGCTGGAACTCGCTTCACATGAACCCTGTCAAGGGCGTCCAGGAAAGCTCACCTGCCTCACGGGACTTTGAAGGCGGCTTCCCGACAGAAGGTGCCAAGCACGTTATGGACATGGCTGTTCAACTCATGGACGCTGTAGGGGCAAAACATGTTATGGGGAATGTCATGAAAGACATATACGAAAGAGCCGTCAACCATCCCAAATGCCGTGGAAAAGAGTGTCGCAGTATCTATAAATTGTTTGCTGAGAATGATGGCAAAGACCTGGGAAACACGTTGATCGGATAATGGGAGGCGCAAGTTTGGAAGAGCAGAGACTTCTTGTTTCGCGGATCTACATTATATATTATGGTCCAGGGTAAGAGGCTCAGCGGCCCAGGCATTCATCGACTTAAGCTCAAAAGACAAAGCATTCTCTCGTCGATTGCGCACAGTATACTCAAAAAGTCAGCAAAAGAACTCGGCGTTCTGTGTACTTCAACTAACAAGGCGCCACTTATCAAACTCCACCATTCCCTTTGAGCTTGCACGAACAAATCTTGATAACGCGACCCAAGCCCGGAATGGTAGTTCCTGATCGATGATAAACGAGCTTGGCAGAATACCTGGCACTACCTACGCTGCTCATCACCATTCACGTTGCCAATTTAATGATATTCGGTTTCGATACTTGTTTGTAGAGATTGGCGTCAAAAGATTTCTGTGGACTACTGTTTCACCAAAGTTTCCAACCGCTCAATCACGATGTCATCCACGTCCAGATACCCCGCAGCTCGAATCTGAGAGCGACGTTTGTTTGACCGTTCGAATGGCAACCTGAGAGCGTCTTTCCCCGCCAGTGTGGGAGCCGAGTGGAACGCATTAACGAGCTTGCCAACCTCGGATTTAAAATCAGACACTGGCCTGAATTTTGCTGGATCAATGGCAACGATGAAAAACCCGAAATCCTCCAAATTTGGTGGCAATGCAGGAGCTCCGGCGAGGATGCCTAATAGCTGGACCGCGATTGCCAATCCGCTGCCTTTAGCTCCTCCCCAAACCGCCAGAGCACCCTTGAGAGCCTTTTCTGGATCTGTGGTCATCTCGCCGTTCTCATCAAAGGCAGTATCCGGGGGGAGCTGTTCGTTTTTCCGCATGGCAAGCATAACTTGAGCATGGATTATCCTTGATGTACCAATGTCGTAGATGATTGGCACGTCAGGGCTGGGAAAACCAATGCAAAAAGGATTCGTCCCCAGTAAAGGCTTGTATGTGCCCTCCGGGGCCACCCATGGGGTGCAGTGAGAGGCGATAATGGTGACCAAATCTGCCGCAGCAGCCATCTCGGCATAGTAAGAGAGCATGCCAGTGTAGTAGGTATTGCTGGCCCCGATGGCTGAAATGCCTTGGGTCTTTGCCTTGGCAATTGCCATGGAGGTTGCTTGGTGAGCGACTAGATACCCGAGCGTGTCCTTGCCATCAAGTTGAGCTGACGTTGGTGATTCGGTAGTAACTTGAACTTGATGCCTGGGCGTCTGTCCATTGAGCCTGTCGGCAATGCTCAGAATCCTTGCGAGCCCTGCGATTCCATAGCCACGGAGTTCGCTGTCAATGAGGTGGTCAGAAACGATGGTTGTATCTTCCTCGCTAAACCCGATCTTCAAGAGTGCTTGGCTCGCTAGCTGCTGGGCCTTTTCGATTGTCACCCTCATGTCTTACCGCTGTGTTGGTTTTCGTGCTTGGAGATTGAATCGAATCAATGTCAGCTTCTGAAAAAGGGTCGGTTCAAGTACCCCGGGTTTACCCCAGTTTTTCCTCCACAGCGAAAGACAGCGCCCTGGAGATTCTGGCGAATCAAGGACGACGAGGAGAATAATCTCCACGCGGCTTTTTGGTGCTTTGGAGAACTACCCATGCCTGAACATTTGCACTATGTGGAGTTGCTCGCTTATGTTTAGGAGATGTGTGTTTGCTGGTGCTCAGTGGTGGAAAGCTGTTCTCGCGAGACGGCTCGGCAGAAGCATATTTGGCAGGTCTCAACGCCGCCCAAGTAATCTGATATATGTATCTGCCTGGTCCGCCTTTCTGGGGGAGAAGCGAACATCTTTCTGTGTAAAGTTCTCGTCAGAATCCTCGCCAAACATGGGCTCCTCAGATACCAAAGCCGTCCATCTTGAGAACAAAGGTCCCGACACGCAGGTCCCAATCGTTCTCGACGACCAGTATGAAAACGAACTACTGGCCGTTCAGCTGGGAAATCAAGACAAAGAAATCAAAAGGATCCTTCGCAAGCTAGACCTTCGCCTGGTGTTGACGCTCTCGGTGCTTTATCTTTGGGCCTTTATTGACCGCGGAAACCTGGCCAATGTAAGCTGGATGACCTTGCAGTACCTGCAGTATAATCCGCTGACAGCTTTGGCTGTAGGCCAACATTGCAGGGATGAGCGATGACCTCGGACTCACAGGAACAAATCGCTACTCGGTGTTGACCATGATAGTATGAGCATCTTCCTGTGCCACCCCAATTCTCGTTTCGTTGAGACTGACAGTATTGTTCAAGTTCTTCATTGGTTACATTCTTATCGATGCTCCGGCCTCGTTCATTGTTCGAAAGATTGGAGCGATCATATGGATACCATCGATTGTGTTGTAAGCCTTCCATGTTGGTGGCGGTTCTGATTTGCCGTGCAGTTCGCTAACTCTGGAACCAAAGAGCTTGGGGGTAGGGCTAAATCCAATGACTGCCATGAGAATTCCTCTTGTTTAACCACCATATCTAGGATTGTGACAATTGCTCAAGGCTTCTGTCATAGCTGGGTACCACTTCTAGGTCAGTCCCATTTTATTTGGTCACGGCAAAAGCTCATTTGAAACAGTCTGCAGAATCATCCTCGGATTTCTCGAGGGCGGTCTCATTCCCAGTGCGATTTTTTGTAAGATTTCCGTACCGCGACCCCGTTCCTGGGAAAGTTTCTGATGAAGACACAGTGATCTCGCTGTGGTACACTCGATATGAAGCTCACAAAAGGTAGCGTCGCATTCAGCGAACTCCTTCAGATTGACATAACTAACACTGGTCATAGGTTGGCTTGCTTTTATGTGGTCGTAAGTGATTGAACTGGTGGTTATGGATCAAATATTCCTAACTGATCAAGGGAATCGCGTCGACTGGACTCTCCGGCCTTCTTGCATTTGGTATTGAAAACATGGACGGTCTCAGCGGGATCGCCGGATGGAGATGGATATTCATCATTGTAAGACTATCCCGATACCTCTGATGGTTTTGAGTGCGATGTTGTCGTTTTCTGACATCAGTTGTAGGAAGGAATTGCCACGTGCTTCTGTGCGATTGTCGCATACTTCACTCTGGTTGACCTCCCTGACAGAGGTGAGTTTTGGACTCGTGTTTTTGGTCTGCCGAGAGGGTATGGGGACGTTGACTTTTGGGTGCAGCTACGAGGAGAAACTTTTTGCGAATGCCACCTTTCTTGACCGCCACAGAGTCCAACCTGATGCACGCTCGTATTGAACAGGATAGAGGAGACAGCACCGTGGAGAAAGTTACGTTTAGGGCCATGTTGAGATGTGCTCGAGACTGGAAAGTGTGGGAGTTCTCTGCGCATGTCATGCTCAATGTAAGTCTCTTTGCAAAGAGAACCGGGTTCGTTTCTACTGACACTCATGAAGAATGTTGCCCTATATGCTTTCGCCTACTTCCTGCCCGCCATCTTGCAAAAAGGACTCGGATACTCAACTTCCAAGGCTCAACTCTTCACTTTCCCTCCATATGCGGTTGCAGCTCCGGTACGATCATGGACATGGTGTGACAGGACGTCAACTTACAGTGAACAGTGGATTCTCTTCTGCGCATGGTTGTGTGATAGGATGAAAGTCAGAGGGCCGATGATGATCTTCAACTCGTCTCTCTATATCATCGGAGTCTCAATGTCAGTTTGTCCTTTGGATACCGGGCGCATTTTACGACTTTCTACTAACAATTACTCCTAGGACTGGATTCGTGGCCAAGCCCGAAGTTAGGTACGGCGGGGTGTTCTTGGGCGTCATGGGAATCACCGGCAACATCCCAACTAACTTTGCCTATCAACACAACAACGTTGGTGCGTAGAACCTGGAAACTTCATGCTCACTCGATGCTAGGCACTCTCGCTAACTGTTAATTCAAGTCGGCCAAACTAAACGTGCCCTGTGCGCAGCGTTGATGACCACGGGTGGAGGATTCGGTGGCATAATTGCAGGAAACATCTTTCGTGCGCAAGATGCGCCCAATTATCAACCCGCTCTCATCATTTGCCTGTCTTTCCAGGTATGTATACCGAGCGATCACCCATTTTTCCCTATCGAGGAGCATTGACGGTCTAGCAGATTTTGAGTATGTCGTTGGTCGTGAAGAACTTCTTCTACTTTACATGGGCCAATCGCCAAGCGGACAAAGGGGAGAAGGTCATTGAAGAGAATCCCACATTCAGATTCACATATTAGTATGGGAGAGGCAATCTCGCCACGCGCTGCAAAGGATTGCCCAGTGAAGATTGTCCAGGATGTTGGTGGGAGAAATGGAAGAGGAAAAAGTCAACGCCGCGCTGGTCCACAGGTACCTAGGTACATAGCTTAACCTGCAACCAATACTAGTGGGTGGTTCAGTGGCCCCGAGAGAAAATGTACAATCGTGGAATTTACCTATCCTCACTAATGCGAACTGTCATCCTCGGGACAATAAAAGCTGGGGTTCCCCCCAAACCTCCTCTCCATCATTCCTCGTTTCTCTCCACACCTTTTCACCTCCTCTCCAATTTCAAGCTCTCGCCCTTGTGGAGAAATTCCTACTGTGCTTTGCAACTTTTCTGAGCCAGCTAACGCAGTATTATGGGAGATACTTGAGGGACACGCCCGAAATGGAGAAGACGTCCTTAAAGTCCTCAGCCACGCAAAAGTCACTCCCATGCAGGTTCTGTAACAGGCATTTTCGACGCTTGGAGCATGTCCAACGACATGAACGGACACACACGAAGGAGACCCCCTTCAGGTGCCCATGCGGCAAGTCGTTCAGCAGAAGGTGAAATTTTCGTCTTGAGGAAACACGCCCCTGTTGATATATCAGAACTGACCACAACATATGTAGAGACCTCCAACGGCGCCACGAGAAAGCTGCACACGGTGGCCAGGCCTGTGGATACTATGTATCTCCATCGCCGGCGCGAGTTGATCAAATCGCGGTCAATGAGGCCAACAATCAACTTAAGAATTCTGAGATATCGTTCCATGATGCAGTGTCATTCCAGACAGTCACAGATCAATGCCACCAGGCGCGACCCACATCCCACGTCGAGGTACGCCCTCGACAGGATGGTACCCAACTGCAACCGCTTCATCCCGAGCTCGGCTTTCGATCAAACGATGATAATGCAGAGATGCCGCTTCATGGCAACACTGCTTCGGCAGTGGAAATCCCTGCTCGAATGATGAGTGACGATAGAACGATGGCCACTGATTCATATCAGTTGGGCCAGAGCAATCTGAGCGTTGAGCCTCACGACCTGTATGGCCGCTTTGATGCGTTTGACTCGTTCTTGGACATGACAGATTTCTCAACGTTCATCCCACCAGAACTCTCCGCTGAGCCGTTCCTTCAGATCCCAACCTATGGTGCAGATCAAACACAAGGTCAGACTTCCCAGAACACACTGATGGTGGACACGGCAGGATCTCAACCCAGATGCGATTCTACCACTGGCGGCACGCATGCTGGCGGAGAGCAAGATACATCTTTCTCTCGGTTTGGCTCCCCGCTTCCCAACCCGCATTTTGAACCCAGAGACCAAATTCCCAAGCCGCCAAAGTCCGCGCTTACTTCATTGCCACGCCCTGTCTGGAAGATATCGGAGGCCGAGTATCGGCACATCCAGGCCAAGATTGAGGCCTTCTCTGATGTGTTTCCGAAAGACTTCAAGCTCCCATCAAGACATACGGTGTCTCGGTACCTGGAAGGGTGCATCAAGGGTCTGCACGTACATGTCCCTTGCCTGCACATTCCGACCTTTTCCGTGACTAGGGCAGCTCCAGAACTCATACTGTCAATGGCCGCAATCGGGTCACAATTTCGTTTCGAGAGCCACGCGAGTCCAATGTTATTCTACGCAGCAAAGGCGGTTATCATAGAGCAGTTGCATCGGCGCGAAAGGGACACGGTTCGGCAATTGCTATCTGACCCATCGTCGTCCGGGATGTCTCGCCCGACGATAAATTCAACACCGCCGGACGGCATGGAAGGCCCATCTCGGATTTCCGAATACGCGGACGCACAGGGGAATGGGTATACCTCAGGATCGACCCAGGACGATGATTCCATCGGGCAAGTGTTGCAGACGGCACAAGCGGTGATCGGTCTCCTTATCATGGGTGCCTGGGGACCTAAACAATTAGTCCGCGAGGCAATGTCCCTGCAGAGCCTGGCAGCGACACTTGCCAGAGATGATGGGTTTGCGCGCCTCGAGGGCCCGGAAGCCCCCACATCAACAGAATCGGGATGGCATGCATGGGTTCGCATCGAGAGCGGAAAGCGCATGAAGCTCATGATCTATTCTATGCTGCAATTGTTGTCCACTGCTTACCACACACCGCCAATGATGCTCACCTCGGAAGTCGACTGCCATCTTCCAGCATCGGCGAGTGAGTGGAATGCAAAGTCATCGGAGGAGTGGGAAGAGGTCCGCCGCCACTCTTCCGTGGTCAAGGAAAGACCTTTCCAAGACAGTTTCGACGCGCTGTTTCAGTCCAACCCCAATCAAGCGATCAACGCAGCTCTGTCGCCTTTGGACAACTACATCCTAATCCTGGCACTTCTCCAGCACATCTTCCTGCGCCAACAAACCTTGTAAGGGGGCTCAAAGAATAGGCGTCTGAATTCTTACGATATCGCGGACATCAGCCGAGCTCTTCTCTGCTGGCAAACCTGCTGGGAGAGGTCTCCAGAATCCAGCATCGATCCATCATCTTCTTCGGGCCCAATTGCGTTCAACTCAACTGCCTTGCTACGACTGGCGTGGATTAGGCTATATGCCGACCTTGGGCCCTGTCGGAACCTAGCCAGCAGAGACATGCACCTGATTGCATCTGCTTTCAATGGCGGCCCTCCCCTAGAGCGGAGTCCAGGGCTTATAGGCCCTGCCCTGCAGGCCGCTCATGCATTGTCCATCCCAGTTCGAATGGGCATCAACTTCGTCGCGAGGAGCCAGGCACTCTCCTGGAGCGTGCAGCACTCTTTGTCAAATCTCGAGTGCGCTATCTTTCTAAGCAAGTGGCTAGAACAGCTAGCAATCACCTCGACAGCGCAACCACTGGACAAGGATGAGTTGCGCTTGGTCCAGATGATCCAAGGTTTGCTTTCAGAAACCGGATTATTTGGAGATGATTGGATAGGGGCGATTGGCATTACCAACATGTCAGATCAAAAATACCAGATCCGACGACTTGCAACGGCCGTAGCCAGGATGTGGGCAGAAATATTCAAAGGGAACCATGTTTTTGAGGTGGTCAACATCATTGGGGCTAGCCTTACTATCTATGCCGAGTCAATGGAGAGCGCGTACACTCCATCGAATGTAGCATAATAAGTTCGAGTCTCTAGGACCTCGCCACATGGCCTAAAAATCATATCTACATCTTCTCCAAACGTCTAGACCTGTTAGCCTAGCTGCTCAACGGTTTCTTATTTCAACAATCACCGGCAAAGGCCGCGGGCCCTTACGTTGAATCATGCAATTGTCTCCAACCCTGCGGTTGAAACTTGAAGGCTCAGGAGTAATCTTTAGTTGTGGAGACGGCGCAGCTAACAGCGTGGAGATGGCTTGGAGACATGTCCCCAGCAATCAAGGCCGAGCTGCATCTACATTGGGGGCGGGTGGCTACCAAGGATTATGGCAGATATATCCAGGCGGCCTTGTGAAGCTGTGCGGTTCAAGTCACGATGGTATTTATTATGTTGAAGTTCGTTATTCCTCTTCTGTCGACACGGCTTATCGCACCATCTGGCACGTACGTGTGATTTACATTGCTTGAAGATGGCGCCGGGTATCCTGGTGCAAGATCATCCCGAGCCACATCTGAATGGATTGGCAAACAATGACACACACGACTACGAAGTTACGGAGAAGCCGTTGGGCGAGCCCAGGAAGCTTCGAGTAATCACCATCGGAGCAGGTGCCAGCGGGTTGAACATGGCTCGACAAATTGAGTCGCACATGAAAAATGTTGAGCACATTGTTTACGAGAAAAACGAAGATGTTGGTGGAACATGGTTCGAGAACAGGTTGGCCAAGGAGAATCCATGCTTCCCTCAGCTCCGGACTGACATACATGACGCAGATACCCCGGTTGCGCGTGTGATATTCCTAGCCACAACTACCAATTTACCTGGGAGCCAAATCCAGATTGGAGCACTTTGTATGGAGCCTCCCACCCACTCCATGCCACCGAAAACACTCATCTAACCGAGTAAAATAGCTACTCTGCTGCTCCAGAGATCTTGAGCTACTTCAAGTCTTTGGCGACCAAGTACGAGCTGTACAAATACATCAAGCTCCGCCACAAAGTCTCAGAAGCCGTTTGGCACGAGGACACCAGCAGATGGCTCCTCAAAATTGAAGATATGACCACTGGCCAGATTGTGGATGATTGGTGTGACTTCTTGATCAATGGAGCCGGGATCCTGAAGTAAGCTCCGCTTCCAAGAAGAAAAAAAAAACCAAAGTGGAATATGAGAGTGTTGACATTGTACACAGCAACTGGAAATGGCCCGACATTCCGGGGTTACATTCATTCAAAGGGACTCTGGTTCATAGTGCCAATTGGCCAAAGGATGTTCACTTGAAGGGCAAGACAGTCGCCGTATTGGGATGTGGATCTTCCGCGGTCCAGATCGTGCCGACAATCCAGCCAGGTAAGGGGTCACCAGTATTGCTTGTCCGGCCGCCCGTGAAATGCTGACTTTAGTCCTGCTCAGAGGTCAAGGACCTGGTGACATTCATACGCTCGCCGACATGGATTACGGCCGGTTACGCTCAGAGTAAGGCAGGCCCCGGGGGATCCAATTTCCACTGTGAGTGTCAACAGGTCAAGCTCGTAGCGAAGTCTACCGTCTAACACTAGGCAGTTAGTGAGGAACAGAAACAGAACTTTAGAGCCGACCCAAAAAGCTACCTCGAATATCGCAAAGATATTGAGCATGAGCTGAATACCCGGTTTAAATTCGTGAGTTGAACCTCGGTGGACTTCAGATCATTGTTCTCACTGATGGCATAGATTATCAAGGACAGCCCTGAGCAGGAAGAGGCGCGACAGTTCTCCATGAATGAGATGAAAACCAAATTGGGCCACGACCCGCGTCTGGTCAAGCACCTGATCCCCAATTTCGCCGTCGGATGTCGGCGTCCTACCCCAGGAAACGGCTACCTCGAAGCCCTCACGCAGCCCAATGTGAGAGTGGTCACGGATCACATCAAGAAGGTGGTCGAAGAAGGCATTGTCCTAGAAACTGGTGAGATAATCAAGGTGGACGTCTTTATCTGTGCGACCGGGTTCGACATCTCGTTCTTCCCGCGATTCCCCTTGATCGGTCGCGGAGGTGTGTCGTTGGCCGACCAATGGAAAGACAAGCCAGAGGGCTACCTGTCTCTGGCCGTCAACAATTTTCCAAATTACTTTAGTACGTGGCCCTCGACCGTTGGTGTTCCATCTTTTGATCGGCATTCTGACTCGCTCTTACCAAAACAGTGTTCTTGGGCCCGAGCTCCCCTGCCGGCCATGGCTCCATCTTGCCCATCATCGAACATGCGACCAAATACATGGTCAATGTGATGAAGAAGGCCCAGACCCAGGGTATCAGAAGTCTAGCGCCCACCAAGGCGGCCGTGGACGACTACAACGTCCACGTCACGACCTATATGAAGCGAACTGCTTGGAGCACGGCCTGTCGGTCGTGGTTCAAGAATGGCAAGATAGACGGACCCGTTGTCGCTTTGCACCCGGGGAGCCGTATTCATTGGTTCCACATGCTGGACCGTCCACGATACGAGGATTTTGAGATTCAGACCTTCTCCCCGAATCGATTTCAGTACCTTGGCAACGGGTTTTCCACCAGAGAAGCGCCTGGCATTGACACCGCGAGTTACTTCGATGACCCAGATAAAGGCTTTGAGGAGTATTGAGTGGGCTCATTTTCGAGCCAATGTTATACCTTCGGTCACTGGTGGACAATAGCACCACCACAAGACAGGTTGTTTAAGATAGACCAATGTCTACAGGGGGATCCTGGGGCTTGCAGTTACCGATACCACTAGTGGAAGACAGTCGTCAGCGAGCAATAATACGGAGTGTCAAAGAGAAGTTCCACCCTTTCTTGCTTAAGGAAATCTCCAAGGGATTTCTGCTATCGACTGTCCTATACTGTGATTCTGTGAATGTGGATTGGTGGATAGCCATTACTCGCCAGTCTTTCAAGCATACATATCATGCTCAATATTTGAATCCCCGCTAGAGCTGAGGAGCCCCAGTACTTCTAGCTTAGGTTTCGTGTACTGTTAATACGCCGAAACCCCAGCCAGACCTTAACACCAGCGTCTCCGGGAGATAGGGTGAATACGTTCAGACACACTCGAGTCCACAAGCAGCTTCGGACATGTACGCTCAAGCCAGCGCAGGGGTATCGGCAGACATCGGCTTGAGATTTCATAATTATACCCTTGGTGCTCATGATGGCAAAGTCAACATACCGCCACCAAAGTTAGAGTGCTTTAACATGAACTTTAACCAACAGCACATCCTTCGATTAAGCTCCTTCAGAGAACTTCGTCATTCTTCTGCGGTTGTCCGTTACCTCAAGCTTGGTGCGCACCCATCCTTTCAATGCTAGCACTTGTCTATTATGGGACCATATGAACCTTCCAAACACAACAAAACACTCCGGCCTTGACAATCTGGTCTTAGTTTGGGCTTCGCAGTGGTGGTTGAGGTGGCGTCAACCTCAAACTGGTTTTCAAGCTACGGTAATTTCAATTGGAAACAACGCAGTTCGTTGAAAGGACACCTCGCCCGGAATTATCCCTACAAAGAGCCTTGAATCAGATGTCTGGGGGTACTCGTGCCCTGTGATGTTACGAGATCGCTTCAATCCACAGAGCGAGAAACGTACTCACGATAGGCATGGACCAGATGAAGCGAAGAATGGTACCCGATCTGCCGGTGAAATGCTTACTCGACGTGTCTACGTGTCAAAAACAACGCCCGTTGCTTCAGCAGGACACTTACCCACCAGTGCCACGAATGATGAGAGTCGTGGGGATGTCTCGCCTTCGAGATTGTCGTCCATGTCTCCTGATGCGAATCCGATGCCACCACCCACGCACGACTTGGGACGAATGTCTTCTAGACAACCAGGCCCGTCTTACACGAGTTCGATGCTCCAGGATGATCAACCCATAGATCATGTCAAGCATCAACAGTTGTATCTGCTCAAAGTGTGTCGCGGCCTGATGATGTACGGGGCGCCTACACATCGCCTCGAGGAATACATGCAAAGGACTGCAGATGTTCTCGGCCTGCGCCTACAATCATTCTACATACCTGGCTGCGTGATGATCTCCTTCAACGACTCAGGATGGCGCTCCACCGACGTCCACATAGTGCGATGTAAGCAAGCTCTGAACCTGGCGAAGCTATACGACGTTCACGCTGTCTACAAAGACATCATTCATGGTAGGATAGTGATTGAGCAGGCAATCACACGCCTGGACGGGATCCTGAAAGCAAATGATCAGTTCCCTCGATGGTCTCGAGTCATTGTCTATGGGCTGGCATCGATGTGTATCGGTCCAGTCTCTTATTCCGCTCGACCCATCGACCTTCCCATGATTTTGCTTCTCGGCACCCTCCTTGGCGTCTCCGAGCTCGTCTTGGCCGCCAGGTCTGAACTGTACGCACACATCTTCGAAATCTTCACCACCATCCTGGTTTCCTTCTTCGCCCGCGGCCTCGGCTCTGTCAAGCTTCCCAATGACTACAGCTTCTGTTTCTCGGCCCTTTGCCAAGCTTCCTTAGTGATGATCCTGCCTGGCTTCATCATCACCAACAGCGCCCTGGAACTGCAAACGAAAAATATCGTTGCCGGCTCGGTACGCATGGTCTACGGCATCATATTTACCCTCTTCCTCGCCTTCGGCATCACAATCGGCACTACCATCTATGGTGCTCTCGATTCGTCCGCCACCTCGGCTCTCACCTGCTCGTCGCCCTGGCCTTTCTGGTGGCAAATCAGTTTTGTTCCTGCCTTCACAGTTGCATGGGCGATTGTCAACCAAGCCCCATGGCGTAAGATGCCCGCCATGGTGCTAGTTACCCTGGCTGGGTGGGTTGTCAATCACTTCTCCGGGCAGTACTTTTCTTTGAATACCGCCATATCTCAAGCTCTAGGCGCCTTCACCATCGGCATCCTTGCGAACCTTTCTTCGAGACTTAGGCATGGTCTTGCCGCCGCACTCCTGCACCCCGCAATTTTCATACAAGTCCCGGGCAGCGTTGCTGCGAACGGTGGACTAATCAGTGGCGTGCAAAGCGCCAATAAAGTGAACAGTCACACATCATCGAGCAATGGTACAACACTAGGGACAGGAGCGGCGCAGGGGAGTTTCGAGCTTTTGAATGCGGGCTTTTCAATGATCGAGATCGCAATCGGGATCACGGTAAGACTTTCTATAAGTGCCCTGATTGTGTACCCATTCCGGAAGAAGAGAGTGGATTGTTCACTTTCTGATACCGCGAGACGTTGCTTTGTTTTGGGAATTGTCGATGTCATATCTTCGCCGTCAGTGAACCAGCAAAGGGTTTCTAGCAAGTGAAGACTTCAGTATTTAGGATTTTTGGCGGGCATCGACCATGAAACGTAGGACAAACCCAAAAAGTGTGGTACACTCGATGAGATCCCTGCGAACCATCCGTCTTTTTCTCGCTCCCACAATCCAGCCGACTCTGACGACCGGTGTGGATGCAATGCGCTTCGACCTTTGTGGGAAATCAACAATAGCCAAGAGTGACCCTAATGAGATACCTAACGATTATTGCTCTCAAACGCACGTCAATCGCAATCACCTGACGAGGCAGCGAGAGCGAATACGGGAGGACAGCATGACAGCAGCAGCGAGACACGTAACGCAGGTTGGTTGCGAATGAAAGGAAGACATCGTCATCTCGAGACATGTGCCCTCGCCAATATTATCTGCAACGCTGCGGGATTCGGCAGAATAGGGTACAAGGACAGGAAATTGCGGCAGATCGCAGCAGATGGAGCGATGGGCACCGGCAAAAGCATGCCTCGACGTGCTGCTTCTCGGCTGTCTTCTTTAGATGAGGTAGCCCAAGTCAGAGCCAATCGTCACCTTTACCCCGCCCATGACACCACAAGTAGCCAGAGGGAGTGTTGTAAAATGAAACGGACGTCATATTACTCGATTGCTGAAATCGGTAAGGAATTCAATTTTGGTATTACAACAGGGAGTAAGGTACCCAGGTAGGCGGCCTCGAGTGCCCAATCGCCACAACGGCAGGCATTTCGGTGGGACTTTTTGCAGGTGGAAACCTCGTCATCCGTGAACCGGTGTCCAGAACTTGAAGGCCAAGGAAGTTGTGAAAACGTGCCGGGATACCTACCTAGGTGACCTCTCGATCGGTGTCCTGCCAAGCACTCACGCATACTTCTACAAGACACAGAAGTACAGGGTCATGAGGCATTCATTTTCGTCGCAATGCCTGAGGATATGGAGGCTTGCTGGACTGGACGTGGAGACCTTGTTGAAAATGATGAAAGGCGCCCTTCCTCCGACCATTGTTGTTGCCATGTATGATCCGTCCGAGATCGACTTAACCGCTACTGAGGTTGCTGTAGCTATCAGAGCGTGGCCATTTCCAACATCACTGGGACACTTGGATACCTTACGTCTATCATGGCAATTGTGTCACAATGTCTGTTACCACCTGGCAAATTCTTGAAAATCATGTTTTTCATCGTACTCTCCACATGTGCATCAGCCTCGATCTGCTGTCTGGCCGTGCTCAGTGCTGTCAAAGCAAGGGCATACACCACTTCTGCTAGTGATGTGGAAGGCTCCTACAACAGCAATGCGTGCGCAGTCTCCGCTGCCTGGCTATTGTTCGCGATGTGGTGTGTTTTCCGCCCACTTCATAGCTGACTAGCTGATCTAAAATTCAGGGTTTCGAATACGCTTCGAGCCTACCATCCCGTGCTGTTGCAGGATCCCATGGTTGCATTTTCCATCTTTCCAGGCGTCGCCCTAACTCATGCTGTTCAATTTTCGACAGTAGAGCAAGGCCTTGGATTCATCAAACAACTCCTCATTGCTTTCTTGCTAGGCTTCTCGATCGCAACTGGGATTTCCCTCCTGATCGTTCCCATTTCAAGCAGGTGCAATGTTCTCAAAGATATCATCGCCTATGCTCAAGTGATAGACAACGTCTTCGAGGCTCAAAAAGCGTACATCCAAATTGCCGAAGGGCCTACAGGTTTAAAAGGAGCCACAATATCGGACAACGGAGTTGATGTCCAGTTCAGTGAACGACATGATCACCAACATCCCCTGCGCAAGACCACCGACGGAGCTGACACCAATGAGAAACAATCAGAGCTGAATCGATCAATGGCCGCTCTCATTGCTATCCATGATAAATTGGCCAACGATCTCATTCTTGCAGAATCGGAGATGGCATGGGGAAAGCTAGATAACACGGACCTACGCAGCATTTTCGTGCTTCTCAAGGCCGTGATGCTGCCTTCGGCCGGTATTTGCATGCTTCCCGACATTCTGAAAGAACTATCAGACAACTGGGTCCAAGAGGATGAATCACTTCCGCAAGAAGTCTGGAAATCCTTTTTGGCCAACTTCGGCAAAGAGTTGGCAAAATCAGCAGAATTCGTAGCTCTAGGCATCCAACATGCATTTGTCGTTCTGGGCATTGCGAGTTCGGAAAGAGAGGGACAGGTGGCCGTTACCTCACATGCGCATCAACAACCTGATATCGAGAAGCCGGCTGAGGAGCTCGTGCCGGGAGATCCTAGTTTCGCTCTTCAGTTCGAACGAAGTGTCCGTGATTTCTACGATCAATGTCGGAACAGGTTGGTGACGGCTTCACCAGCACGAGGTGATGCTGAAGCCCACATTCAGTCCGATACACTTGATTCTCTGCCCAACGAGAGATATACTGAGGAGTCCTTGATTTTCCTCTTCCTGCAACATCTTACGCATGCTCTACTGCAAGCGAGCGTGGACATCGTTCGATTCGCCGAAAGCGGGGTTACTACACAGAGAATGCGGTATAACCGAATGATACTCCCAACCGCGCGAGGGGTGTTATGGTCCTTGACCAAGCACGATGACGATAAATCAAGTTCGCAAACGGCGAAAGACCACCGAAATCCGGAGCACTTACCAGCAACCAATCTGTGGGAAAGGTCTGGAACGGTGCTCGGCTTCGTTCCTCACGTCCTAGCATCCGAGCAGAGTTCTTTTGGGTTTCGTGCAGCAGCCGCCTCTTTCTCGGTGGCTATCCTTGCATACCTACGCCAGACACAGACCTTCTTCTTCGAACAAAGACTTATATGGGTGCTTATTGTGATAGTGATTGGGATGAGTCCCACTAGTGGTGCGAGTCTCTTTAGCTTTGCTGTCCGCATTCTCGGCACCATCATCTCGCTTGCTCTATCACTTACAATATGGTATATTGTGATCGGTCACACCGTCGGCGTGATCGTTCTGCTATACTTGGGAAACATATTTGGAGTTGGTCTTATCCTTGCGAAATCTGTAGCTTCTTGGGCTTACTAACTCTCGCAGTACTATTTCTACGTCAAATATCCCAAATTATTCGGTCCGTCCGTCATATCCATCGTAACATTGAACGTTATCGTTGCCTACGAGCTTCAGGTTGGTGGTTCCCTAGATACTGTCATACTTATTGCCAAGCTCAGATGTTTTCCCAGGTGAACAAGCTGGGGATCCCTCGAGCAGAGTCCAGCGGACAACCATATTACCCCATCTATCTGTTTGGGACGTACAAGCTGGCGTGTGTCATCGTCGGATGTGCGATTGCTTTGGTGTGGACCATATTCCCATACCCCCTATCGTCCGGTTCGCAAGCGCGGAAGGTCCTGGGCCGCAGCCTTTTCGTTCTCGCCAATTTTTACAGCTGCATACATACGACGATACATTTGTGGATTACGAGGTCCCCCCAAGAAGATCCACCTGTGTCGCGAGCTCTCAATGTTGCGCAAGACAAGCTGTTTGCTGATGAAATGCGGCTGCTTGCTTTGCTGCGTGTGCACACCCACTTCACCAAATTCAATCCCCGACTTGGCGGCAAGTTTCCCGCATCTATCTACAGAAGCATTATCGCCGACATTCGGACCATCCTAATAAGCATGGCCTTGATGGTTCAGAGCACAAGAGGCATGAACGGACCGTCGGCACAAAGGGAACTCGAGTGGCTACCGAAGCTCTCGCAAGCCATCGAGTCGACGAGTTTTAACTCTCAAACCACTACATCCTTGTTGTGCCATTTCTCAGCTGCTGTCGCGAATGAACTCGCACTTCCACCCTACCTCTCTCCTCCAGCCTCGTTTGGTATCGCCCGGGAAGTACGAAAATTGAATTTGGGACTTTTGGACGTCTCGAATGCCGACAATCCATTCTTCTCCGCTTTTGCGTCTTTGGAAGTGTTGAATGCCCTGATGAGCGCGAGCTTGACAAGACTGGCTAGGTACGGAAGATACGCCTTCAATATTGGTTGTCAATTTGCTAACAAGGTACAGCAATGTCAAGCTCCTGGTCGGAGAAATTTGCTTTGATGGCTATACGGAGCGACAAGACAGTCCTACTGAAAATTGAATGCACATTGCTTGAGTTTGAAGGTCGAGGATTGGTCATGCGGCTGACCGACTTTGACATTGTATTTAAGTCAGCAGATCTGTCAAGAACGCGACTCGCGACCTTCTGGGCAGGCTTCTTCTTTGGAGATGGAAGTTCAACTTTGGGGGTACGACTTCGTTCAAGCCCCTGTTACACATCTTCTTTTGTTAGAATCAAATCTGTCGGGGTAGAATCAGGTCCCTAACGGGAGAAAGTCGTCTATTTAAAGCATAATTTCAGCGTCGTCGGTGTGGTGATGTGACAGAAGCTGTGGAAATATGATACGGAGTTCGAAAATGGAGACGCCAGCCTTCCAGCCGTGCTAGAAAGGCCTAGTGTGCAATTTTCAGTTACTCTTCCAATAGTCTTTTTGTGGGCGTGCCGTTTGCTGTTTAGCACAGCGGAAGGGGAGGCATGTGTAGCGCGGAGGGTAGTTGATCAAGGTGGCCATTTTATCCCTCTTAGCAAAGGCCACATGCAAAAGGCGAAAGTACTGTATGTGTGACTAAAAGCACATCGACATTTCTTCCACATAATTCTGATGACCGTCCAGGAAAATAACCAACGTAACCAAGGACGGAATCGTGTCCGAAAGCCCTAGCAGGGTCAAACTTGAAGAGCCTCGTCAATTGCAGGCATCGGGATTTCCCCGCATCGGTCTCCAACTGAAATTGAAGGGTCCATGACTGACAACCTGAGCTCTGAGTGTAGTGGGACTTCGGAAGTCATCTCCGTCAGATCTGGCCAAGTCCATCGTGATGCAATGGCAAACATACGGCTGCGTCATAGTGAACCGGAGGGACAAACCAGCCACTCAGCAACTCACACAACACAACTAGGTAACCATGCAGCACATCGGACACCATCAGTAACGCGGCCCGGCCACTGTCTTCTCTGCAACTGTGCATCTACCACTCCTGGCCCGAGCACACCACGTCGCCCTTACATCTGTCAACGTATCAGCAACAACATGCTCCAAGGCCAGGCGAGAATTGTGATCAGCGGCGCCGGTCAAGGTGGGAGCTGTCACTTCGCCTACTCCTGTTTGCCCTGCTAACTTGTCCTTGCAGGCATCGGCCGAGCCGTCGCTAGACACTTTGCCTCCAAAGGTCACAAGATTTACATTGTCGACATCAACGAAGACAATGTCCGATACACGGCCGAGGAGCACCTGAAGGAACATGCTGAGCGGGTAGGCTGGTCAAAATGCAATCTCCGGAGTGTCGACGACATTCGTGCAACCATCAAGAAAGCGGCGAATTTTCTCGACAACCGCATTGACTTCCTGATCAACAATGCCGGAATATCCTCGCCATACTGGAAAGATGGAAAGACCATGGCAGACGAGTCAGTCCTGGATCAATGGCAGGCATACGTCGAAACCAACCTCACAGGTCCATTCGTCATGTCTCAAGCCTGCATTCCGTACATGAAGGTGGAAAAGGAGGATGAGAAAAGCAAGCTTCCAGAATCCAATGTGGGCACAGCGGGACCATGCATCATTCATGTTAGCAGTTTCCGCGCTTTCATCTCGGATCCAAACCAGGAAGGCTATGCGTCAACGAAAGGTACCCTCCATCACCCATACCCAAGCTCCCTCGTGCTAACTTCCCTACAGCGGCTTTGTTGGGCTTGACTCAGAGCATGGCTGTGTCCTTACAATCATTTGGAATCCGCGTCAACATGATCTCCCCTGGTCGGATCAAGGTCACTCATGAAAATCCCGAAGCAGACAAGGAGGGAGAAGAATGGGAGCTGGACGAAGACGACGTGGAAACACACCCCACCAATCGTGCAGGTCGGCCGGAAGACATAACCGAGGGAATTGAGTACCTTCTCGGTGCCGGATTTGTCACTGCGCAGAATTTGGTGGTCGACGGTGGCGTGAGCAAAGTCAAGGGGAAAGCTTGAGCGTCGCTTGAATGGAGACCATGTCCAGTGGAAGTGATCTCACGGTCTTGAAACAACCAGCAGGACCAATCGCTCAGGAGATGCTCAAATTCTCAATTCTCTTTCTACCTCTCATGCAGTCTGGCAAGATCAACCTTCCCGACCTCTTCCAAGTACCCTGTCAGCGCATCCAGATCCTTCGCTTCGTCCTCCTCGGTTGAGCCGTTTCCAAAATAGTGGTACCTATTCCTCCTTCCCGTTTCCGACCGCTGAAACACAAAGTCTTCCCATCTAGGCTCCTTCAAAATGTTGATGCGATGGTGACCCGTGCCAGGCCATCCAAAAAGCGTCCTTGACTTCCCCGTTCCATTCTTCAACCAACTGTTGCAGGAATCACTTGTGACTTTGTCCGCAAAGTACTGGTCTACATATTCGTTGAAATCTGCAGTAGCTTCCTGAGAAGGCGCTACCGATTTGTAACCTTGGCTTTGAACTTTGCGAATGACCTTTGCAATGTATGTGGCAGATAACTCACAATGCAAAGGCACTGTTCCGCCAACGGCATAGCTCTGTGCTTGAAGCACAGCGAAATAGTTGGGCATTTCCGGCGCCATTACGCCAAAATAGGTCTCCGGATATCCTATCGGACCATCAGGTGCCCATTGACGGTTCAGATCGACTCCATTTCGACCAATGGTCGGGAACAGCGGACGGAACCCGTTTTCAAATCCTGTTGCCAGTATGATGGCATCGACATGCCTCTCAGTGCCCTGGTGGTCGACCAAGCCAGTCGAAGTGGCATGAGAGATTGGTGTGTCCACATATGTCACCTGCGACGTTAATAGAGCCTCCAGGTACCCAGGCGCCGGTGTGGTTCGTTTGCAGCCAGGAGCATAATTGGGGAGCAACCGGCGAAGCCATTCTTCATCGCCACCGAGTCGCTCACGCATGCTCTCAATGCACCTTTGCTTGATGGATTCATTCTCGGGACTTCCTGCAACACCTCCCTTGTTTCCAGGATGCAGCCTCTTCTCAATACCTTTTCTGAACTCAAGGTACGCTCTCGGATCTGACGCGAATTTGTCCTTCTCTGCTTTGGTAAAGACATACCCTCCAGGTAGCGATGACTTGGCTTCAATAAATCCGGCAGCAAAGGTAGGCAACACCCATTGCCTAGATCTAACGAAGTGACTGATATGCTCCACTCGAGACAACAGGTTGACAAGAACTTGTATACCGCTTGCGCCATTGCCTACAACCGCAATCCGCTTTCCAGAAAAATCATATGATTCATCCCAGGTTGCAGTATGACACACATGGCCTTGAAAGGTAGTCGTCAACCCTGGGATCTCCGGTGCCTTCGGCTTGTTAATTCTCCCCTGCGCTGAGACAAAAAAATCGGCCTTCTCAAGGAATTCCTGCCCGGTCGTCAAATTTCTCACCATTACCTCCCATTCTGCCGTATCGTCATTCCAAACAGCACTCAAAACTTCATGCTTCAATTTTAGATGCTTGTCGACGCCATAGTATTGCACAACGTCCTCATAATATCTGCGGATCTCTTCGCCAGGAGCATAGTATTCTGACCAATTTGGATTTGGAGCAAAGGTTAGTTGGTACGCATGGGAGGGTACGTCGCAACGGACACCAGGATATCGGTTCTGAGTCCAGCCTCCGGAAACCGAGCCGTTCTTTTCAAACAAGACATATGAAAGGTTGGGGACTTTGGTTGTTAAAAGGATCGATGCTGCGATGCCCGCAATCCCAGCACCAACAATGATCACTTTCACCGGTTTTTCAGGGGTGTAAGGCCCCTGCTCAAGTCGAAATTCTTCATTTTGACTGGAATAGGAGTCGGACTCCGTTGGCGACGTTAACATGGTGTTCTTGTGTTGCTTTTGAACGACAAAGGAGATCAGAGATTTAGAGCCGCGTTGTGTTCAAAGGTAACCAGCACGTTAAGGCCGGTCTTGATGTCTTTCAAGTTTCGAAGACGTACACCCTTGGTCAGATCGCAGGTAATTCTAGCTCTGGGCAGTGCTTCATGATGTCCGCATGCCGGAGACACCCCGAGAAGACTACTCAGAAAGGATATTCTTGTCGGGATCGGGTCCGGTTCTAGGCTGTCGTGCTAGATCCTCACTGGAATCACCGAAAAGCCGTGATTGGCTCAACATTTCATGACGGTGGTGGTAACGTCTTTCAGGAACGTGGCACGCAATCAGAGCTAGTATTTGTGTCTGCGATTCCGCAAGACCCATTATCCCACGTCAAACTTGTTATGAAACTAGCAAAGCTGTCCGGAGTTCACTATCAGGTCTTTCAGTTGATGTCTGACAACTATCCAGGTATAGTGAGTTAGTGCTCCTTATAGCTTGCTATAACGCAGCCCTTCTGGCTGTTACGCTACCGCTCTTGCCACCTCCCCTGGTAGATACCTCCCAGAAGGCGCTCGATAGCGCTCTCGGGGAGCTATCTTGATATAGGATCAAAAGGAAAACGAACTTTCCCTGTCGGGCATGTAGTTGATGGCTTCGCCTCGAATAAATCATTGAACACGCTTGAAAACCCCATAGCTTCCTTAACCAGCGCAAGTGCCTCAACCTGTATATCTCGCAATCTCTCCTCGTCATCGACGCTTGCTGTGCTTTGCTCGGCAGACGTCAGCAAATCCTTCCGTGCTCGAAAGACAAGCAAACTCCGTTTTGCAGTCGACCAGCGGTTGGAAAAAGCGTCCAGGATTTCGATGCATAGATCAAGATTGTCTCTGAGGCTGTCGTCTGGTAGTTCGTTACATTGCTCGACCAATATCAAGCAGATTATCAATATATGGTTGAGTGTATTGTGATGAAGCATAAGATGTTGCTGTCGAAGAAGAACCACGCTACATTGAAGATATTTTTCAATCGACAGACACAAAGGTTTGAGTTGATCTTTGGAGTAATATGCATTCAATCGTGTTGGAAAGTGCAGCAGAATCAGTAACCCATGGTAACGAACGTTGAGCCATGGAATTGTATCGTGAAATGATATGTCGTCGTCTTCCAACTGCGACAAAAGACAACCATTGGCGTACCAGTCGTCCAGTTGCGACCGAAACCGATCGACCACGGCCTTTCGATCGGCACGGTTGATATCAAAAGACGATGTTGGGCTGGATAGATGAATCTTCTGCAGGATATTCCCTTCTAAATCCCGCAGCGCGATGGCATTGCGGCATACTTGTAATATTCTGGTATGCTGGATGCGGAGTGGAGATGCGTACTCCTCGATCGTCACCGAAGGAAGAGGAACATTGATGTTTTCGTCGTTGATTGCAACAGGTAGACCAAAAGAGGCGGCAACCTCGCGGTCCAGAGCGTAAATGCTCCAAAACAAACGATGTCGTGCTTCAACCTCTTGTAGCGTATAACCTTCTTCTGTTGAGCATTTGCGATTGAGACCAAGTGAGATTGCGCTGCGGCCCAGAAATCCGGTCAACATCCATGGTGACATGCCGACAGGATCGAAAATGGAATAAATCGTCACCAACATCAGTATTCTGGTAGATTCGATGCTTGTATCGAGAAGACAGAGCTGGACACAGTCCTGATAAGGGACGTTTATCGTTGCCAAAGCCTCGTCAGAAAGTTTTCCAACTCGATGAAGCGTGGCCGATCCAACAGCGCATAGGAGATACACAAGAGGCGTCACCTCGGTTGATTGGTCGCCAGAGGGTGTGTCTCCAAGCTCGTCAAGAATTTGTTGCCGATCCAAGAATGGATAGGCCTTGTGAACGTGGCGAAAATAGGCCGTGACAAGATGCTTTCGGTCAGCCCAAGCTGGCAGTTTTAGACGTATTGGAGGTGTGCGATAGGTCGTTATTGCACTGTTTTCATGGTATGTCAGAACTGTACGATCTTCAGCTTCGAAACCGGAGCTGTGCGAGGAAGTTTGCGCTGGTTCTTCCACTGGTCCATCTTCCCACGAACTGACGGTGGCTGCAGGGCTCAATATCTGGGAGCCGTCGACTGCAAGAAAATGCCGGGACAGCGCTCTTATCTGTGCTCTGAGCTCGTTTATCTCCCCGGATGTAGCCAGTGGTTCATCCTTTTTGGGGAATACGCACGGGAACCCGGCAGCAGCGCACGATGCACATTCTGGAAAGGAACGACAGCACTTCTTCTTTTGTTGTCGACATCGATAGCATGCAAGCTCGGCTCGAACCAGCTGGTTGTGCACCGGCTCTGTTTCATTAACCCTAAGCCTCTTCGCTGGAGGCGGATGGCCGTCCCGAGCCGGAGTAACAGGTAAACGAAAGCGTATATATGAGCCGTGGTTAGACATCAGGAGATGGTCGTTCAAAAAGTACAAGTTTCCAGTGGTTATTCATTAATAATGATCTCAGGCCGCCGATCTTTCTGAAGCACCTTGTGTACTCTGGCAGTATTGTTCAGATGTCCCGGTAATGGTGCAATTGCAGTCTAAGCCTTATCAGAGACAGAAGCATGGTAATGTGGAGAATTCGACAGGTCAGGGACCAAGAGGGCCCACAAAAACAACCGATCACGACATTTAGTCCACCCTTAACATCACTCTTTCTCAGCACTCCTATCGAGCCATGTCTGATTCTGCTGATACCAAGGTCTACCTCTAGAGCCTTGCTTGTTGCAAGTCCGATGCGCCATGATTCTGTCGTGACAGAAGCCGGTCGGCAGCTACCGCCTCTCTGAACGCCCTCTCCGCGTCATGCTCGTTGAGCCATACAGGATCCGGGCGATCTGCAACACGTTTCCTAAAGTCTGAATCAGACTCCGTGATCCCAGCCAGCTTATTGTCAAATCGTTTCCGCGCTTTGGCTCGGCTGTCGTGCACATGTGTAAGCACTTTTGCCGTATGTGGTCGTCTTAATCTTTCATATCGGTCAAATGCGCGACCGATGCGTTCAGGATCGACTGCCGGCCCTTCAAACACTTGACTAGGTGGGAATGCTTCGTTCAACGCTAGAGACAAGGTGTAAGCGTCGTCAATGGCCAACGATGCCCCGGCAGCAAAAGCACCACCATGTGTATGCGCAGCATCTCCTAGCAATGTGACACGATCCTGAAAAGACCATTGATCCAGAGCACTGCCTGCTACATTCGCGTACCGCCGGACCCATGGAACCCTGTCGATGATCTTTGGGATGACCGGATGCCAGTCCTGCGTGCTGATAAGTGGGCTGTTCTTGACCGGACAACAACACCTACCTTGAATCTCTCCTTCAGAATTTCAATGTCTGCTGGCCCGTTCCACACAGGCTCTGAAAACTCGGGGTCCGTCGCTGGGTCAACCATGAACGCGGCTGTGACCGCGAACTGTTCTGATCCTGTTCAAATTCAGTCGTTGCTCTTTCAGACAATTTCATGATCTTACCGATGCGCGTGCCAAAGAAGAATCCTGTTGGCCCCGTCTGTTGTTCTTGGGTCAGTGGCTTGAAGATGTGTTGAGCATGTCACGTACAAAATGTGACGAGTCTTGCGGGATATCCAGGTCTTTCACCAAGTCATAGTCAAATGCAGACCGAAGAACTATATCCCCATTCCATACGAGCTCATGGTTTGGCACGAAATTTCCTCTGATATTCTGCATCTGTTAGCTCAATTCATTCGGCTAGATTCGTACACTTACGGATTTGATACCGTCTGCCCCGATCAAGATATCGACATGGATGGAAGTACCGTCAGCAAACACCACCGTGACTCCTTTGAGTCTGTCGGCTTCAACCTGGATGGCTTTCTTGCCCACATGTATCGATGCCGGCGGAACATGCGCGAGAAGTGCTTTTTGAAGTTTTGCCCTATGCATCCTAGCGAATTGATGTCGCCATTCTGGGACATTGTGATTGTAATCCTGGCTTAGAACTTCACCAGTTTTCCAATGCCTGCATTGTCAGCAGGATAACGGCAGATGATGGCTTCAACACTGACTTGAAGATCATTGGTATGCGGTTTCTGTTTCGCCAACCAACCTCATCCGTAAGGACCTCATGCACACCCAGTTTCTCCAACGTTCTCAGGCCATTGGGTGCGAGGCCTACAACGGCACCGATCTCCTTCAGTTCTGTTGCCCTTTCGTAGACGTTGACATTGAGATTTGGATTGTTTCGAAGGGCCACCGCTAGGGTGAGACCGCCAACACCGGCTCCAATGATTGCAACGTCGACAGGCATGGTGATTACTTTCTTGTGCTCAACAACTCGAAGGAATCCTCCAATGGTCATAGAACTCTCGATGTCGCCGTATAAGTAGGTTTGAGAATACATTTGGATTCCATAGTTGATACAGAATCACGAAATGCCTCGGCGGAAAGTGGTCGAGGTGAGTGGATACGGTTGCGGTCGAAGATGATGGTGGCAAGCCGACTAAATTGCCAGAAACGGTAATCCTCGTCGGACTGCAACTCCGAAGTGTTGTGGAAATCCAGCATACCTAACCTTTATCACGGCATTCGCTTTCTTCGTCCTAACAGTCCAGCCCTACGTGCCTTTTTTTTTCAAAAGTCTCTCTGGAACAAGTTGCTGTCGGCCGCGCAAACGCAAGTTGAAGTCCGGATGGCGACATGTTGGCTTCGACAGCATGGGAATATATATCGACGACATATGACTGTACCAAGTTGACTTGAGTACTGCCACACACACACCACTCTTCCCCTCAGCCAATCTATCGCAATGGGCATCTTCAATCATTGGAATCGTGGGCAAAAGTCCACGGAAAGCTCCGATATCAACTCCGAACATGATGTTGAGGCAATCCCACCAGTTTTCTCGAAGCCGGGAGAACCAAACACCGAGGCCTTGCCAGTTCGATCGCACACAGATGCAGTCGATGATGAACGCGTGAGATTCCTGGACACCTTTACTCCCCAGGAACAAAAAGAGATCATCCGTAAAGTCGACTATCGGTTGTTGGTAACTATAGGAGTCATCTATCTTGTTAAACAGGTGAATTCCCATCGCTGTCGACAAGAGTGCACACTGACAGATCTTTAGATTGATGTCAATAATGCATCCAATGTCAAAGTCCTTGCAGTTGGGAAACCGACCAACATCCTCAAACAACTCGACATGACCGCTGATCAGTACAACTGGGTTCAATCCATCTACTATGTATGTAAAGACCAAAGACATACCGTAGAAAACCTAACAGATTCTAGATCAGTTATATCATTTTCGAACTTCCGAGCAATCTCTTTCTGAAGAAGATGACTCCACGAGTCTTCCAGACGAGAATCTGTGCTGCATGGGGGTTGGTCCTGGCTTGTCACGCTGCCGTCAAGAACAAAGAAGGCCTTTATGCCGCGAGATTCTTTTTGGGCCTTGCAGAGGCAGGACTCTTCCCTTCAATCGTCACTCACCTTTGCAATTGGTAAGACTATGACATCAAATGGTGAAGCCAAACTGACATACTGTTAGGTATCGAAGCGATGAAATGGGAAAGCCGATTATGTGGCTGTTCGGTATCTTCAACCTGGCTGGCATTATTGGATCTTTGCTCGTCTATGGCATTTCGTACCTGGACGGAAAACAAGGGTTGAGTTCATGGCAATGGTGGGTCATTTCACCTGGTACCTCTTTGCAGCTGCTGACATTTTCCCCCCAGGGTATTCCTTATTGAAGGTGTTGCAACCATCGCATTCGCAGGCCTCATCTGGGTGATCTACCCAGACTACCCACAATCCCCCAGGAGCAGAAAGTGGCTCACTCCTCGTGAACAAAAATTCCTCGAGATGAGACTTACCGAAAACGCCCCTCGAACGCAAGATGCATCTTTCTCGTGGCAAGAGATCGTCAACACGGTCAAAGATCCAAGGATCTGGACATTCATGCTAGCACAGGTACGTAAGAGGAAGGAGTCGTGAACAGTCGAACTTACAAGACATGAACAGATCCTCATGAATATCGGCGGGTTCGGCCTCAGTTGGTTTCTTCCAACGATCACCACGGACCTCGGCTTTGCAGGGCTCCCTCGCAATCAGCTGCTAAATATTCCACCAGCGGCTGCCGGAATCATTGCAATCATAATCGTTGCTTGGATCCTGAAGAGAGCATATTTGCCTCGTCCTCTTCTGACAGTGATAATCGTCCTCTGCGAGGTCGGTACCTTTGCCATCTTCCTGGGCAGTCGCCGTCGAGGAGCCATCTACACCGCTTGTGTCCTGGGCACCATGTTCTCAGCTTGTCTTGCCATCCCATTCTGGTCGTGGCGAACCTCCTCTCTCTGCGGGACCACTGGCACCGCGTTCGCCCTGGGACTTCAATCCGGCCTCGGACAATTGGGTGGAGTGATTGGTCCGCAGATATTCCGTCAAAAATACGCTGCGGACGGCTATCGTGTGTCGTATGCGGTATGCACCGGTGCTCTGGCAGGCTGCTTCCTCGCCAATTGTCTTTCTTGGTACCTTACTCGCAACCTGGAATGGGATGTACGGCGTATCCGACGCCAGAGAATCAAGGCAGAGAAGGAGGGTCGGATTTTTACCGAAGATGAAGTCAAGTTCTTCTACGAACGGCAACACTTTACCAAAACTCTGAAGAAGCAAGAGGTGAAGGATGTTATCTGAGGGTTGTATTCCGGATCTTACCGATCGTGAAGCAACGAATCACCAGCGGTCCTTGTCATTATTGGTGGGGCAAGAGCATATGGACTTATATGTTGTCCTTGTGTACTTCATCTCAGACAAAGCAAGATACACAGATGGTTCGATCGTGAATAAATAGCTGTCCGTCTCATAGTAGTTCAAAAGCCAGACCGGCCAAAGTTTGACGCAGATCCGCTCAGAAATCGGTTGAATGTTGAGGAAACAGCCTGGTGAAGCACAATAAAACCATGCGTGACTGCGGCCAGCCTTCTGGTACAGGAGAAGGAGCCCTGCTGATTGGGTTCGATAAGTGAGAGCAAAGAGATGAGACCTTTCAATTCGTCCGGTTGATTGCTAGATCCGAAAGAAACCCAGCAAGAGATGTATGTCTTCATCGGAGGGAGACTGGAAAGACCGCTTTGTCACTGGCTTTCCAGCCTGAATGAACATTGCAATAATGTCAGTACCCTTGTTTGCTAGACCGTGGTGATGGCAACATCTTGCTCCTGCGAAAGTGATATCTCAAGCAGATTCTGGTATAACGACCTTCTGTCATCTGTCAAGTGACATTCCTCATCCAAACACTCTTCAAAATGTCAAGCTCAGCGTTTTCAAGACGTCCCTCGTCGCAAACAGGCTGGCGGCGAGGTGGTGGTGTAGTCTCTGCAGGCAGAAAGGAAACGCCAAATTTTCGCGCACAATCTCCAGCTCGTGGAGAGGTGTTGATGGAGTTGAAGCCAGACGACATCAAAGATGTTAAGAAGAATTCAAAGATCAAGGACTGCAAATATGTTGCTTCGTACAATTGGCTGGATGGGAAAGATCCGAAGATTGCCGTTCCAGGTAAGTTGATCCTGGCGCCATATCACTTTGCCTGCCACCCACGATCAGTAAGCTGAGACGGATTATGCCAGGAACACCGCCGCTGTGGAATCCCCCCGCCATCCCTCGCGAGCTGGAACGCGACTCCGGCGACTTTTTTCGGGACCTTAATGCCGCTCGATATCCATCATGTCCACTCGTCCCAGCAGCCCAAGCTGTACGAGAACTAGCCACGCAATTTCCCACTCAAGATGTGGATGTGTTCACCTGCGCTGATACTCTGTGCAAACTGGCTCGCTTCATCTGCGGGGAAGAACAAACATTCAGAATCATTCTGACAAAAATCGGAAACACCTTGTTCATGATACGCAGAGAAAATTCACCCGATGAGCTGATTCCGGAAGTCAAAGGTTATGGGCGAATGTTATTTCGCCTACCTGGGTTTTTATTTCGCATACTCGCTAAACCCTCAGGAGTTTAGCGTTAACCTACTCGCTCCTGATTAGCCAGTTCGCGTACCCCCTATTTTTATTTCGCATAAAACTTAGCACTCGACTATAATTAGCCGGATCGTTAAGCCGAGCGGCGCTAAGCCTATTCGAGCGTAATATAGCTAGAAATATCAACAAACAAGCCTAGGCCAATTACAGCGCGCTATTTAGGCTATACGAGTTACGCTCGAATTAGAGTCGATTTACGAGCTATTTTTAATATAATAGGGTATAAAAGTAATATTATTATAGCTATATAGTATAGCGGGAGCTACTAAATCCTTAGAGACTCGAGCTTTTCACTATATATCTACCTAGTAAACGAGCTCTTATCTTAAATCGCTATACTAGTCGAAATACACTTATCCTAGGTATCGAATCTCTTCCTCGACCTCTTATCGAGCTAGTTATTACTCTTATTAGTACCGTTATAGAGCCTTCTCTTCCTACGCTAACTATCGAATCTCGTCTTCCTAGAGACGCCGAGCGCTCTTATCGAGGGGGTTATCGCTAGGAGGATCCTAGCGTAGAAGGAGATCGCCTAGTAGGTAGTCGGACGAGATTTAAAGGGTTCCGTAGGTCTAGTTTACGCTCGACGCGTTTAAACTATAATAACTCTCGTTATATAGTATCGTTAAAGCCTCGCGGGCGAGGGATAATAATTAGTAGCTATATTACGTTAGCGAGATTTATATTATCGACGTTTTCTATCCTATTAAGTCGCTAGTAAAGCGCGAAGTAGTCTAGGTTAAGAATTTCGTCCTCTCGTAGTAGTTACGTAATAAGATAAGAATACGGTAGGCCGTAAATACGCGTAAAAGCGCCTATATAGGCTCGGAAGTTTCTAATAGGCGCCGAGGTCGGTAATACCTTATCGACTTCTATTTTAACTATAGTATTACGTACTAGAGATAGAGCGTAAGAGGAGACGTAATTAACGACTTAAGACTATAAACGAGCGCCGAACTAAGGGCGTCGAGTAACTCGATCTATATCTAAGTTATAATGACTTTTAAGATAGCTATCTTGAATCGATCTCTCGAGCGCGTCGATAATACTAGAGATATCGGATTATATCGATTTTAGACGTCGCTTTAGTACGCCGTATATTATCTCGAGACGTAAGGTTATTACGTTACCGAAATATCGAAAATCGTTAGTATAGGCGCGTATAAACTACTTCTCTCGTAAAGCCTAGGTACGTAAGAGGTAAAAAACGAGTAACGGATCTTTAAGCTCGTACTCTCGCTTAAGAGTAACCTAGTTACGAGTAGCGTCTAGAGTTATTCTTATAAATATATAGGCGTACTATATACCCTGAAATTTAAGCTATTTTTCTTATATCCGGTCTCTTTCTACTCTAATTTCGTCGATTATAGTAAAGCGTCTATACCGGCCTCTAAAATATCGCTTTACCTACGTTTAAACTACTCTATTAATATACTAGATATATAGGAAATAACGAGACTAAGGGTAGATCGATTCTAACGTAGAGGCGAGGGCGGAATCGTCGTCGATAATTATAATAGAGGGTCCGTTTTCGATTTCTACGGCTTAATAAATAAGTATTAACTTTTTAAGTATAAATTTAAATAAATCCGTCCCTTTACGCTCGAGAAATATAGCGTCGATAAAAAACGATTTATTATTAGTCGTTACGCTAATAATATTAATAAGCGGTATTCTAAATCGATTAGTTTTATAAGTTACGTCGATTAAGATAATCTTAGAATAACGCCGCCATTAATCGAGCGAGATATAGTAAAATAGAACGAGTCGGCGTAATCTTAATTACTTATCGAAATCGACGTAAGAGACGAATCGATCTCTAACGCTATCGACGAGTACTTAAGTAGATATTCTACCTACGAGACTTATAATATTTAGCTTAAATCTCTCGTTCGCTATATCCTATCGAGTTACTTAAATATCGCTATATTAATAATTTATTATCGATACGATATTCTATATACTAAAACCTTCCTCGAAATACTCTCGAATTAGCCTATTTAGGCCTCTCTAATGCGCCCTTCTTCTTATAGATAGATAAGCCAAGCTTCTATCGGCGAAATAGTTATATACGACCTTTTTAGGCGTAGGCGTTTTAATAAAGTATTCGCCCTTAGTATTCCTTATTATTATAAGTCTAAACTAATACCCTATCGATAGGCTCTCTTTATACCTCTATCGATTTATCGAATCGACCTTATACGAGCTGCGAGTATCGGCCCGATCGTATATAAGGTATATAACTTTAACGTTACCTACGCTATCCTTTTTTCGTATACTAATACGTATACCGTACCCGCGCGAAATAGACTATTTATCGAGCGCCTTAAAATAGTCTTCCTCGTTAAAATAGGTAATAGAAGGAGGAGGATCGAACGTGCGTATATTTTACTAGGGCGTCGATTCGTCCTCGGATTTATCGTTATCGGTCTAGACTTCTATATTATTAAGGTACGAGGTAAGTACCTTATAGTCGGCTTCTAGGTCGTTAGATACGGCCTACGTAGGCGTCTTAAAGATAGGGTATTAATCTATAGTAGTTACAGTAAAAAATTAGTGGTGCCTATATAATTAGACGTTTATAGTTTAGTAACAGGCGGTAATAACATCGAAAGCACTTAACGCGTCTATACGCGCTATTGTGCGAAATAAACACCCAAAAATTACCTGAAATGGCATACCGCTAATCTTACCCTATTACAGTTTGGCGGGTGTGCGAAATAAAAACCCAGGTAGGCGAAATAACGCCAGCCAAGGTTATGGCCATACCTTTCCTAATGCATACACCTTGTGGGAGCAGGACGTCAAGACCTCGGTTTCTCACCAGAGAATCATCCACTACGGCTTCGGTGGGCTGCGTCTTTTGGTCCGTTTCGAGGTTGACGGCTATTATGGCGGGGAAAAAGACTCAGATCCATCGATGACCGGTGCTGACAAACTTCTATCCCAATTAAAGCACAATTTCCTTCATGGTCACATGGCTCCGTTCGGAGAAGACGGACTTCAAATCAGTCGAACAGGTCGCGGCGCAGTCTCCCAAGGGTCCATCTTTGAAATCAAGACACGGAATGCGTTCGACTTCAACACATGGACAACCAAAAAAGTGATTGACACATCCGTGCTCATCCCAAAACTGTACTTTTGCCAGGTATCAACTCTCATGGCAGGCTTTCATACTCGGGGCACTTTCAAAGACATTGATAAAATGGATATGCGTCCAGCGACAGAGCAATGGGAAGCCAACAATGCAGAGAATCTCGGGCGGCTTGCTTCACTTCTTTATAGGCTTGTGGATATAGCAAAGGCATCCCAGACCAGCCTAGAGCTGTGCCGTTCAGACATGGGGCCATTGGAGATCCGGCACGTGACGGGAGAGGTTTGTGACGAAATCCCTGCCAGCCTGCGATCATGGTGGCTTGGGGAAGATAGTCCGCCCATGCAAGAGTCCAATAACAGTGATGATGTCCCGGCAGTCGGACAAGCTGACTATGGTGACGGCCATGAGTCCGACGAGTATGACCATTGTTCGTATAGTGATCATGCTGCCGGTGACAAAGGGAACGATTCCGACGATTCATGGATAGACTTCACCGCCTGTTAGGCGTCAGACTGCGGTTATTGCGGCCACTGTCGATACTAGGTCGGAAGACTCCGGAGGACTTGGTCATGTATCGACGATCTTCCCCTCCTCACTCCCGGCGTTCATGATGCAGTTTCTTGCGAGAGCCCTCCCCGGATGGTGCAGTCGAGAGCGCGCTGTGCCGTCACTTGGGCGGGGCGACCGCCGGCATTTTCATCATTGCCCTCGCTACAGCGGGGGGTTCGTTCGGAAGTTCCCCGTTGCGAAATCATAAAGCATTTGCCGTTGTCAGTTCGTCAGCGGTGGCTTGCATGAGTGCTCCACCTGGTTTCGCCTCTCGCCAGGCGGTAGACGAGCTGAAATTCTAGGCTGAAAGTGCTAATGTTCCAAAACGTCTGAAAAGGCAACCAACCTATGATAGTCCTGTACCTAGGAGGCACGTGTGATGAGCAGACTCGTTGCGTTGCTTGTTGCATAATAAGTGACCACCGTTTTCATGCAATCAGCATAACACTTTTCCATGTATCTGTTTCGTAAGTATTTGTCGATAACACTGCCCCAAGATGGTGAGAGAAGTCAGACATTGGCCGGTAGAAGCAGTATATTACTTTCAAGGTCGATGCCAATGAGGTCCAGAGTGTCTCGGATTGCATACCAATAAGGGTGGAAGGCGCAGGGGGATCCTGCTGACTCTTCGCAATGCGTTCTGATTAATGACAGTGGCCACGCCTATCTGACACTAATCGGTTGGCCAATACCATGGAAGACGGGAGGAGGAAATGATGACCCCTGTGATCTCTTCCACAGTGGCAAACTGACCGACGAATCCAATGCTCTAGTTGTCTGCTCAATGGTAATGTGTCCCTCACTCCGGCCGACGCAGTGAAATAAATCGTCTTCCGTATCTGGTGGGAGTAAATGCGCTTGTTGTTGATTGAATCCGTTAATTGAGGTCGTCCGCAGTGCTCAGGAATTTTCATTCAATGCCGGCTCAACCCCTACAAGGGCCTCCACATTGATCCTCGAAACGGTGATGGAAACACCGCCTAGTCATTTGAAATTCATGCTTCTGGACATCTCGAGGACTGCAGGATGGGGAGCAGGTCCTCGTGGACGATTCTTTTGAGGGATTATGCAAGGATGCGTCGAGTAGGCCGGTGCTTTCCCTTGCCGATGCAGACGACGAGCGAGATCCACGACAAAGGTCATGCCGGAGACAGAGCGAATATCAAGAACATGTCGCCAGAGCACAGCATCTTGGAAGTGACACCGAGAAGATGGAAGAAGTGCTCGGCAAGCCGGGCCTCTCTGACAGGATAAAGCTTGAGCTGCGGAAGTAAATGTGAAATATCCTCTAATCTGACTAAAAGATTTCCTTAGTCGTAGTGTGCAGTGTCGGGAGACATGGCTATTGAGTTAGTTGAAATGATCGTCAGCATGGCAAGATCTGGTTCTTCGGGTATGACATGAAAGGCCAAGTTGATGCCATCTGCGGCGGTCGCTAAACATGGATGAACGTCGTAGTATTGTATTCCAGGATGCATAATGCAAGTGGTCAAAATGACCAAAATCGAGATTTCGTGTTGTTTATCCAATGGTTGGAACATCCAGCTCATGGAAGGCACACTGTGGAGATCCACCTCATTGCTTCAGCACACTCAGGGACCAGAGGGCAAATTCCTCCCTCCAGATATACCGAGCAAAGGCTAAGAGATTCTATCCGCCAAATAGAATCCATACCAGACGGTTGCGGCCCAACCCACCAGGTTCAGGAGTGTCGATATTCCGTGGAGGCGACCAAACTTCTCGTTCAACTTTTGCATCTCCTTACTGTGGGGAGGAGAATCATAACTCTTCTTTCCGTCTCTTGTCTCCTGATGTTTTCTTTCTCGCATGCACTTGGTCGTTTCGGGTCCGACATACGCGGCATTGGCTAACCCGGTCAGGAAGATTGTCACCAACGGTGTCAACACGTGAAGTCTGTTTTGAGGTTCAAGGACGCCAGAAACACTCGATGCCGTCATTCCAATCGCTGTCCGTTCAGCGGGAAATGTCAATGCCAGGATTGCAGGAAGTGCGGTTTGCAGTGAGAAGTATATGGGGAAAATGGCCTGCTGCAGAGTTGCAAATTGTGGTCGGGGAAGAACTCTGAAGGCTATGATGCCGCCGATGAAGGACTGGAAGGTCTCGGCACCCAGGAGGACGCCATAACTGAGAAGCATTAGAGACGAATTATTGTAAGATACTAAGCACTGGCAGTTCCCACCTGATGATGTGATAAGGGGCCGCAGAATACAGAATGGAGGTATCCGGCATGATGGCTGGCTGGCTGGCGAATGCAAGGTGGCAGAAAGAAGGGGTAAAGGATGATACTCTCGTCCGTTCGTTTGTGTTAGTACTGAAGAATGCCCAACGTGATTACTCGAGACCGACTTGAATGCTGTATACTGCAACTGCAGTGCTGCCAGTGGGAAACCCCCGATAATGACGTATTAGAGGCAGTCTGGTCGACGCGTCTGCCGAGGTTACACGTGACAACGCGTCATATTCAAGTTCGCGATGTTGGACGCACTCAGCTCTTCACAACAAGGCAGCCATTCCGTCAAAAGTCCACTGAATCGCATACGCACTGTCAAGATGAACCGCTGACCTCCAGTCTTTCCTTCGTACCGCGACGGCCCCAGGGCTGAATCTAGGTTGATCTCAGCACCGCCGGCTACCACCACAATGGACAAAGAGGCAACTGTTTATGTTATTGACCTGGCAAAGTCCATGGGTGAGAAACATTCTGGCAGGGAAATCAGTGATCTCGACTGGGCTCTCCAATATGTATGGGACAAGATTACAAACACTGTATTCACGGGCCGTAAAACCCTCCAGATCGGTGTGGTTGGACTTGGGACAGATGAGACGTCCAACGACATGATGGATCAAGACGACAGTTACCGCAACATCAGTGTGCTCCAACGCATCTCGCAAATCTTGATGCCGGAGCTCCAAGCGCTACCAGAATTGCTCCGGCCGAGCCACACCGATGACCGGGACGTCGTTTCTGGCATCATCATCGCTGGTGACATGATAATGAAACACTGCAAGAATTTGAAATACAAGAAGAGGATCGTGGTGATAACCAATGCGAACGGCTACATTGACGATGACGATATTGGAAACACGGCCGAGCACTTCAAGAATCACGGTATTGAACTGGTAATCTTGGGGATTGACTTTGACGATCCAGAATACGGTTTCAAAGAAGAGGGTAAACCGCCGCAGAAAATGCATAACGAGCAGACCTTACAAAAACTGGCTGATTTGAGCGGAGGAATCGTCGGAACGATGCAGGAAGCCATTGATGAATTGTCACGGCCTCACATCAAACCGGTCAGACCTACTCCAACATACAAGGGCCTTCTAAAACTCGGCGATCCCGAGAACTACGATACGGCACTGTGCATTGACGTGGAAAGATACTTCAAAACCTCGATCAAAAGGCCGCCCACCGCCAGTGCATATGCGGTTCGTCCGGAAGACCCTTCGGACGAAAACCTGAGCACCGTTCACAACTTGTACAAATACAAGGTGAAAGATGAGGAATCTGGGGGCGGAACAAGAGACGTCGACCGCGAAGAACTCGCAAAAGGCTTTGAGTACGGCCGAACGGCGGTGGCTATCTCAGAATCGGAGCAAAACATCACCAAACTCGAGACTTATTCTGGATATGATATTCTGGGCTTCATTCCCGTGGACAATGTCGAACGCTACATGATGCTCGACAATTCCAGCATGATCGTGGCACAAAAGGGCAACGACAAAGCCGCCATCGCCCTATCTTCACTTGTTCATGCGCTTTACGAAGTCCGGTCTGTCGCTGTGGGTAGGCTGGTGAAAAAGGACATGACAGAACCCATAATCACACTTCTCTCTCCATTTGCCGAACAGGACTTTGAATGCTTGATCGAGAATATCCTCCCATTCGCAGAGGATGTTCGAACTTACCGGTTCCCACCTCTTCACAGAGTTCTGACAGTTTCTGGAAAAGAGATCACTGAACACCGAAACCTGCCGACAGCAGACTTGCTCCAAGGCATGAGTGACTTCGTCGACAGTATGAGTCTAGTTCATAAAGATGACGAAGAAATGTCTATAGACGACACTTTCTCACCAGTTCTCCACACGATTGAAGGTGCAATCAAGCATCGAGCCGTCCATCCCAAGGATCCTCTCCCGGAAAAGTCAGAGATGTTTCTCTCATACTCGAGGCAGCCCGAGCACCTCCAGGCGAAGAGCAAGCATGCGCTTGCCAAGTTGATTGCTGCCGCCGACGTCAAGAAAGTTCCTCCTAGGACAAAAGGCCGGAGAAAGTACCGTGACACCGAGAAACCTCTGTCCGGACTCAATGTCGAAGACCTGTTCCGCAAGGAGGAACGCAATCAGATCTCACCAAACAACGCCATTCCCGAGTTTAAGCAGATGATAGAGTACTCTACCGATATGGATGTGGCCAAGGATGCCGTTAAGCAGATGGGCTCCATCATGGAGGACTGGATTTCGAAGAGTTTTGGCGATGTCAACTATGATCGAGTATTAGAGGGCCTTTCTGTGGTTCGGGAGGAGGTTGTAGGCCTCGAGGAGCCAGGCTTGTACAACGATCTCCTGCGCGGGTTGAAGAAGAAGCTCGTCTCAGGGAAATTGGGTGGTAACCGCACAGATTTGTGGTACCGAATCCGTGTCAGCAAGCTGGGGTTGATTACAGACGACGTCTCTCCCTCTTCAGACGTGAACCGGGCAGATGCCGACACTTTCATGAGCCTCAAGGAGTAAATTCGGACATGTAGACTGACGAGATGAGCAAAGTTAAAGATACCCAATTGACGAATTATGTGATTTCATCCTGACTAAGAAATCTTGCCTATCCGTCTCTTTGCAATGTTGATCTTGCCCTGGACACGATCGACGTCTTCGTCAACCATTCTCAACATCTCATTTTGCACCTCGAGCTCTTGGTTGATAGCAATGCCCAGTTCTTTCTGCCTTTGCACGATCTTGCGCAGTTCTTCTACATCCAGATCTTGTTCGGCCATCTTCTGCTTTTGCAGCTGCAATACGCCTTGATTGTCCAGCTCTCGGGTTTCTGCAGTCTCTTTTCCCAGCACTCGCCCAGTAGCCTTGGGCTTGGTCCCAATAAGATCCCGCGTCTCTTGCATAGATGCAACCGCATTATCTAGCTTTGACTTGGTGGCCATCGCATTCAGGAGATTCTCAAGGCCATCCCGGTCCTTCTTTGCAGATGCTATCAAGTCCTTCCTCCTCCTTATTTCTCCATCACCGAGTCTCTGGACCCCCCATTCGCCATCTGTTGCCTTTTGGATATTGACCAGGCCCTCTTCAAGGGCAGTTATCAACGAACCCGCCTTGACAAGACTACTCTTGGCCGCAGCACTGGCTTCGTGTTGTTTCTGTGCAGTCGAGGCTTGATCGCGGTTCGTCAGGTTCAAGCGGGCGTCTTGTAGATGGGTCTTTAAGTCTCGATAGCAATCCAACCATATAACAGGATCCGTGATAGGAGCGCCGCCACGGGCTGGCCCAGTAATGACCGAATGCAGAGCCCCTGCTTTACTTGATGTCTGACTTGCAAACGAGCTGGGAAGATTGAGGAAGGCCCTCCACACGCTCGTCATGCGCCACCGTGAATCGTCTATCTCATTGATGGTCTTTAGGTACTTTTCCAACTGTTGCCTGCGCTCTTCTGTCAACTGGGGATTGGCGACTGTTTTTGAGAACCAGGACTTCGGGGGAAGGGCGACTGGTGGCGGCTGGCCAACTTGGTCGGTGAGTCCATTGTGTAGAACCACGAAGTCGGAGTATCGTTTCTGGACAGTAAATGAGCGAAGCGGAAGCCGCAATGATATGTTGTAGAGGGTGTACGGTTTTGAGGAGCCTGCGACTGTGGTATTGGGTATGGAGATCTCAATCGGAGGAGCCATGTCGACGTGGCCGGTCAGGATAGCATGGACTTGGACAGGAACATGTTATTGACGAAAAGACAGAGACTGTCGGGGCCAAGCGATTGTTCAGGGTCTTGGAATCGGGCTCGAACAGCCTGTTGACAAGTGTATGGATATTCTCGACTTGGACTTGCAGCGGCCAAACTTGATGTTGAGCGTGTGATTGACTGTAATAAACACAGCGACGGTGACGTCGTGCAGATCAGGGCACTTCAGTCTCACTGCCACTATTTACTCCTGTGATTTATTCGGGTTGTTGCTGCGACGTGGCTGAGGACGCTCCACAATATAAACATTCGATATCGAGAATAGAACAACTGGTGCCTGATCGCGGATACACCGTCCATGAAGTTCGTAATGCCCCTCTCAAACAGTACTTGGACAAGGTCGAAGCCTTTCGACTGATGTGCACTCCTCGACGTCGCCGCCATCATGGCAGCAAAGCCACCGCTGCCGCCGAGGACACCAAGCGCTCCTGACAGTCGTCGAGTATCTCTCAACCCTCAGACTCTGTCCTCCGATCAATATCTGTCTCCTCCGACGCATTCCCCCAGCGGATCACCCTACCTTGGAGGGATTCGTGATCCGCGGAATTCGTCTACTCAATCGCTTGGAGCTGTCAAATCTGCCGACGACCAGCGACGGACCTTGCTCCTTGTCTACATCCATGGCTTTCTGGGCGATGAGACAAGCTTCAAAAGTTTCCCAGCTCATGTGCACGGATTGTTGAGCCCGGCGTTGGCGGCGACCCATGTTGTCTACACCAAAATCTACCCGCGGTACAAGTCTAGAGAGAACATTACTGTGGCCAGAAATGCTCTCAGCAACTGGTCTGTCCGAGGTGTGTGCCAGATCATGCAGCTCTGCAACTAACTTATGCCAGGCTTGTTCCACATGAGTCCGACTCAACTGATATCATTCTGTTGGGACACAGTTTGGGAGGAATCCTCGCGGCGGACTTGATCTTGATGCAATCCAATGAGCGGGAAGGTCTGAGTCTGCAGCACCGCATTCTAGGCCTGATTGCATTCGACACCCCTTTCCTTGGTATGCATCTCGGTGTTGTTGGTACAGGCATTGCTAGCTTGTTCCGGACTCCTCCTCAACTGGAAGAGCCTGCACTGCTTGGTCCTTCTCCGTTCTCAGACTCGTCCTCTGCGCAGCAAGATCCGACATATAACCCTAGGTATACCAACGATGTTCGCTTGGCTAACAGGAAGGGCAAGCTGCAGAGGGCATGGTATTTCTGGAACAAGCATGCTGGCGAGTTGGCAACGGCTACCAAGAAATACGTGTCTTCACATCTCGAGTTCGGTGGCTGCCTTGCGGATTATCCAGGCTTGAAGAAGCGTTATCGCGCCATTCGCGCCCTGGAGGACGTGGTAGACACCACACAACCCCGAGATGCGAATGGCCGATTGATGAGGCGAGTAAGGTTTGTCAATTACTATACTGCAAGCACAGGACGGATAGGGGAGGACCTGAAAGAGTCGCAAGAGCAACCTGAATCAACTGCCTCTGCATCTGAAACTCCACTGGCGACGCCAGCGTTCGCTGGTGATACACAGAGCAATCCTGCAGACATACGAACGACTCCACGGTTGTCACTTGAGGAGTATCGCGAGGATGAGGTTTTGAACAAAGACGTCGTGGAGCTCAGCATTGACGCCACTCCTCCCCAAGACTGTTCTTCCAGTTTTGTCAGCAGGGCTATAGTCACTCCACCCGGCGAGGACCAGGTTATGGACGAACAGGTAGATGCCAACAGTGGCACAGCTGCACAGTCGCTTTTATCCCGCCCATCATCGACTGGTCAGGACGGAAGCGGTCCTCCCGTGACGGCGGAACAGGCTCCAGAGAACCACAAGGCCATCGACCAGATGCTGGATACCGTAGAAACCCACCGGCATAACCAAGACACGCCGCCCTACTGTGGACTCGCGGCAAAGCAGCATGAAGCGGGAGGCACGCAGGCGACTCAGGACCAGCCTCTTCTACAAAGCAAACAGACAACTGGAGATCCGAGATTAGACGTTGATCAGCGTGGAAAGAGCCTAGAGTCTGCGGAAAGCAGCCATTCCAGCAAGGCACAGGCAAATAAGAAAAGGAAAGATCGGAAGTTTTGCGCCCTCCCGACCAAAGACACTCGGACCGGAGAGCGAGATCGAACGTGGATTAGAGTACACATGGAAGGCATTGATGAGGTAGTGGCGCACACTTCCTTATTCAAGATCGGAGAGACGTATGGCAAGCTACTCGGCGACACCGTTGAACGAATTCAAGAGTGGATTGCTGAGGATGCGTCAACACGAATGGTTCTCGCAGAGCTAAGCAACGACAGATGATCATGACAATATAGAGACGAAGCTGTTTGTATAGATTACCAGGACAAACCCAGAACAAAGATATTTCCTGAATACAGGACACGACGTAGCGTCCTCATCATCATGTCGAACCGCAAGGCTGTCCAAGTGTCCGAGTCGTAAGGAACTTGAAATCACAAGCCAAGAATTTATATTGGAGAATCCCCCGCAGCCACTTTTGTAGCGCATTTTTTGCTGAGATTCATGACTCAATCGGTTGATAAACTCAACATCTCTCATTAACTTTTACAGAGGTCGAGAAAAGTCGTCTCTTTTATCCCACCTGACGACTTTCCATCCGCCGCCAGCAACCATGGAATCCTCCCTGCCCACCCACGCCAAGGACAACCCCAATGTCTCCGCCGAAGGAGCACCGTCCAAGAATGCGTTGAAGAAGGCGCAAAAAGAGGCTGAGAAGGCCGCGAAAAAGGCGGCAGCGAAGAAGGCGGATGAAGAGAAGAGAGCGGCTCAACAAGCGCAAGCTGCGGAGGACACGGCCAAAGACAAGTACGGCGAACTACCCAAGGACGAGGCGCCAGTGGAGATTACACATTTGAAAAAGCTCGGGGAGGAACATGTCGACAAAGAGGTGACAGTGATTACGCGGATTCACAACAGTCGAAGTCAGAGCGCAAAGTTGGCCTTCTTGATGCTCCGGCAGCAGGGCAAGACGATCCAGGCCGTGGTGGCAGCCACCAGCGAAGCGGTGTCGAGGCAGATGGTCAAGTGGTCGGTGTCACTCAACGTGAACTCGTTCGTGAGAGTGACGGGTGTGGTCAAAAAGCCAGACCCTCCGGTTGCATCGGCCTCGATCAGCAACCTGGAACTCCATGTCCAGAAAATCTACCTTGTCGCCCGGGCCGCCGAGATGCTTCCGATGCAGGTCAAGGATGCAGAACGTCCACCGCCTGCGACCGCCGAGGAGGGGCAAGTCGATGCCGAGGGAGCTCCTATCGTGACTTTGAAGACTCGGCTGGACAACCGCGTCATTGATTTGCAAACCGAGTGTAACCAGGCCATCTTCACCATTTCGAGCGCTGTGGAGGGGCTCTTTGCCGAATACATGAGGAAGAACGGTTCACGACAATTCAACACACCCAAGCTGTTGGGCGCGGCGACCGAGGGCGGAAGTGGTGTCTTTACGGTGAACAACTACTTTGGCAAGAATGGATTTTTGGCCCAGAGCCCGCAGCTGCACAAGCAGATGCTCATTGCGGGTGACTGCGAAAGTGTGTTTGAGATCGGCCCTGTGTTCCGTGCTGAGAACAGCAACACTCACCGACATTTATGTGAAGTACGTTAACCAAAAACTATGTTCGGAGAGATAACCTGACTGACGTTCCGATAGTTTACTGGACTCGATTTCGAGATGGTCTTCGACCACCACTACCATGAAGTCCTCGAGTTTGCGGAAAAACTGATCGTGTTCATTGTTCAAGAGTTGCAGGCGCGATACAAGGACGAGATTGCCGTGGTGCAGAAATACTTCCCCCGGGCTGGTGATTTCCGGATCAAGGACGGCAAAGCGCTGCGGCTGAAGTACTTTGACGGTATCAAGATACTGCGCGACGCCGGCGTTGACACCACCGAACAGGACAACTATGTGACAGATTTGTCAACCGCACAAGAGAAGAAATTAGGACAGTTGATTCGTGAGAAGTACGACACGGATTTCTACGTTCTCGACGAATTCCCCATGGTGGTACGGCCCTTCTACACCAAGCAGCATCCCACCGACCCGAAACTGTCCAACTCGTACGATTTCTTCATGCGAGGCGAGGAAATCATGTCTGGAGCTCAACGTATCAACGATGCCGACGAGCTGGAAGCCGCCATGAGAAGCAAAGGCCTCGACCCGAATGCCGAAGGGTTCCAGGACTACGTCAATGCCTTCCGACAAGGCTGTCGACCGCACGCAGGCGGTGGCTTGGGTCTGAACCGCATTGTCATGTTTTTTTTGGGCTTGGACAATGTCAGACAAGCGACGCCGTTCCCTCGTGATCCTCAGAGATTGCGGCCTTGAAGAGCAATGCATCTTAGACACGTGTCATACGGCATGGATTCAAATGACGATAGAAAAGATACAAAATTGACCAAAGACTCCAATGAGATTTCCGTGGGTACAGTACCATTGCATAAGCGATCGTTAGGTTAGCTTATCTCATCCGCCCACTGCACAAATCTACTCTTTTGCCGCATTTGCAACCGGAGCCGAGTCCTGTAATGATCACGCCGTTAGATAGGGGTCCGTCCGAGTCGTAGTTGCACGAATACGGATATCAAGTCGTCCACTGTGGAGCTACTAGTCATTACTCACCAAGTAAACCTGGTAAAAAGACATCTTCAGCGATCCTTGATGCTCGACAAATTTCGCCCTCCCGGCCCAGTCGACCGTCACTTCCTTTCCATTCTTGAGACCGTAGTCGACACTCCCATAAACCATGACCTCGTGACTGTCCTTGCCGAACGGGAAGATCTTCTCGAGCTTGTGTTTTCGGGTTTTGACGGGTCCCGTCCACAGTGCTTTGCGTATGGCCAGAATGTCATCGGACCCACGGGCTTTCTTGGTGCCCATGATAAAGTCTGCGTCGGGAGTCAAGGACGAGACATACTCGTCGTGAGCCGTGGGGTTGTCGGATACGGCGTAGAAGTTCTCGAAAAAGGACACAACCCGCGGATCGACCTCGATGGTCGATGGGGTTTGGCCTTTGTAAGTTGACATCTTGTACAGTAAGTCCTGGTTTCCGGAATGAAAAATGGCAAAAAACCACAGAGAAGATTGTTCGGAAGTGAGCAGGAAAGCTGTCCAAAATGCCTACCGGTTTCCTAGGTAGGTATCTGGTATATATACCTAACTGCTGGTCGTCCTTTCACATTTGAAACTGTGCGGGGCAACCGAGGAGCCGATTGGGCAAAGTGGGTATATCGGATGATGCACTCACTACTAGTAGCAGGGGCAAGGCTGAAGAACACAAGGCTCAGAAGGCTCCCTTGAACAGGAAGACTAGATCCCCACGCCAACAGAGATAGGAAGAGGACGGCGAGATAGGGTTGAACAAGAGACGAGGAAGGTTCCAATGTTGTCTGTCTACAAAGCTTTCGCAGAACCGGTGCAAGTCCGTTTTCCATGCCCAAACTTACTCGGTACATCTATTTAGCGAAGCAGACGACAACCAATACACCGGCATCTCTGCACTATCCGGGCATTTCATAGAACGTCCTCTTGTTGCCCGGCACACTGTAGCCACCATCCTGTGTGACTCGCGAAGGCGACAAACGAGGAACTGGGCTTCCCTCAACCTCTGTGCTCTGGGGACGTCGAAAGTCTTGGTACCGTGGTGAAGGCGACCCCTTTATGCTTTCATCCGCCGGCAGCTCTGACTTGTGACCAGACCACGTAGAGCTTCTGAGATCAGCGCTCGTGGATGGATCATGTGGCTGTGCGCTTGTCACGTCGATCATGGGAGGACCCGACCGCTCTTTCACTTTCCGCTGTCTTATTTTCTTGATCAAAAGCCAACCAAAAAGCAACAAAACAAGCACGCCGCCAGCCGAACCCAACGCTATACCAGCTTTTTGACCCGTGTCCAATCCCGGGGGTCTCGTCGGAGTCGCTGGCTCGGTTGGAGTCACAGGAGCGACGGTGCTGGAGTCAATGGCTGATGGGGAAGTTGCAGAGGCTGTCGGGCTGGCGGAGGAAGTGGACGTAGGTGATAGTGACGTGGTAACACTGCTGGTACCGTCGGTCGTCGTCGAAGCTGCAGTTGAGGACATGCTGCTGGCCAGGGAGTGCTCTGACTCGTACGCTGCTACGTCAGACCAGTGTACGGTTTGACCCTGTGTTGCTGGCAGAGACATAATGTTATCAAGTACCGAAGCGTCGGTAAACGCGACTGTCCTCGAGGTTGAAGGACACCAGCAGGGCGCAGGAACCGAAACTGCATCTCCCCGGTCGTCACAAGCGACCCATTCGTTCGAGGTTCCGTTACAGTAGACCAAGCCCGCCCACGGATGTCCTGCATACCATGAGTATTTCGCAACAGACAAGATGACTATACGGTACCTGCGAAGTCGCCCTTGTCTGGACATTTCGGGTCTTCGTAATAGGGGTCGGTGCAGCCTGCTATGTATGTGACGCCGTCTAACAAGATCAGTGAGAGAACCGAAAGGGGGATCAAGTATGCATACATTGTCCATTGTAGCAAGCGTTGGACGACAGACACACGTCCCCACTTTCGCAACATGCCTTGTTCCCAAGTGCTTCGTTCCCGCAGGGGATATATCTTGACGTGGTTTCCTCTCCAAACGCATAGTAGCAAGTGCCATTGGAAATGTCCGGGTCGTATTCTGCCATGGTTTGCGAGAAGATAGCTTGCGGTAGAAGGAAAAGAAAAGTCGTATACAGGACCAAGGGGACAAACATTGTGAAGGCGAGTCGAGGGAATTGTGTAACAACGTAAACCCGGGGTAGAAGGCCACCGCAGCGAAGTGGCTGCGTCCGCAGTTTCTGGGGGCACCGTCGCTCTCGGACCTGAAGGTCTTGGACATCCGGGGAAAGGTTTTGCTCGAAGTACTACTAGTAGCAGCAGACAGAAGGAGGCCTTAGCCAGGGCAGCTCACGTCAAGATAGAATTGAGCGGGAGCTTGTTGCGGTCGGTCGACGGCAGATGGTGGTTTGTGATGGTTTGTCGTAGCCTGCGTCCGGGCACCAGTAAGGCTGAAAGAGGGTGCAAGGGTGCCATTCGAGTTGCACAAGCGAGATTGGGATTGAATAAGGCCAGCATTCACTTTTCTGTCTCAGTTTAGCCGGTCGTCTTTCATCAGCCTGACTCGTCCTTCCATCTTGGGCGCAGCTGCAACAGATCGCGCTGGCCGTACATCTCGCCCACGACCGTGATGATCATATCCACCGTCACTTTAATCAATCTGTCTCGGGCCGATTCCTCAAGTTCAACGTCTGCAACCATCTCAACTCCGGCTGATCGCGCCTCCTGCTCGCCTACAGACTCCCGCCCCTCTTGTACATCCCCCACATCCTGACCAGGATCTTGCTGCTCGACCGGCTGCCCTTGGCTTGATACCTCACTATCCTCGTCGTCATCCGATGTTATGCCATTGATCCCTGCCATCCCCTTTTGGTGCACTTTGACGGCCTCTTGGGCGAGCTGTCTGAGCTCGCCAATGTCCTCGCTCGACAATTCCCCACGATCGGGACATCTTCCCAGTACTGCCCAGGTCCATGCACCAATACGCCTAATGACACCCTCATTCTTGTGCTGGAGGAACACAGACAGCCTCCGCTGAAGCAGTTTTACCAGCTCCAAGACAGTACCAGAATCCATGCAAGCGATCTGAACAGGGTGAGGATCTTGTCTTACAATATGAGCCTCCCACTGCGTCCGGGCTTTTCTGGAACCTTGTGGTAACGAGATCAACTGCGATGGGGCAAGACTCTGAATCGCGGACAGTGGAGGCACACAGCGCATGGTAGCCTGCACGAGCCTGAATTGCGAGAGCAGAGTGTCGTAATACCGCTGTTGGGCAGAGGATAATGGTTCGCTTTCGCCCGGAGATAGGCTTCCGATCGCCGTGTAAGCGCCATCGTGAAAGTAGCCCCCGTCTTCAGCGTGTAATAGCAATCCATTCCCATTCCTCGCCTCCCGTGTCTGCTCGGTTGGGGCCGTCAAGATGTAGGGAACAGCTTTCGCTTCGGATCTTCAAAGCATGGTTAGCTTGCGGACGCGACGTTCAGCCTCATTCCAACAGCGGCAACTTCGTCTTTAGCAAACTCACCGAACCATGCGCAGGTAGTCAATGCCGTCTGAGGCAGGACCGTAAAAGAGTTCGTCTCCATCACTCGTGAGCCCTGGAAACGCTCCGACCTGCCCTGTATATTCATTGACCCTTGGGGCCTCTTTGACCTCTTCTTCGTCCGAATCGTCCCATTCGTCCTGTGCATCATCCTGTGACGGCGGAGAGTTGGGGTCCGAAGGGCTGTCAGGCTCGGGCGACGAGGTGTTGCGCCGTTTGCGGGACATGTCAGCCGTGCTGCAACCCGTTCACTGCGATGCGGCTCTGCATATCGCAGGGAAAGGAAGGCTGCCTCTTCGTTCTCGAGGTCCGGTGGTCCAGTGCACAAGTCGAAAGCGGTGTTCAATGGATGTCAGATTCTCGTATACTAGTAATTTGGGGACACTGCATTGGCATTTCTCGGGTCGGAAGCGGGCATACGGCGGGTCAAATGAACGGATCTGCAGGACTCGACGCTCAAGTTCAAGTTGTCACGGCTGCTTCGCGCGCCAGGTATTTATTGATTACTAGTAGTATTTGAATGATGATGTTGCTTGATGTCAATAGACACATCCGAGTCTGAGTTGGCGAAACCAAGAACGTGTGATAAGTGTGGTGTCGAAACAATACGAGGTCAAGGATTTGGCAACTCCACCACGACATCAGGCAAGTCTCGAATATCGACGACACTCGAAGGAAGTGTTTCTTGTTCGACTTCTTGGAGCAGGTCCACGACCCTGATTGCGTCTACCCTCAGCCTTCCAGCCTGAAACGCAACCATTACAATCTCACTTTCGTGACATTGACCTGGCCCCAACGGTCCGATCCTAAGCTCAACCGTGAGCGCCATCAAATCCGTTTCTGGGGGAATGACGCTCGAATGATGCATTGCATACACCACATTTTCGTCCACAATGGCCTGCGCGATGTCCTCATCTTCGCCGAGTTTGGTGTGTCGACGCTCGCTGGGATGAAAGGAGGCAGTTGATGATTTTGGCGCGTGTCTTCTGGCAAAGAATTGTGCTGGGCTGGCTTGTCGATGGATCCGTGGCAACGGAATGATTGCAATTTTAGCGGTCTCTGGCGAGTTGTTCATCACAAGGATCTTCCAGCTGAATGCATGCCCAACCTGGACAGGGCCATCGGCCGCCGTAAACGCAATTGATAGACCATTTCTCACACCTATATCATGGATTCGAGATGGGAGAGCGGCGGTGCTAGGCATCATCGCCGACGACAACTTCCGGCCATTGACTGGAAGGCCCGGGGGACGGTTGGCTCTCTGAATGGGTTGCGATGGGGGTCCAAATGCCGGATTGAGTGCCTGCGTGAAATCGACATGCGTAGTCCAATCCATGATCACCACTGATTTGCAATGTGAGCTGAGATTGATATCCACCCGCATCTCGACGGAAAGGTCGTCAATATTGGTACTGGCCACGCCGCCTCCAACCGACATACTGGCATCCGCATCGTGATAGAGCCTGTATATGAAAGTAATACAGTCTCCGGACCGGCACGTCATCGGTAGCAAGCTTGACGTCAAAGACTCAACACGTCCATGCCGTAAGCTGAGCTCGACATGTTCAATAGTAGCCTCCACGGCGATAAAGGGGATGATCTCAATGTCCAACAAGGCCAGGTTGATAACCGAGGTCGACAAGCTGCTTGACTTGCTGTAGTGAATTCGTGCAATCACCGCAGGGACAATCCGATGTCGCCGTGAGGGAACCTGAGGAATGTGAAATCGTGGTTTGGTCGATGGCGCTATAGGCATCACACGCTCCAACCGAGAAGCCGGAAGATAAGGGGGGGCGCGTTCAAGATTGGGAATAAGACGCATAGGTTCAAGGACGTTGGAATCGAGCGGCTGAAAAGGGAGCATATCTGCATTCTGGACGTCCTGGGCTTCGTGTACAGCGGCAACGGCGGCGGATGGAATGAAGACAACGCTTGTCTGAGCACCGCGAAGTTTGGGTCGGTTGATGATCACCTCAACCTCCCAGACCATGGTCAATGATTCGGCATTTTCGTCCGACTGAGTTGCAAGGACCATAGGTTCATTCTTCTGTATGCCGTCGATTGAGAACACGAGTTCTTTTGGCACCGGAGTTTGCACATCTGGGCCCCTGCCCGATGAGTCGTCGATGGCCCAAACATCCAGCCTGCATGAGAGCCGCGACAGATATGACTTCAAGGTGGCTTCAGCGCAGGCGGGTACACGAAGAACCACGAACGTTTTCAATCGTTCATCTGATCTGGAAATGAGTAAGAGAACAACATCCCAGGGCTTATATCAATGCGACCATACCGATGAACAGAATGTCTCGTTCTTCGATAGCAAGAAGCCTTCCAAAATCTTTTGACACGCCTACAGACCGTTCCAACAGGGCAGAAGACTCGGTCACTGTGTCCGCGGGAATAAGCACGTCCAACAACGACGCCTTCAAGAATTCCGAGTCCATGGAGGCGTCGTGACAAGTAGCATGCTTGAAGTCAAAAGGCAGTCGGCTAAGCCCAGCAATAAGCGCATGTTACAGATTGTCAATCGTCCATCGTTGGTGCGGGACACCTATGTTGCTCATTTCTAGAACGAGGTGCCTCGAGATTGATGTTGGAGGCGGCACACTGCAGGGTCATCCTACTAGCAGCAGATACGCACTAGCAATGCTAATCCTGTTAGCCCGTCAAACAACCGACCGCTAACCACGACTAGTCGCCCTACTAGTACTAGGTACTCAAGCCGTGCTAACTCCACGTCTTTTTCTGAACCTGCGTACAAGACGAGATCCGTTCCTGGTGGTGCTTCTCAACAAGCACCATCATATCGTGCATAGATCTGTTTCCAACGGTCGCTTACCGCCAAACCAGGGGACTGGACTCGTATCACTGCATTCCAAATTCCACATTACCTACATCTGATCGCCGCGCGTCGAGTTCACGTCAGCCTCTTCAGAGATGAACGGCCTGCCGCCCACCCCAGGGCAATGGCAGGAAGCCCGCGCCCCCGATGGGCGCACTTACTATTACAATACAGTCACCAAAGCGACACAATGGACAAAACCTACGGAGCTCATGACTCCTCTGGAAAAAGCGCTCGCTGCACAACCTTGGAAGGAGTACACTACACCAGATGGCCGAAAATACTATGCAAACTCTGAGACCAAGCAAACGGTATGGGACATGCCTGCTCAGTATCGCGAAGCTCTCAACTCTGTACAATCACCCCCGAAACCGACGCAACAGCCGCCTGCCTTTGTGGCCGGCGGCAGTACTGCTCTCTCGACCATGTCTACCCCTCGTGACCGTGAGAACAGCAACACTCCTTTCGATTCCAAGCCTAGGGGCGATTTCAGCTCTTCCAGCGGCCTGTCTCTCCCGCCTATTGCCAAGGAAGTGATACCGGATTACTCAAGTTTCGAAGAGGCGGAGGCTGCGTTTATGAAACTGCTCCGCCGGGCAAACGTTCAGCCTGATTGGACTTGGGAGCAGACGATGAAGGCTACGATCAAGGATCCGCAATACAGAGCGCTGAAAGACCCGAAGGACAGAAAGGCGGCTTTTGAGAAATATGCGGTCGAGGTTCGCCAGCAGGAACGGGAGAAGGCCAAAGAAAGACTGGCTAAGCTACGCACAGATTTTGGCAACATGCTGAGGACTCACCCTGAAATCAAACACTACAGTCGATGGAAGACCATCAGGCCTATCATTGAGCACGAGACCGTCTTTCGGTCCACGGACAATGAGGATGAACGTAAGCAACTGTTTGAAGAGTATATTGTCGAACTCAAGAAACAGCACATCGAGCAGGAGGCTGCCGCTCGCAAATCTGCCTTGGACGATTTGGCGAATATTCTGAAAGCGCTTGATTTGGAGCCTTACACTCGATGGTCACAGGCTCAGGAGATCATCCAGGCCAACGAGCGAATTCAGAGCGATGAGAAATTCCAGCTTCTGAGTAAGTCCGACGTTCTTACGGCTTTTGAGAATCATATCAAGTCTCTTGAGCGGACCTTCAATGATGCACGCCAGCAGCAGAAAGCCAGCAAGTTTAGACGCGAGCGACAAAACCGCGACCGGTTTCTGGAACTCCTGCAAGAACTGCGAAGTCGGGGAAAGATCAAGGCAGGGTCCAAATGGATGACCATCTTTCCCGAGATCGAGAACGATCCCAGGTATGTTGCCATGCTGGGTCAATCCGGGTCTACACCGCTGGACTTATTTTGGGATATGGTCGAGGAGGAGGAACGGGCACTTCGTGGGCGACGAAACGATGTCTATGATGTCTTGGAGGTAGGTTGCTGGCTCTTCATGCTGCACAACATGTATGCTAACGGCTTACAGGACAAACGATATGAGGTTACCCCAAAGACCTCTTTTGATGAGTTCTACGATGTCATGCTTACTGATCGCCGAACAGCCAACATTGATCGTGATGCGCTCCAAGTCATCTTTCAACGGCTGCATGAAAAGGTGCTTCGGAGAAGTGAAGATGAAAAACATGCTGCGGACCGGCACCAACGCCGTGCCGTGGATGCGCTTCGCTCTCGCATCAAGCATCTGGATCCTCCCGTGCGCATTACTGACTCCTGGGAGGATGTCAAGGCTCGAGTGGAGAAGACAGACGAGTACCATGCTGTCGAGACTGATGACTTGCGTAAGGCCGCCTTTGACAAAGTGATCAAGCGCTTGAAGGAGAAAGAAGAAGACGCCGAAAAAGAGCGCGACCGCAGACATGCCCGACGCGGAGATGATCGTGATTATCGGAACGGTCATCGCGCAGAACCCAGGCATGGTCGGCTGTCCAAAAGCCCCGAACCGGATGTTTATGAGGCTGAACGGCGCCGAGCTATGGCGGCTCGCGAGAAGCAGTATCGTAAGGCTAGCTCGCTTGGTCTGAGCCCGCCGCCCTCGAGCCATCGAGACCGCGAAAGAAGAGATCGCGACGAGCGACATGGCCGCTTGGATCGCGACCGTTCTCCTCCTCCACGCCATATGACATCTTATGAGCGTGAACGCCGAGAACGAGAGGAAGAACGGGAACGCCTGTACCGAATGCGTGGTGACCCGCGTAGCAGTCGGGACGAACTCAACTATGGCGAGGAGTCGCGCAGCGTTGCAGGAAGCGAACGGCGTCGAAGAAGAGGCGATGGCAGTGACGCCGAAAGCGTGGAAAGTGGCCGCCGCAGCGCGAAGCGATCTCGTCGCGACCGTCGGGGGAGTTCGCGGGACAAGCGCAAGAGCAAGACGCCTGAGCCTGCGCCTGAGCCCGCGCCGGAAAAGCAGGAGGCGCCAGTGACGGAACCCGCCGGAGTCCATTCGGGGAGCGAGGAGGGTGAGATAGAGGAGGATTGAGATCAGCGCTGCAGAGGCCGTGTTGCGCAACTCTCCAGGTCAGTCTTTGTTGGCGCTTGATCCTTTCAACACCCACACTGCTGTTTATTCTGTTGCCCAGGTTGAGCGACTGTAGGCAGGAAATGTTGGTCAGATTGCACTCCCACAAAAACACAAATGTGCTTGCACTTCTTAAGCCTGTCAGGGATGATCCCCAGATGTCGTCCATCGGTATGTAGCTCCCGTGTTCTGTCTAATCTAATCCACCTTGCAGTTTCTCCGAATGGAGTTTTCAAAATTATATTTGTTCCATCTAGGTGCGTGTTCCAATGTCTTGTCCCGTGCGCCTTCGTCGTAGGATGCGCAACCCAGTCCACTGCTGAAGTTGTTTTACTCCGTGTCACATTTGTAATCTCTATCGCTGTAAGACGGGCTGGGCGTTTACGTTGAAAACCAACAAGATAGACGCGAACTAAAACACAATAGAGCATGCAATATTTGTGACTCCCCAAGTCCACACATTCATTGTAGGGCGCCAATGGCTTCAGAGCTTGAGTGCTGGAACGCCTGGCTGCTTTTAAGTCTACATACATGAAAGTTCCACCCACTGCCTGAACCGGGACAGTCTCGTTGACGTCGCCAGGGTAGTAGCTTTCAATCACAACTCCATTGCGTCCCCTGCATGGGAAGACAGGTTCAACCTGGACTGGTTGGCCGGCAACTCGCCTTCGTCCTCACTCTCCTCATCCAGCTCAAAATCAAAGTCCCCACGTTCAATCCTGCTGCATCTATCGAGCAGCTGCTGGTATTCCTTGCGCAAGTCCTCCAAAGTGATGATGATGCGGCGTCTCTTGCCTGAGGTGCCTTGACCACTGTCGCCACCATTTCGTTCTTCTTGAACTGGACGGGTCTTTCCTTCGTCCGCTTCTGCAAGGATGTACGCCTCTTCAGGAGAGACACAGGCCATGACATTAATCAATGCCAAAAGGGCATGTCGCAAAGCCGTAGCCTGCGGATCATGTCTAGCTCTCGCATGCTTCCGAGTCATCCTTAGTCGATCGTACAGCACAGCAACTGCACCGCGGTAGTCCTTCTGCGCGAGTCGTATCGCGTACATAACGCTCAAGTAGTCGGATGCACTATCGTCGGCGGGCCAAGTCGAGGATAGCACACTGCCGGGAATGCTTTTCTTTTCCAGCGAGACTAGGGACTGGTCTAGGTGGCGGGCAAGCTGGGGATGCATGGCCCATGGCAGAGATATCAGAGTCTCCACTGCGTCTCTGGGTCCAAGTATGGAGCGATCCGAGTTCAGGAGTGCAGTCACGAGTGAAGAGACACACGATCGCTGCAGTGCGGCGTCGGGAAGTTGGGCCAAGGCGTCGTATGCACGGGTAAACCTCGACAGTTTGAGTTCTGCCTGGAATAATCGGGACAAAACCTGTGCACGGAAACCGGGCGAAGGTTCTTTTTGGCCGGGTTGCATCGCTTTGAGTGTGTGATGAGCAAAGTATGCCGCTTGGGTGTATGCCGAAGTGCATTCGAACAGGCTGGCAACATGATACAGATACGAAGGGAGGCCATTGTTGAAACACTCCGCCTCAACCATTGAGAGCAAGCCTGCCGACAGAGCAACCAGGTTCCCGACAGCTTTACCGCAAGCCAGACCAAACGAAGCCCTTCGAAAATGTCCGGTTGCCATGTCGTACTCTCCTTTGGCGATCGCAAGCCGTCCTTTGACATAACTCGACCAGGGCGTGGAGGGCTGGAACCGCAAGAAATCTGTGGCAAAATCGTATTGGCGCTGTGCCAACAGATCACATTGGAGGTAAATGGAGCCATCTTCGACGGCAATGGTATCTCGTCCGGATGCCCAGTCATCGATTTCTGACAACTGATCCGTGATCACATACATCAAGGGTCTCTCAACGGCCGGCTGTGGCCGGACCGCCTTGCTTAAAGTGTCCTCGAAGATTGTCACCAGTCTGGTCTCTTCGGTTCCTGCCGTAGAGGAACGGCGAGACGCATTGGGACGGTTATCAACCCCCATGATCTCTAGAGGGACGAGGCGCGTGTGTGCCGCCAGCCAAAGGTTTCTTTCGCAGAGTTTGAGCAATGGCAGCAACTGTTGGAACAGTTCCGAAGCATTAAACAAGTTTTGCTCCCCGTCTTCTGGAATAAGCTCATTGTCCGCAAAGATGGTCAGTGCTAGTAAATCCATGAGCAGTTCTCGTTGTGATGACATAGTGTCGAGTACACCGGCCGACAGTAAGAGGTTTCCGAATAGTGTATTTCGCAGAGAACTCTTCGGTCTCTTGGTTCTTGAACTAAGGAGTTCAAGAATCCCCAAGAACAGCTCATTGTCCAGTGATTGAAGCTCTCCGAGGTCAGAAAGATCCTGTTCAAGCTGCTCGTAAGCTTCACTGCTGATGGATTCCCCAAATGCGATGCTATTGTAGATCCTGGTAATCCTAGCCGGTGTGACATACTCCGCATCGACAGACAATTCCTCCTCGATAGCGACTGTAAAGTCCCGCGAGAGCTCGGCGCTGAAAGACTGTCTGAATCTTCTGGATGCAGTCAAAAGTTTAGCCATGTCGGTGAATCTTTCTCCATCCTCAGTGCTGACTTTGCGGTGTGTCCATATCCTGGCAGCAACAGTTTCCAGATCCTGGATTTCTTCCGGTTTGTTCTGTTGTAGAAGTTCAATCTTGCTGCATTCTCTGACCGCGCAGCACTTGTCTGCCATCGTGATCCAGATCATGTCGCTGAATGCATCGTGCGCTAAAGCCAAGGGCGCGTTGCGACTCTCATTGAGATTTTCCGCAATCCTATACAGATTTCGCCAATGGAAATCTGTATCGGCAGCGAACCGGTCGTAATCAAACTCCGACTCTTCATATTTGCGTAGTGACACTCCGGCGGCAATGACAGTGCACATTCGTTGCCGTAAAGATGCCTCTTTTTGCGAAGAGGTCAGCTTCACAGCCGTAGCTTCAGTGAAGATTGCCAGAGCCGTTTCCAGCGTGCTTTCGGAATACCGCTCAGGATAGAAGAAGAACTCCAACCACTTGGAGGCTGGATCGTCAGTGTCAGCCTTGACAAACTCGGGGGCGAGAGCCTTGGAAGATGCTTTTGGATTGCATATAACCCAGTTGGATGCCCACGACGATTCAAGATCGCCGAATTCCAAGCGACAATTGTACAATTGATGAAAGTTGTGATTCCTCCACAACACCCAAAGTCCGGCCGGTTTGAGGTCGCTTGGTGGATGAAGCTTGAATCCTACCATTGACCAGACCGTATTTCCTGAGGGATCTGGATCAGGAGCGCACATTCTAAAGCCCGGGTACTTGTCCTCAAGAACAATGGAATCTGTTGACCCGCCTTTGACCTCCCACACTTTGAATTGGCCGCCCTCATGAGGCGTGTAAGTCATAATGAAGGGGTGCCTCTCATTGGGAAGCTTGAAGACTTGAATATGAGCTGCTTCTGCAGGGTTCAAGCGTGTTCTGTCATTTGGATCTCGTTCGATGCCGAGCAAATCTTTCGTCGCCACCACATTTCCGTTGTACAAATCCCATGCTCTTAGGGTATGGTTCAAGCAGATTGTGAACAGGAATTTGCCGTCAGGAGACGTGGCCATTGCCTGTGCTGTTCGGGCGTCGACCTGGTGGGATCCATATTCGATTGTATGCAGACCGCGGCGACTGACTATGCCACGGAGCGAAGCTCCCCAAGATCTGTCATCGTAGTTGTCCTGCTTCCACGCACCATTCACAGAGCGCCTGCTTATTTTCTGTAATTTGCCACTGGTGAAGGTCAGGAAGACCTCCAGAGGGCTACTGGCCCACAGTTGATGAACGGTCTCAATTCCCAGCGTCGAAGTGTCGACAGGGCGACACCAGCGATCGGTGCTTTCATCTCTCAGCAGTGTCGGGTCACGGAAAGCCGCAGTGGGTAGTTGTAGATTCAGGAGCTCGTTCTTGTCCGTGCATACAAAGACATGTAGTTCATCACCCTGGTCAAGATCTGCGAAACACACTCCTCTGGGAAGGATCTGGTTGTGGAAGTCGAAACGCAGCGTAAAGTATGCTTCTTTCACGTCGTTCTCACTCCGGGCGTAATCTGCGCACCGAACCTCCAGAACTCTCCCATTGTGTAGAACACGCCAATAGAATGTTCGGGGGTACGACTTGCACTGGCGACAGTAGATCGAGCTCTGTGAGGCTAGGACGTTCGCAGTAAAAGTGTCCTCGTCCTTGATAGAATTCTTGCCGTTGGTCGTTCGGGCACTGGAGATTCTGGATCGAGCAGATGAGGCCTCGGCTCTGGGCACTGAGAAGTCGACAACAGATGAGGTTGTCGCAGGCCTCAAGGAGAAGGCCGTCTCGGTGTAGAGGTTGAGCATGGCTGCGGTAACTTTTCCGGTCCCATTTGGGTTGAAGGCCGTCAAGGAAGATGAGACGGGAGGCACATTGTTCGAGAGGAAAACGTTATGGCCGAGCAATGCGCCGTCTCAGCAAAAGACGATACCAACGAAGTGCAAAAGTCCAAAAGTAATGCGGTGCTGGTACGCGGCGAGGATTCACGACGCGACATGCAAACCGAGTCCGTCGCAGTCAACAAACCCGCCAAGACTTTGTATACAACTTCAAGTCAGACTTGAATGGTGAAAGTTGCAGAGATTCAACTTTGGCCTTCACACTTACGGGCGTCTTCGGCTGCCGGCTAAACAGCGAGATAATCTAGGCTGCAAATCAACTGGGACAACAGTACGTTCATAATGTCATATCATTCCACAACTGTATCGTCCCTCTAACGCCAATCGCAAATCTATGCGCCAATGCTGCAGTGATACAAAGTTGTCCTCTCCTCTACCACCAGTCGCCCTGTTCTTTCATGGCCGCCGCAACCTTGCTGAACCCGGCAATGTTGCTGCCGGCAACCAAGCTTGGGAGTTCTCCTTCGCCAGGTGTCACGTAGGTCAGTGCTGTCTGAAGACCGCTATTGAAGCAGTTCTTCATGATGTCCTTCAGTCGGTTGTCGACTTCCTCCGACGTCCACTGGACGCGGGACGAGTTCTGAGCCATTTCGAGCCCGGACACTGCCACACCACCAGCATTGGCAGCCTTGCCCGGAGCATACCAGATGGCCTTGTCCTTGTTGTTCCTCCGGTGGTTCTCAAACACCTCGATTGCCTCTAGCGTAGATCCCATGTTGCTACCTTCAGCAATGAATCTGCAGCCAGCCTTGATCAGACCTTCGGCTTCCTCGCCAGAGACTTCGTTCTGGGTAGCGGAGGGCAGCGCAATGTCGACAGCGCCAACTTGCAGCCAAGGGCGTTTGCCTTCCAGGTACTTGGCCTTGCTGTCGAATTCGGAAGTGCCTGCGAGTTCAGATAGTTGTTTTCGGTCCACCTTCAACTGGGCAATTTTGGCAATCAATTCGGCATCAATGCCCTGTTCCGTAGTGGCGATGATAGAACCCTTGCTATCACTGAGCGACAAGACAATACCGCCCAGCTCCAGAACTTTCAGAGCAGCATATTGTGCCACGTTTCCAGACCCAGAAATGGCGACTCGCTTTCCGGCGAAAGACTCCTTGCCGCCGGTGGCATAGTCGATCATGTGTCCAACATACTATATCAAGTCAGTATCAAGTAGACTAGACGTCTTTGCACGCGATTGCACTCACGTAAACGAGGCCGTAGCCAGTGGCCTCAGGCCGGATAAGAGAACCACCCCAGCTGCCTAATGCATTGTCAGTGTTCGCGGCCAATCTGTACGAGTAGTCGTTACTAACCTCCTTTCCCAGTCAAGACACCCTCCCAGAGTTTCGTCTGCTTCTTGTATTGCCCGAAGAGCCAGCCAATCTCTCTGCCGGACACACCAATATCACCGGCTACCGAGTATGTTAGATCTAGGAGAAAACGACGGGGAAAAAGTGCCAAATCGTACCTGGAACGTCCATATCGGCACCAATATGCTTGCCCAGCTCGCTCATGAAAGCACAGCAAAATCTCCGGATTTCGTTGTCTGACTTGCCCTTGGGGTCGAAATCGGACCCGCCTTTGCCACCGCCCATGTTGAGGCCAGTGAGAGCATTTTTGAAGATCTGCTCGAAGCCCAAAAACTTCAAGACAGACAGGTTAACTGTAGGGTGGAATCGGAGACCGCCCTTGTACGGGCCCAGAGCCGAGTTGAATTGCACGCGATACCCGCGGTTGACTTGCACCTGGTGGTTGTCGTCTTCCCACACAACGCGGAATTGAATGATCCGCTCGGGGATCGAGCAGATCTCTAAAGCTTTTCTGTATTCGGGGATCTTCTCAAACAGACTCGAGTTCTCCAGAGTCAAGACGAGCTCCTTGTAAGCCTGCTCGAACTCAGGCTCCGAAGGAAGGTGAGACATGGTGTAGAGAGTAGATGATCTAAGGGAGGCGACAAATCTATAGCACGCACTGACGAAAGCTGCGATGGGATGGCAGAAGTCTTTTTCACAGCATCAGTAGTACAGTGTATGATCTATCAAGGAGGAGAGGGAGAAACGAAACAATAATGTGGAAGAAGAAGAGTTTATATCAACCTGATTGCTTCTGCGGTGCCAGTCCAGTGGGAAGTCTTGACTAAGAGAGAGGCAAATTTTGAACGCCTTTAATACTACTTTCAACCATCCTCCATTTCCCCAGCGAGATCACCACCTCAGCCAGAGCAGCCTGACGACACCGGAGCAACCAGCTGCATGTGCCCCTTGCTAGAAGATGTGTCGGGCCGCGGGTGAAATCCAGAAATCCAGAGCTGTACCCACGAAACGACCACCTTTGCCTGCGTCGTTGATCAAGCTGTGACATACGACACCAGAACCGATTATAGATGAAAACAGAGGTACAACAACAACAACGACACATAATTGGTGCGATAAGGAACAAGCCCGTTGATAAAAGAATCCCGGAGCCCTGTCGCGTCGATTACAATTGCATGAATCCAACCGTCAACGCCAACCAGCAGTCGGAAAAAGAGTGGGAAACCGTCGTCTATCATGGCATGTCGAGCGTCAAGTTCGGCGCACCAGCCAACGCCTCGTCCACAATCCGATGTCGCTTGATCCACCAGACGAGAGCTTGTCTGTCGGGCTGGCCATCTGGGTGGAATGGTCGCCGACTCCGCGGTTCCCTAGCTTCGTCCTGCCCAGTTGCGTGGAGCTGACTCTGTGCCCTGGCCAGAGGCAAAGGCGTTTTCCGTTACCCACCTCGGGACCTTCAAAAGCAATCCGTGCCCCAGCTAAAACGATTCCATGACCAAGAGTTTCCTCTCCGTCCGCCGCCAGACAACCACCCAAATTGTCAGCATGTCTATCATGTCCGCGGAAGCGAGAATGGCCAAGATGGGATTTCCGCAGCGAAACGTAAAGATAATTCAGTCTCGCTTCGCTTGAAGGCTCGTCAATGGGTGACTACCTACTCGTTTGTCAAAAGTCATCCAAATACCTCTTGAAGAGGGCGGCACTGGCACGCTGGACTGGGCAATTGGACACGTGAAACTTGACCGCTGGCACACGGAACCGAGATACTACAATAATCTGTCCAGAGCCTCCGCCCTTCATCTCGAAATCCCTCAGTGCCACAACTAGTTCTCAGAGCTAGAGAATCGATATCGGAGAGCGAGGATTACCCGGGAATTAGCACAGACTCACACCTGAGCAAAGATCTCGTATGATCTGATCTGGCCCTACAGTACTAGTGATTTTGGACGTCGCGTCGGCTCGGGTTCTTACCACCACGTCTGTTCATATCATTCCCACCGTCGCGTTCAGTTCCGGCATTTCACGCCTCTCCGAAGCCACGCAGCGCAGCCTTGTCCTGCTGGCACATGCCACCATTGGTCTGATATCGACCGGAAGAAGAAGCCCCGTATCGCTATCCTGACCGTGAATGGTCCGGACCGTTGTCATGTCTGCAGCGCGACAAATACAACGACAGTAGCTCCCTAGGTATACAGTATCCTTCAAATTGACCCACAAACCGAAGCGTACATACAGTAAAATGAACAGTCCGCAACGGTTCAATATATCTGCTGTGCGCGGACAACCCGACCTTGCAGCTACCATTGACCTCTTCTACGCCTATGCAGGATCTCTCGGGTTCGATCTCGGGTTCCAGAACTTTGACGCCGAAATGGCCGCGATGCCGGGCAAGTATGCACCTCCCGAGGGGGAACTTCTTCTTGCTCGAGATGACAATGGTCGTCCCATCGGCTGTGTCGGCCTGCGCCCTCTCCCATCGACCAAAAATATTGACGACGACGGTACTAGTAGAGTATGCGAAATGAAGCGTCTCTACGTTTCGCCTTCGGGACGAGGCACGGGAGTGGGAAAGGCGTTAGCCTTGGGCATCATTGCGGCGGCGCGGAAACTCGGGTATTCCGAAATGCGCCTCGACACCCTTCCGAGCATGGTGGCCGCTCTCAACATGTACCGCTCACTTGGGTTCAAGGACATTGACCCTTATTACGAGACGCCCTTGGAAGGAACACATTTCCTTGCGCTACAGCTGAACACTGGCACCTCATAACATCTATTTCGTGGATCAAAAGCAAGCATATCTATACATAAACATTCCCAACTTGAACGTGACAGGATTGCTTTCCTTTCGCAAGGTAGTCGCGGCGGTCATTTCGAATGGGAGGGATGCTTCGTCTCCCACTGCCTGACCGCATTAAGTCCGGCCGTGATCTTCAATCCCAAACGCGCATCAAGCTCGTATTTGCCCCAGCTCTTAGCCTTGTCAAGATGAGTCTTGCATTGATGCACCAGTTCCGCATCTCGTGGCAACCCCCTGCCAGAAGAGGCCACTGGTTTGTCGGCATTGGCAGCGCCCAGGAAATCTGTACTATAAGCACTGTTGTAACCGGCCCTCTGCATCCAAAGATTCACCGCCATCTCGTGGTGTGCTGCCGGAATCATCCAGTCATCCTTGTGTTGGCCAGTGAAGTCGGAAGAGCTGCGATTGAGCATGTTTTTGCTGAGGACGTCTTTGGACTTTTCGTGTTGGCCCAGATTCCGCAAGATGACCGCCTTCAGGACCGCCAGAATAGCACGTTCGTCCGCATCCTCCTGCGACCAACGCCACGTATTTTCCGACCACGCAAGATTCTCCAGCGACTCCCGTAGCTGGCTTGCGTTCATTTTCTTGTATCCATTCCAGAAGAATATCATCTCCTCGAGCGGGCTGACCCCGACGGCATCGATGAAGCTACAATTCCATCGCGCTGCCCGCTCTTCCCATTTGGCGATCTTGCGTACCACAAACCCGTCGAACGGAAGTTGTCTGCCCATCATTTTCCTCTTACCAACTTTTGTGGGCGCGGTTCTGTAGTGCTCCTCGGCCAGCTTTGCATGCTTTTGCTTTTCTTCCTTGGGAAGCGTCTTATCGTAACGGTATGCGCTGAGGTGTGCCGAGGCAGCAATGTAGTAATAAAGCCCTCGTGACCACGCGTTGAGGTCTACGCAGGCAATAAAACTGTCCGCACATAATTGGTATCGGTGGGCATTCATGGCACTTAAGCTCTTTTCGAACATATGAAGCGCTTCTATTTGCTTAAGTTGACTTGCACTTGATACCGAAAGGATCTTGAGGGCAGAGTCGAGGTCTCTTTTGGCTGCTGCCATTCTGGCCTCTTCGATCAACCAAAGATGGCTTTTGGGGTATCTCTTTCGCACTTCAGCCAACAGAGCCTCGAGGCGAGCCACAGGATAACCTTCCACATCATCCGGCTTCAAAGGATCCGGGTCGGCAATGATGTCGCAGAACCCGACCAGCCCGTTGTACCAGCCGAACAAGACCAGACTGGCCATGCCGCCATTGATATTTGAGAACTTGCTGGCTTGCCACAGCATCCTGATTCCCCGTTCGCGATCGCCTCGAAAACCGATAATGGCCAGCAGTTTGCTGAAGGCTGGCGGGATGATGGAGATTAGCAGGGACAAAATCCCAGACATGAGGTTGGTACCCGAATGAATGAAGGCATCGAGCGAATTACTAAAGATTTCCGAGTCCGCGTCTTCGGTGAGCATTCCTAGAGTGCTGGGAGGAGGCGGTTTCAACACTCCTTCGGCCTGCAGCTGGCTCGAGCGGTGTTCCAGGTTCACCCTCTCAATCTTGCGGTCCAATTCAGACATGTCCGGTAGTTCTTCTTCTTCGGCCTCAACTTCGAGATGGCCGGTGTAAGTTTCGGTGACCTGGTTGTCCTCGTGAATAACATCAGCTTCGTAGAATTCTTCGTCAGAAGTACTCCCTGACAAATCCTCTGGGACTTCCGCCTTTCGCAATGCAGATGGCTGTGACGGTTGTGTCGGGTCCTTGGCGGCTATCTCCTGGGTTGGCCCGACTTTTCCTGTTGAAGCCTTTTCAGACGGAGGAGGATTCAAGCTCTCTGTGGATTGAGCCGCGGATGTAGGAATGCTCTGTGCCGCTCGCGTCTTCATGAATGCAATTTCCATCGAGACCAGATTCTCCAGAGTCATGTAAGCTTTCCTCAATTTGTAAAAACCTCTGATAGACTCCGTCAGACTCTCATTGAGCACGCCTACAACGGCAGACATGATTTGGGCTTCGGCTTGACACAGAGCGAACTCGGAACCTTTGTCATAGATGTTGGACACGAAGACACGAGGGTCATGCTGGGCTTTGTAGTAGTTGCTGGAGGCGCTCGATTCGGCCTCGGACAGCGTTTCCTGGGCCTCTTTCATGACTTCCTGTTCGAATCCCAAGGTCGCCTTCATGAAACTGAGCGTGCCTTTGGCTAATTTGTGGAAAGGTGACGTTCCATCCGCGAGACCCTGCTCTGCGCCCTTGATGTCATCGTTCAACACCAGCTCTACCGCTCGCAGTGCCGTCTCCAAATTTTGCGACTCTGCCAGAGAATCCAGGCTCTGCGTCGAGACATTGGCATATGATCGCCCTCGATCGAGCCATCTCCCGACCCTATGCATGGCGGACTGATAACAGCGATTGGGTCAACTGGCGGAAGTCGCTCGAGAACCCCCACAGAGATTCTGGTATCCCCGGCCGTAGCCACAAGATGACGACAGAGAAAATGAGGGAGCCTAAGCCGGAGTCTAGCAAGCCATGGCTGGAACGCCTGAGTGCCGAATATGAGAAGTAGACGGGACAAGTACTTCTTTAGCACAGATGGTGACACTGACGGGCGATCTTCGAGCTGAGACGCGATATTGAGCTTTATCAGAGGACCCTGAAGGAGTTCTGGCCTGGCTCGGTAGTGCAATAACGACTGGGCAGGGCGATATCCAGGGAGTCCGTCATTCAAGGGATGGTGATGATGATGGCTCTTATAGTGCAGGAGGTCCAGGGTCGTGCAAGGATGTTGGTTCAGGCACTCTACTAGTGATATACAATGATGCTCAGCTACATTGTCTCCTGGAAAGCGTGAAGAGCTGAATGGATGATGATGTATGACGGGATGCCTGGTCTAAGTTACGGATTCGCTGCCGCCCGCGGAGGCTTAATAATATTCCGACTCTGTGCATAAGGCTCAAGTTCGACTTCCAAGTTCAATTCATCGCTCGCTCTACACAATCCCGCTGCCTATCCTGTCGTTCCAGTACACCGTCGCATCAGTCTATACACCCGTCCAGAGCGCCTTGGTCAGTCACTTTCTAGTGAAGAACCTCCATTTCTCTACTTTCAGCCGCTAGTGGTGTTCTTCGTTCCCGCCAACTCGACTGTGACCACCAACTCCCTTGTTGCTCTTGACGCGGCCACTACAGCCTAGTCATCGATATCGCCAACCCTATCTGCATCAACGCTCCTCGACCCTCACAACCGCTTGGCAAGATGTCGTCTGGCTCCTCTAACACCCCCACGGCCAAGATGCAACCCACCCAGAAGAACGAGGTCGACCCTGCACAAGCCTCAAAGACGGCAACGAATCCACAACCTGCCCTGCTAGAAGAGGATGATGAGTTTGAAGACTTCCCCGTTGAAGGTATGGAGGCTATATACTCCTCGGTCTCGGCACATGGACGTCTGAACGTGCTAACGCCATCGACAGATTGGGCGCAAGAAGATACTGATGTGCCAGGGGGCACAACCCACCTTTGGGAGGAGAGCTGGGACGATGACGACCAGAACGAGGATTTCAGCAAACAGCTCAAGTATGTTTCATGTTCGCAATGCGGGCGCTATCCAAGAGAGCTGACATCCTGCCAGGGAAGAATTAAAGAAAGTCGAAGCTACTAAATAGACACGTGTGGGTTGTTTGGCTTGACATACTGCATTTCAATGGCGTCCTGGGTCAAAACAGAGCAGAAAGGCTACAAATAAGGCATTTCGTTTTTCTATCGTTCAATAGGCGTCTTATATACCGAGCCCCATTGACGTTCATGTGCACCATGCATCATCATCTGTTTGTGCTCGTGACCTACTTGCTGGACAAGGCAGTGACACCAGGCAGTTCCTTGCCTTCCAGCAATTCCAAGCTTGCACCGCCGCCAGTAGAAACATGGCTCAACTTGTCTTCCACTCCGTACTTGGCAGCAACGGTAGCCGTGTCTCCGCCGCCGATGATAACAATCTTTCCGTTTTGGGCCGCTGCCACCGCCGCGTCCAGGGTCTTCTTGGTGCCGTTGGCAAATTTGTCGAACTCGAAGACGCCCGGTGGTCCGTTCCACAGAATTGTCTGCGCCTCGTCGATGGCTTGCTTGTAGAGTTTGATGCTCTCTTCCCCACAGTCAAGACCCATCCAACCGTCGGGGATGCCCTCTTTGTCAGTTGCGTAACCTGTCTGTGCATCCTTGTCGAACTTGTCTGCGGTGATGTAGTCCACCGGCAAGATGATCTTCACGTTGTTCTTCTTAGCCTTTTCCACCAGCTCGGCACATTTCTGGCTGCCGGCCTCGTCGAACAGACTGTTGCCAATCTTAACTCCTTCGAGAGTCTTCTTGAATGTAAAAGCCATGCCACCGCAAATGATCAGGCTGTTGACCTTGTCGAGGAGGTTGTCGATCAGCTGGATCTTGTCCGAGACTTTGGCGCCACCGAGGATGGCAAGGAATGGTCTCTTGGGATTCTCGAGGGCTTGCGCAAAGTAGTCAAGTTCCTTCTTCATCAAAAAGCCGGACGCCTTCTGGGGCAGATCGACACCGACCATGGAGCTGTGCGCACGATGGGCAGTGCCAAAGGCGTCGTTGATGTAGACATCACCCAGTGCAGTCAGTCCGGCGCGGAACTTCGCAACAGCATCCTTGTCGGCCTTGACCTTCTTGCCATCGGCATCTTTGCTGCTTCCCTCTTCTTCGATGTGGAAACGCAGGTTCTCCAGAAGAATGACCTGGCCACCACTGGCACTGTTGACCGTTTTCTCGACCTCCGGTCCGACACAGTCCTCGGTGAAGATAACACTCTTGCCGAGCAGCTTCTCGAGCTCAGGAACCACAGGCTTCAAGCTGTATTTCGGGTTCTTCTGGCCGTTGGGGCGGCCGAGATGTGACATGAGGATGACGGCTTTGGCGCCATGTTCGATGGCATATTTGATGGTTGGCAGAGCACCGACTATTCTTTGGTTGTTGGTGACCTTCTTGTCGGCGTCGAGGGGAACGTTAAAATCGACCTAGATTCCGGTTAGTCTCGGAGACGAAAGGGGTGCTCCATGGAGGGGCATACATACTCGGATCAAGACACGCTTGTCCTTGAGGTCGACGTCGGTGATGGCGAGCTTGTTTGAGAGAGACATTCTGTAGGATCGGTGGTAGTGTGATAACCTAATACTGAGTGAGAGTTGGGAAAGAAGAAAATGCTCACTGGCACTGCTGTGTCGAGCTCTTCATAAGTAAAACGGAAACGAAAACATCACCCGATGATGGAGGGGTTGAACCGGGGCCAGGATTTGGTGGGGAGCAGCTGTGCAGCACTGCAGGTGCTACAGTTGTACTAGTCGTCATCCGGGCAGGCCAGCGCCAGCCTGCACCTCTGCTTCACCCACATGCCAGAGGGAAACTGCTCCCGACTCACCCCGTCGAACTGAAGTATCACTGTACACAGTAAACGTGTTGAACAGCACTTGTATTTCGATCTCACTGAAAACGCACTGAAATCAAAACTAAGGGGACCTTTGCGCTTTTGTTCTGATGGATATTTCTGTTCTCCCTCGAAGCGTACCTGCGTTGGCGGAAGGCAGTATGGGAGCACGCCGTAATAATTGTTGCCCAAATGCATCTGGGAACATCGGCAGCCCAAGTAAACCACAGGCTTGACCAGACTGACAAGTACTCGACGCTCTTTCTACGCGAATCGCATATTGCATGTACAACATTGTACAACTAGAATGTAGAATGTCGATGTTGCTAAGTTGACAGTCTCAAAGAGTGCACTGCGAAATGCAGCGATCCCGGACCCTCAATGGTTGGTGCGCCGGTTGCTGGTCCCCGTTACCTACTGCTGCCGCTAATTGTAGTATAGGCGCCCAGTAATAGTACAAACTGCGCCCGGACGGTCCACGAGGCGGCGCCTCGCCCAGGTTGACCCAGCCTCCATCTACCTAAAGTATCCTATATCCTTCTGTTCCTTGCGACAAGGCTCTTTCAGTTTCGATGAACAGTACAAAGTGACCTAGTTGACACCGACTGAGCCCACAGTTCTTGATATCGGTCTCGTAACTCTCTACAATCATCTCCAGAGTCAGCGGAGCCTTTCGACAACGGTCCCGCCGTATCTGTCCACGGTGTTGCCTGCGCCCCTAAATTTGCACTGCGTCACCGGCCTCACAAACGACTCCATTGATTGACCTCATCTGGCCGCCTTCGACCTCATCCTTCCTTCCTCCCCTTTTCCTTCCAAACAGCATGCTCGAGACAGCAAGGCGGAAATCTTTGGCGTGGCTCAACAGTCAATACATCTATGGACGAGTCGTATGTGAAGCATTGCCCACTAGCGAAATAGTTCTGAGCCAGCTTGTTGTTACTGTATCTCCAGCCTGTTGAAACCTCAGCACACTGACAGATATCATCTCCATACAGCCTCTGCTCCACGCCTTCATCCTATTCATCGAGTTAGCCATGGCGGCACGGCTAGTGGCCAAGTTCAACTCTTACTATGCACAAAAGCCGGTGTTGACCACGATGATCACGAATGCGGTATGTGAAACACCGCCACCCATGCTTTCCAACCCTTGGACGTGCGGTGGCTGATAACAAAGATGTAGGTCCTCGGAGGTGTCGCAGACACAGTCGCACAAACAATCACCGCGTTCCGAGCCCGACAAGCCATGCTCCCTGCCGACGCCGAATCGAATAATTCCTTAATCTCTTCGGGCGTTGAACTGGAAGACCTCAACGAGAAGCCGGCGAGATTATCCCCCGCCCTGTCTCCTCGACATCGCGGACCTCAACCCTTCGATTTCGAACGGCTGACTCGGTTCATGGCATACGGATTCCTGATGGCGCCGGTGCAATTCTTGTGGTTTGGCCGGCTCAACAAGTGGTTCCCCATCACACCAAAGAGTGGAACGATACCGGCGTTGAAGCGAGTGGCTTTTGATCAGATCTGCTTCGCGCCTTTTGGGCTCTCGGCTTTCTTCACTTTCATGACTGTCGCCGAAGGAGGGGGCAAAGAAGAGATTGTCCGCAAGTTTCAGGACGTCTACCTGCCTACGCTCAAGGCCAACTATATCCTCTGGCCAGCCGTTCAAATCATCAACTTCCGTCTCATGCCTTTGCAGTTCCAAATTCCTTTTGTGAGCACCGTGGGCATCGCATGGACAGCTTATCTCAGTCTGACGAACTCGAGTGAGGATGAGGTTTTGCAGCAGAGTTGATCATTTCAGTATAACGACGCCGCCGTCGTAGGTGCCGACGGCATTGCATCAGTGGAGTTGGGACGGGCTTGGGCATTTTGGGGTATACCACATTTGGCGTGACGGATTCAACAGGAGCACAAGTGGCTGGCTTCATGCAAGTTAGGACCGGTTCACAATTGAGCATTGACTATTCTTTCCACGCTCAAGAATCCTTGGTAACAATAGAGCGTATCTCCTACTTGAATCTTGGCCCAGAAGCATGTGAAAGCCGTCCGTGAATCGCGTAAACAGAAACCGTCCTTTCTAGTGTCTGATGAAAGTTTTGAATTCTGCATGTATGAAATTGCTATTTCCGGGTCATCCATCTACTGGGTTGTGTCTTTTTCACTTTTCCGCGAAACCTGCGCCGTTCACATACAGTAAGTAACCTATCGCTTCAAAAGCCACGGAGCCAGATGTATCTTTCCAGGGCCTGGTTGACTGGCTGACTGGCTATTCCTGCCAGTGTTACCGATCTTACAACCGCTCACCCTTCTCGGCCTTCATCTCACCATACTTCTTCAACCGGATGGCCTGGACCTTGATGAAGCCACCGGTCTCGGAAGGCTCGAAAGAACCGATCTCGTCCATGGAGCTTTCGCTCTCATCGTACAGCTTCTCGGTCTGGGAGCTGCGGCCCAAGATGATGCAGTTGCCCTTGTAGAGACGCATCCGGACTTGACCGTTGACGCTCTTCTGGGACTCGACGATGCTGGCCTGGAGGAATTCGCGCTCGGGCGAGAAGTAGAGGCCGTTGTAGAGGATCTTGCTCCAGTTGAAAGTAACAAATTGGTCACGGAGGGCGCGGACCTCACGGTCCAGCGTGAGGCCTTCAATGTCGATGTGGGCGTTGCGAAGGATGGTGAGACCGGGGGTTTCATAACAGCCTCGGGATTTCAAGCCAATGAAGCGGTTTTCGACGATATCAATCCGGCCGATACCGTGTTTGCGAGCAAGGGCGTTGGCTGCCAGAAACAGCTTGGTCGGCTCGGTTTCTGTCCCAGTCGACGGCGAGGTCAGCTTCACTGGCAGACCCTTCTCGAATTCAATCGTGATGTCTTCTGGCTCGTTGGCCGCGGAGAGGACCGGGTCTTTGGTCAACTTCCACATGTCGCTGGGTGGGGTGGTGTTGGGATCCTCGAGAATGCCGGCCTCGTAGCTGCAGTGAGCAAGGTTCTCATCCATGGACCATGGTTTCGACTTGGTCGAGGTCACGGGGATGCCCTTCTTTGCTGCATAGTCCAACAGGTCGCTGCGTCCCTTGAACGTCTCGTAGAACTCGGGTATCCGCCATGGCGCCACCACCTGGATCGTAGGGTCTAGTGCGTAGAAGGCAAGCTCGAAGCGGACTTGGTCGTTTCCTAAACGGCCTGTTAGCGGAGCGTCCAAGTTTTCCTTTTCCGGGACCGGGGTTCGGCAAGAGATTCTCGGGGCACATTGCCTGCTCTATGAAGAACAGCCAGCAGAGGCACAGATGTGCTGTAAGCTGCGCAAGCGGCTAGATTTTCTCGTGTGCAGAATATCCCATTGGGTGTGGACGTATGATACAACGTACCTTTTCCAGTGCATCCATGGCTGACATATTGACAGCCTTCCTTTTTCGCAACAGCGATCTGCGCACGAGCGATAACAGGACGAGCGAGCGAGGTTCCCAAAAGGTAAACGTTCTCGTAGCTAGCGTTGCATTGGATGGCCGGGAAGCAGAGTTCCTTGACAAACTCATCCCTCACATCTTCCTGTGCACTGTGTCAGAATCCCATCCATTGCGTGCGTGGCTCTCCTAAGGCCTCAAACCTACAACATAGCATGCTTTTGCGCCAATCTTCAAGCTCTTCTCCTTAGCCGCCTCAAAGTCTTCTTCTTGCCCAACGTTTGCAATGAAGCAGACGACCTCGAAACCCTTTTCAATGAGCCATTGGAGGATACACGTGGTGTCCAGGCCACCGCTGTAGGCCAAACATATCCTCTTGTTCTCAGGCATGGTGTGCGAGTTGTCTGTGCTGGCGTCGGTGAGTCAGTATCGTCCGGAGAACAACGCTGGGGACAGGCTTGTACTCACCAATTCAAATATCTCAGAGTCTGTTACCAGAATCGTGTAAGCCCTGAGCTGGATGTGTGATAGACTCTGGGAACTTGGATGTCGCTGTGAGGTAGGAAGCGTGGTAGTGCAGGCGGAAAAAAAGAATTGACTCACTGGCACTATCAGTTGGCCGAAGCTGCTCTGGCCACTGCCCTGCACGCGATAACTCTTAGCAGTAACTCTAGCCTCGCCGAAACGGGCTTATCTTGAACCTCTTATCTATTGGCACGTCCCGGTACCTGCATGCGGGGAACGGGGTCAAAACTAGACTGTATCAGATCTAGTATCGCAGAATGATCGGAGCTGTTGGGGTTCACGTGCCCTTCAAGTTCCAGTTGGTCGCGCAGGCAATACTCTTTCCAAGTGGACGATACTACATAGTACTACTTACCCATTGGATTGCATTGCAAGGGAAATTCAATACTTCTCGGGTATGCAATTACTAGTAGACAGCAACGCCCATTGCCAATGCTCAACCTTCCTGCTCCAGCCAGGAACCAAACTTATCCAGCCGCCCACCCTCATCCTCGTCATCATCGTCCAACCCAGGCTTCTTATCGCTTGATTTTTTGAATTTCTCCTCGCCCGTTGCGATATAGGCTTCCAGCTGTCTCTCGTCGAACCAGCGGCCGTTCATGAGCTGGCTAGGTTAGCAATCTTGGATGACAAGGTCCGAAAGGAGGGACAAGTCCTCACCCTCACGCATGCAGCGGCTGATTCTGCATTGGAAAAGCGCACGCTAGCCACACCTTCTGGTTCCTTGTCGAAGAGGACCACGTTGGTGACCTGACCCAGTTTCGAACATTCTTCCCTGATATCCTCTTTGATCTCAAGCATTGCGGCCGGATCCTCCTAGTGCAAGTCAGTCCATGCCTCTGGAGGCAAGTCCGATGGTGCTCCTCACCTCGAGTTCCTCGAGTGTAAACATGTGCTTCAAAATGACAACTTTGTCCCACCTAGAGCTCGTTGCTTGAAGCGCTTGCGGATCATCGTCATCCCAATCGGTCAATTTCCTGCCACGGAGAACGATTAGTTTAGAGAGGCCGCGTCCCGAATCGTCCGTAACTCACCCTATCATTTTCTGGGTCCTCTTCATCAGCTTCTTCTGGTCCTTTCTGCTCGGTTTGGAAGGCTGGGCCGGCTGGTCCTCCGGTTGTTGTTGCTTTTTGTGCGAGAAATCGGCAGGTTGGACCTTCATCTTGCCCATTGGGCCCTCGACGCCAAAGCGAAAATCTGTGTCATCGAGCATTTGGACCGCGAGCTGCACCGACTCGGGACGGAAATACACGACCAGGGCATCTCCTTTGAACTTGCCATTCTCGTCTTCGTACATCTTTATGCGAGGCTTGCCTGTATCCAAATCCTCGGCGATGACGCCACACTTGGAGAACACTTGTTGTATTTCGTCCTGGTCAGCGTCTAACGGGATGGAGGTGACATAGACGGCGGTATTAACACGGGGCTTCTTGGGCTTCTGGCCTGCCTGTTTTGTATCCGTCAGCACAGTGCCCCGCGCATTCATTCATTGCAGCTCCTGGCAGAGTCCGCGCAGCGTAAACGTACTTCGTCGTCATTATTGGCATGTTTCCTCTTCTTCTTTTCCTTTGCCGGTGTCGCATTCTCATCCACTCCTGGCACCTTGTAGATCTCGCTTTGTTGTTCCAACAGTGACTGGTCCAGCTACATGACAAAACAACATCCAGAAGGGTTAGAATCTGTCCTTATTACTCCCGGAAACCATGGGTTTAAGAAGTATATTTTGCAAATGTGATCAATCACATGGAGGCGAGGCGGCGACGGTGATCCGCCGGCCCAATATGCTCGAAAGCGATGTCATTGTGCTGCCTACCACTGGTATCCATCGTTTGAGAGCAGTGTCCCATTCGAACTCGTTGCCCTCTTCGGTCTCGAGAATGAACTTGTTGTCGAGTTTGGAGAATGACACGCGCGGGTCTGCGTCGAAGGACGACGGTGACTGAGGGAATCCGCTGCGAAGGCCCTCCTCGTTGCCTTCTTCATTAGACATGGCGCACACGAATCGTAGTGCAGCTGCGGCAGCAAAGCGAATGGCGAAGCCTCGAGTCGCAAGAATCCAAGCTATGATGTCGTTCGATGCGGACGGCTGCGGTAGCACTGAAGATGCGTGAAAAGCGAACAAACATGCCAAGACTCCTATGAGTCTAGCGCGGCTACTAGCAGTAGCCATGTAGGCGCCTCGGGCCTCACAGCCTTCCGGGGACCGCCGCGCTCTGGAGGTTACCCTAAGTACCTAGGTAAGGTAGGTATCAACCAGATACTGAGGTACTGCAGGAGTACTCCGGGACAGCGTTTGACGCGACTTAACTTGTGGACAGTAGTTACTGTATGGCCTACTCTCTTAGAAACATTCGATGAAGGTGAATTTGGAAGAGTCCAAGGACCTGTGAGACGATGTGAGATATGTACATACTAGTATCTGAATAAACATAGGGGGTATCATTTGATGCCTGATCAAGAACCAAAGAAGACGGGTTGCCATATGTCCAATGCGCAAATTTGCCGACTGTAATGAAATGCTCCACCCATGCTCATGCTTTGGTTTCCTTCATGGCGACGGTCTGTCCGCGGGTACAAGTAGGATGTGGACCCCTACCTCTTAAAACATACCATGCTCATGCTGCTGAAACCGCTTCCGCTTCACCTGCCGGCTCGCCGACTTTGATAGCCTCCCAACCCTTGGGTCCGGTCGCTTCATACATGCCGACATGCCTGCTCAGAACCGTGCCGAGGCCTTTATGAACCTCGAGCTGAAACGGTTCGAACGGCATCTTCTCGCCGTCGACGCTGAAATAGCCGATTTTCTTCTTCTGCCCTTTCTTCTTGTTCTGGGCATCCTCTGCCCGAGGTCCATACCGGGGTACCACGCGGATTGCTCGGACCTTGCGAATATTGACGCATTCCTTGTCGAAGAAAGTGCCTTTCGGGACGGAAAGAAGTAAGTCGATCGACTTCATCCGACCAATGTCGCCATCGATCGTGACGACATCGAGGAGGCCGTCCGAGGGAAGCGCGGCAGGGAAGAATGGAGCATCCGCGGCCATCATGTTCATGTTTCCGCAGTAGAAGTTCCCCAGCTTAGGATAGGGTGTCATGGGCGTCCATCCCGCGTCTGTCGGCAAAGGGTCATTGATCGTACCATATTGCAAAGGTGGTAGACCCAGATTCGTCGAAGCGTCGAGTGGGCCATCCAGTTCGCCCTGCGAAAGCAAACTCTGGTTTTCGCGCTTGGCCATTTGCTGGGCATAATGGCGCTTGATTTCTTGCTTATCCTCAATCTCCGTCTTCATGGCAATGTCGCACGGGTAAACGGTCTTGCCCAGAAGCCGGACCAGAAACCCAAAAGTGAATCGGGCGTCACCCATCCACCTCATGTTTTCTGTGCCCAGATCACTTTCTGCAACAATCCCCAACGACTGCGAAAGAAACGAAAGCGTCCTCGTGTTCCCTTGCGTGACGCTGACCAGGTCAAGCGGGGTCCGAACGCCTTTGACGATGGACAATGCTGCTAGACTGCTTTCGCCCGTACCGTTCAAATTCCACGACATTGCATTTCCGCTTCCACATGGGAGTTGAACAATTGCGACCTTCCGCAGGGCCTCGGCCGCGTTGGGCTTGCGTGCCAGACCATTTATACACTCGTGGGGCAATCCATCTCCCGAGGCGCTGGCGACGACGTCGTACGCGTTGATGTCGAGGTTCTCGCAGATTTCCACCGCATGCCCTGCGTGCGTCGTTCGCTCCATATCGACTTCGCATCTGGCGGCAGCAAAGATAGGCTCGATTTCACGTATATACTTCTTGACAGCCTTTCCGGTCCCTCCAAAAGGATTGATCAACAATTTGATTCTCTTGTTCCGCTGCGACTGCCCGTAAGCCCGATCCAACAGACGTTCCACCCATTTCGCCGCCCTCTCTTGACTGTATGTAGAGCTGTCTAATGTATAGTTGATGTATGCAACGTGCACCGGCGAATCGGGCGTTTTCGACGCAGGTTTGGCGTAGCGGATTGTCAGGTCATCTTTAGCGATTTCCGCCCACAAAACATTGAAGTAAGGGATCGAACGAGTGTTGGTGGTCCCTAGTCATGGTGTTAGACGCCGTGCTTGGATCTGCGTGGACGGACTGGAGCATACTTGGAGGCAAGAAACCAAAGCAGTTGAACCCTCGGCCTTCGCGAAGTCCTTCATCTGCGACAGCCAGTGTCAGTATGGTCTACATACCATGGCAGCTGAGAGACATTACATACCTAGGACTATCACCGCGTCCGTCCCCAGGGTAAGAGTTGCATTACGGCCGACGGCCAGCGTTGACTCGGCGATGGCATCGCGTTCGTCTTGCACGGCCGCCTGGTCGGAGAAAGGGTCCAACTCATCGGCGGTATTACTTCGAGCCATGTCGGGTCCTGGGGCGCATAATGAATGTGATAGGAATGCCGATGCTAAATCAGTCAGTCCATAAGATCAGTTTAACGAATGTTCCGAGAGCAGGATTCGTGCCACGCTCAATCCTACTCTGCTCTGTGCAATCCTGTTTGTGCAAACGGCAGACGCAGTATTGGGTTAGTACCCGGTACACTATGTGGACGTATCATCCGCGAAGTCCGGGTTCCCGCCGAGTGGGATCAGTGGGATCTCTAAGCCTGGCGTACGGTAACATCAATCCGCCCTGCAACCGACGACGCCACCGGCAGCCTTGTCGGACAGCTGATGTGCCCTTTACCTTGCAGCGCAGGAGTTGCAAGGCACAACATCGGTCAGCGGCATTGCGGTACATTATTGCCAGGAGGCGGAAAGTTACTCCCGCGCGGACTCATCCTTGCCACCTACCCAGTGGGGGGATCAGTAGATATATTCCTGTCTAGCACGAGCGATCGCGTTCAATACTTAGGCATGTTCCACACCATCGAGCGATCACTTGGAGACTGCCTAGGGAAACATCTACAGACGAGTACAATTATTGTAGGTATTCTCCATTTCAGTGTTTTAACAATAGTTCTTCTGCCAGACAATCCCACCTCCGCGATGCAAGCAACTCCCGCTAAACGCCATCACAAAACAAAATAGCATTACTGTCCCATCCAAAGACCTCATGACGAGGCTGAATTCTGGCGAAATGGAAGAGGTGCGCCTCCACTAGAGGTACTGGTATCGCTCCTCGGTGTCTGAGCATCAGGGTCATCCACTACTAGCCGTCTGATTTCGACGATCCAAGGATGCTGCAGCAACTCCGCGGCTGTACTCCGTTTGGCCGGATCCCGCTCAAAACATTTTTTGAGAAAATCAATACCCATCGGACTGAGCTGATCCTCAGTTGGCAATTGTGGGGGATTGCCCTGGGCGATGTTGTACATGATTGCCCACTCATTGTCCAACGTTGACCACGGCCGGCGGCCCGTAGCCATTTCCAGAATGACACATCCCAGGGACCAGATGTCTGCCGCACCAGAAAAGCGTGACGTTGCAGTCGAGTCTCCCCGTATCACTTCGGGAGACATATACATGGGCGTTCCAGTCATGGTCTTCTGTGGCTGGCGCGCAACGGCGGCATTGTTTGGCAGATGACCGGCTTCACCATTAACCCGCTGTACGGGCTCCTGCCCCATCATGGTTTGACCCTGTCGAGCAATGATTTTCGCAGCGCCGAAATCCACGTATTTGATCACACCGTTATGATCAAGCAGGACATTCTCTGGCTTGATGTCTCGATGAACAATGTGTGCTTGGTGCAAATAGGCTAATCCTTCCAACATCTGAAGCGCGTAGACCATGATGACCGTTTCGTCCTCAATGCGGCCGTGCTCCAGAAGACCGGCGACTGAACCTCCAGAGCAGTATTCCATGAATATGTAGACCTTGTCTCGGTGGACTTCAATGCCGTAGTAGGACACAATATTAGGATGGTCGAGAACTGCCAGTACGCCCATCTCGTCGCCAATCTGCTTGACGATGGTCGGGATGAGTTGCGGATCCTGAAGGCGAATCTCCTTGACCGCCATCAGAGTTCCTGTGTCGAGATTCAGGGCAGCGTAAACAGAGCCGAAAGTTCCTCCTCCCACAAACTGGCCTTGTTGCCATCTCATGGTGATGTTCGTCGCCGAAGAAGATAAGAAAGTGAGTGATCGATCTGCTTCGTTCGATCCTTCCAGCACTCGGCCAAGGGTGGTCTTGGAGGTGCCCCTCTCTTCGCGAGCCTGGTCCAGAGCATTGAGTTGCGCCAATCTCTGTTCAGACATCTCCCTCCGACAGTCTTCGTCATTTCTCAGCTTGTTGAAATCAAGACGTTTGTTCATGCCGCTCAACGCCTCCATTCGCGACTTCTCCTGCTGCGCCGCTAGGGTGGAGCGAGCTCCCATGATGTCAAAATGGGAGATTAGAACAGACATGCAGCCGGCAACTTTAACTCTGATGCGCTTGTAGTCTTCCTCGCCAATATCTAGGATGTTCCGGCCACGAGTCATGGCCATGGCAAATTCTAGCGCGACGACCGCCCATTTGAAAGTTCTTCGATCAGCAGCATCGCAGTCATCGCAAATGAAGCTTACCCAGTCGAGAGCTAACCTCGTCAATTTGAGGTTATTCATCATTCGGCGGTTGGGATCCATGTAAGTGAGCGATCGTTTCCCGAACTCAGTGGCGAAAGCGAAGCAAGACTGGACCAGCTCCGGACTTGCGATGCCACCATTTTGGGAGCGAATGACCTCGACACTCTCCATGATTGTGTTTGAGAGCTTGAAGGTCGTCTTTTTGATCTTGCCCAACTCCAGATTGACGCGGGAGAGATTTGCTCTCTGCTCGATAACAACATCTAGCTCTCGTCCCACAGCATTGGCAAATTCCATCCGTGCACCTTGCAGGCGGAGAGATGATCCATCAGCTACGAGACGTAGACGTCCCAACCTAACATCATTAGGCAATTCTAGGACATTGACATCCATCCTTGGGCCCTCCCACGGCATTTCGTCTTCGGGCCTGATTATGAGGATATATGGATTCGAGGGATCCTCAGGGGCGTCATCGGCATGGAACGAAGTGCCCAAGATCGACTGGATCTCTTTTGGCCTGTTCCATAAGGAGGGCGATGCGACAAATTGCACACCCTTAGGACTGTTGGCACCCATCTCCACCAGGAAATGGCCGGATAGAATGAGTGATTCGGTGAACTCTCGCATTTGCTCGGCGTCCATGGACAGGTTGAACTCTGTGGCGTTCTCAAAGCGTTGCCTCAGGATACGTGAAAAGCGGAAAAGCTTTCTCTGCCGGACACGGACCGAATCTAAGATTGTCTTGTACCGCTTCTCCATTTCCTGAGGGCTCTCTTCAGGTTTGGACCTGAGCTCGCGTTCGAAGGACGCGGTCAACCGCAACAGAGATTTGGCTGTCAAGGAGCTGAATTGTTCTGCCACTTCAATGTCTCCTCCTTCCAGTTGACGTCCTATTTCATTGGAGAAGCCCCATTCCTGTTCGAGGATTTCGGCTTCTCGGAAGGTGTTCTTGTTCGCACCCAACTTCCAGTTGAGCATCTTGAAATAGAACTTGAGTGCTTCGACAATGACCGAGTCAAAATTTTCGTCGATACAGGGAGGCAGGTCCCAACCAGGCTCTGGGTGCGAGATTGCAAGGTATTGGCGCTTGATAAGGCAGGCAAGATTCATAAGGATCTGAAACTGTGCAATCATCTGATCGATAATCATGACAGATTGCTGTGCGGATTCTTTCATTTTTCTCGCGTACGACAAGCGCATACGGATAATCTCTTGAATCAGCCGGGAGGGAAAGTTGATGAGAGTCAGGAGTTCCTCAATGTATGGAGGAAGATGGCGGGCAGCAAATGCTTCAGCATTCTCAATGAGGGTACTTTTGGCCTTGGTGATGACTTCGCCAATTCCATTGAACATGCTCTTGTCGCCTTGCAAAGACTTCAAGCCATCCTCCTTCAGGATTCTATCAATGAACGAGGAGTCATCGGACAAGTCTCCATGGTCGCTTGACCGACGTTTTTGTTTGGTAAAATCCAGCTCCGGGTTACCAACCCAAGCTTGAAGAACGGCAAGCTCGGTATTGATCAGTTGGGTGATGTTATGCCAGGACACGATGGCATCGCAACTCTCTCGAAATGCGTCAGAGGCAGCACGGGGTTGTGCCGCTTCCAATTCTCTCCTAGAAGAATATAGCCATTCGATCTTTTCGATATTCGCCACTGCCTCCTGAACTTGTTCCAAGGGTGACTTTCCCACCACAGTTTCACCTTTGATCTCAAAGGCGATGAGGCTTTCGATGATAGGCCCCAGACCGGCACGCCCCTCCTCGATGAGCTTTCTCTGCATCTGTAAGGGCCGGCCGTAGTATTTCGCTCTGGCACCGATCCAAATTTCGGAACCAATCTCGGATCTGGACATTTGTTCCGTTGTCCCGATCAGTCTTTGTTTTTCTTGCTTGACGACATCACCCTTCAGGACCGAAGCTAGCATTGAGTGCCATTCCAGCCGTTCCCTGTTCTGGGGATTCTGCAACTCCTCCTCCGACGGCTGGAAGTTATCCTCATGGCCCAGGAACATCAAAGTCTCCGGGTCATAGGGGTCATCGAACTGGTGCTCAGCGGAAGGAGATTCGTCGTCGGTCTCATCATCGGTGCTGAACCCGATGCTCGGCGTACGTGGATCCCCTTCAAGCCAATCTTGTGGCTGTTGCCGCACTCGCTGAACGTAGGCCTTCTCTTGTGCTTTGTATTGTGCATTGGGGTCTCTTCTAGAGCTACGCGACTGATTGGAAGAGTGCATGCGCTTGGAGTTGATGGACAGGAACTGAGGAGGTCTTCTGGGCGGCGCATAAGTGTTCGAAGGCGTCCGCAACGGAGCACCGGGGCGTCCTCCACGTACTTCTGACTGAGTCGCGGTAGGATCGGTGGAAAAAGTGCGGTCCATGCTTGCAGGCTGCGATCCTCCACTGCCGCCTCTGGGTCGTGGCCCGTAGGAGTTCCAGGAGGAAGGGCCGGAGGAGAAACCGGTGGAGGGAGTATAGGCTGACACGGAGGAGGTAGGGGTATATGTGATAGCACCATCAGGGCCATCGTAGCTCGAGGAAGAAGGATAGGCGTAGGTCGCTGAGGGAGTGTTGTCTTCGTCCGAACCTGAGGAAGAGCCGCCGCTCGGGCGGTGGTTAGGCATTTCTTCGTGCTCCATGACGAGAGGCAGGCGGCCTCCTTCGAGACGCTGCCCTTCGCTTTTGGGGGCACGAGGGCCGAGTCGGGATGGCGACGGACGCACAGGAGAGGGCGCGGCGATTTGAGTTTGAGCTTGCAAGGGCACGACTGTTGTTGTTGATGTTGGCAAGGATTGAGATTCTAGAGCCGCGGCCGACGTTGGGGCGAGGGGGACGGGGACGTGTGGCTGAAGCGGCTCCCTAGACGGAGGTTGACTGGCGGTGCCATGTGCATGCGAGTTGCCGATGCCCGACGCTGGCAAACTCGAACTGTTAGGCATCTTGGGCTGCAGTAAGCGTGAGCTGCGGCACAGGTGAATCTCCTAATCATTCTATATCATCCTCATCACTGAGGACAATTCTATCGCCACCACCAGAGAAAGACTGGTTCAACAAGCTGTAGCGCACTGCGTGGAAATATATTGCCTAATGGTGTCCATGCGGCGGATCTGCTATCCCCGTGTCGCTCCTCCCGTTATTAATTGCTGGAGTGCCAGAGCCAGTGACGCTGACACCATTTGCCTGGAGATTCCATCCGCTCGCCGCGACATTAAAAGCTGCCTCAACTTGGTAGCGCCCGCCGTGATCCTGCTTCTGCAGTGGAAACTTGGAAGACGACGACTCGGATCATTTTCTTAGGCAACCACAATCTCCACCGTGCACAGGGACACACGCGTTTTTATGCGCTCCTATACTCCTGTTTGGTCCTGATGATGAATGCCACGAAGAGGCTCCATATAGGTAAGCTGCACTGTACGCGTTCGACCAATTTTGACTGAGATGTACACCAGCCATGTACACCAGCCATGTACACCGAGAAGTGAGACGCTACATGCAGGATCGAGATTGCGAGTCGTTAAAGCACGTTGGAGATGCAGCCTTTAATACTGCTATATTGCGTGTGTATGTTGAAGGCTGCACAATTGTTAACTCTGGGGAAGCAGAATGCCACCCACAATACTTGTACGAGAAAAGGTGTAAGTTGGTCCCGTGCTCAGGCTTATTACGGTTCAACAAAAGGACAATCTACTAGTGCTAGCAGAGGATGTACACAGACCTGCACCGTGCTGTGTGGCATTCTATGACGGTATATGAGGCTGAGCACTGCAGTAGAGTATACTTTCAGCCTCAACGCCGTCAGTCGAAGCTCCACTCTAAATCCGTATTAATTGATGCAGAATAGACAATGCTACGCCCTCATATCGATTACAGACATTCGTAGCTTACCACGATGGGTGGCACAACGAATGTCGGCAGTAGATGGGCTGTGGCACTGTGAGGACAGAATTCACAAAACGCAGTACCAACATCACCAGGCCTCGGGTAGATCGAGCAAAGCGCCTCCCGAGAAGCCTACTACAGCGCCGGTCTATCATATGCCATCCTCAAGTTGCGCATAGAACCACCATCAGGATATTCACGAGCAGCACGTTGGGTCTGAAGTGCGGAAGTACTGTACAGCCTCGAGTTCGGAATGGGAAGGACTTGAATGCAGGTTCGGCGGCCCACTGCATTGAGGAACTGGAACTTGAAAGTGGCCAAGAAGCGCCTACAATTGTACAGTACCTACCTAACTAGGTACCTAGTACTAGGAGGTAGTGAACGGGTACTACTGAGCGGTCGCGGCAGAGCGAGTCGCACCAGTGGTGTGCTGGACGACGAGGGAGCATGTAAAGATCTCGTGAGATGAAGTGGACGAGCAGTCAGGTAATCTATGTGCAAGCTGGCAGTGGTGTGTAGTGGTGTACTATTTTACTACTAGCAGGGCTCGATGTCAGTTCAAAAATGGTGGTGGTGGTGGTGGTGGTGGTGATGGACTGTGATAGCAAACGTGTCTATTAAACGAGGCACGAGGCTCAAGGAAATCCAATGCCCATTTTATTACGATACTCAACGTCCCTGGAGAAGTTCGGCACTAGCACCTCGACTCTCTTTATCTGTGGAGCCTGAAATGGGTGATGGCCCCGTCACCCGGTTCCCGGAAAAGACGATCTGCCAGTGGTGGATGGGGGCCACTGGCGCAACTCAGTGAACGAATAGAAAGAGAGATGCTTATCTCGCCCGGTTCAGGCGAGATGCGAAAAACAACGTCCTGCAATGTTGGCCTGAATGGGGGCGGGTGAAGGATCGCAAGATCGGGGGCTATGGGAGTCTGCCAGCACAATCCGAGGGTGAGCAATGGTATGTTGGTGTCTGTACGGACAGACAGGTAATACCTATATGCATCAAGACATCTTTTTTCTGGCTTTGGGTATAGAGAGACATGCTTGAGGGTATCACCACTGAGCCTCTATACCGACAGGCTAGCGAAGTAACACGCACAGAATGGGCCAAAACAGCGTCTGCTTTCGCATCTGGTTTCTTCCTTGCTAAGACCACCCCTGCCAGCTAGGGCCCTAAGAATGGGAGTCAAAGACTAAAGGTAGGCAGGTAAGCAAGTGCCAACCCTCAGGCTAAGCTGGAATTCAGTTGTTATCGCTCCCGTTATGTATCACAAACAGTCAGGCTCCATCTGGATTCCCTTATCGCAGCCACAGCCAACAAAGCCTCCATCACATTCACTACTAGCACCCGCCCAAACAACACCTTCGTATCGACTATCATGTCTACTTCCGCCAATTATGGTCCTTTCATGCCCTGCGCCCTTCCGATTCCCACCGATCCAACGACCCTCAGCCTGGCAGATCCCTGCGCTCTCTCGCCAAATCTCCCACGCTATGTCTCCGCCGCCGCCATGGCTCCATGCACATACTCCCAGACTACAGGGTTCAAATGGGTTGGTGCCTTTTTTGGAACCCTCGCGTAGTACCGTGGTACACGCCCTCAGCCTGAGCGAGTCGCATATGCAGGAGCAGTCACACCAACGACCAGATACCCCGGTGGGACTAGACTCTCGACACGGGCGGACTGTCTTGTGCCTATATTCATTGCTTCCGCTCCAATCTATTTGACGTTCTCTTCCATTTCTCTCCTCCAGCTGTCGATCTTCGTCGCATATCTCCTCTTTCTGTGTCCCTACTTGAAAGATCGGCAGGTTCATTGTGCCTGCGCTGGGCCTTGAGCCTTGTGTACTACCTACAGCTCCGACCCTCGACCGATATCGAATTGCCCTTGCGGCCGATTCTGACACAAGTGTCGCGAACAAAAGGTGCCGCGGTGCTCCACAAAGATGTCTGACTCGACGGACTCGCTGCCATATGTTCCATTGGAACCATACGAGGGTATAGAACCATTCCAGAAGTGCCATTTCCAGGGCCAGTCTTCGCGCGCGAGGATTGACAAAAGCTGACATGGGTATTCGAGTTTAGGCACCTCCATGACTGGAGGAAACTCGCTCACCGAGGATCTGAATGTCTACTACAATGCAGGCGACATTGCCTGGATGATCACAGCAACTGCCCTGGTGCTTCTCATGATTCCTGGTGTCGGGTAAGCACGGCGACAGACTGCTGATATGGCCCCTTACTGATCATCCATTCACAGTTTCTTCTACTCCGGTCTCGCTCGTCGCAAGTCTGCCTTGTCGCTGATATGGCTGTCAGTGGCCGCCACTGGCCTTATCTCCTTTCAATGGTTTTTCTGGGGATACTCTTTGGCTTTCTCTCATACTGCCGGCAAGTTCTTGGGTGATATGGAAAACTTTGGGTTCCGCAACGTGCTTGGTGCGCCCTCGATCGGGTCTACAAAGATTCCCGATCTCATGTTCGCCGTCTACCAAGGCATGTTCGCGGCCATCACGGTTGCTCTCGCCATTGGTGCCGCTGCTGAGCGCGGCCGCATGTTGCCCGCCATGGTGTTCTCCTTCGTCTGGTCTACCGTCGTGTACGACCCGATTGCCTGCTGGACGTGGAACAGTTCCGGATGGGTGTTCAAGATGGGTGGTCTCGACTTTGCCGGTGGTACCCCCGTGCACATCTCGTCCGGTGCCGCCGCCCTTGCCTACTCGTTGATGCTGGGAAAGCGTCGCGGTCATGGCACCCACGAACTGAACTACCGTCCCCACAATGTCACTCATATTGTGATTGGGACTGTCTTCCTCTGGGTCGGGTACGTATTAATTCTACACAAAATCTGCCTAGACCCATGCTGACCTTGTTTTGTCTCTAGTTGGTTCGGGTTCAACGCGGGGAGCGCCCTAGCTGCCAATCTTCGAGCTGTCATGGCCGCGGTTGTCACCAACCTAGCTGCCAGTGTCGGTGGGATCACCTGGTGTATCCTCGATTACCGGTTAGAACGCAAATGGTCGACCGTTGGTTTTTGCAGTGGTGTCATTGCCGGGTTGGTTGCTATCACGCCGGGCAGTGGGTTTGTCCCCGCGTGGGCTGCGGTCATCTTTGGTGTGGTTGGAGGCGTGGCTTGCAACTATGCCACCAAGCTCAAGTTCCTGCTCCGAATCGACGACTCGCTCGATATCTTTGCCCTCCACGGCGTCGGTGGCCTGGTGGGAGATCTCTTGACCGGGCTATTTGCTGCAGACTACATTGCTCATCTCGACGGCTCCATGGAAATTCCCGGTGGATGGATCAACCATCACTACATCCAGCTTGCCTACCAACTCTGTGACGGAGTAACTGGCATGGCCTATTCTTTTGTCCTTAGCTGCCTGATCCTTTTCGTCATCAACCTGATCCCTGGTCTGCACATCAGGGCTTCGGAGCAGGAGGAGATCATGGGTATGGACGAGACCGAAATTGGCGAGTTCGCCTACGATTACGTCGAGCTCAGCAGGGATGTGGTCAATGGCATCGAATCCTCGGCGGCCTCTCAACATAAGACAACGCCCATCTCAGACGTCGAAGATGCTGATGAGAAACCTGCCCAGCCCGCGCCTTCGGCTGCTGCTCCTGCTGCATGAATGGGGACATCATGATTGTGCCGGTGGTAGATAGGCCGACAGGACGGGCTATACAGTGCGCCTCTTACAGTTGGCTTTGAGTCTTGAGTTTTGAGCCTTGGGTTGTAGGAATAGTATATTACGTTAATCTAGATGAGATGCACTTTGATCAATACTACTGAGTACTATGTAATCGGCGTTCCGGCCAAAAGAGTTTCATCGCTCACGATAAGGCATAGGTTTCGGGTCCTCCGATTCCATACCGATCCACCACTTGTAGCCTGACTTATCAACATCTGGTATAACTGATGGTCCGGTAATTCAAGTTGCCTGATGATCTCTCGAGTGGGAAGGAGCACCAGGCTCTTGGGTCTAGCTGTCTCCGTGACTAAGACCATGAGGGCTTAACTATCTCATGAGTAACTGCACTGTTGTCGTTGCTTGTCGAATCATTACTGCATGGCATGGAGGGTTCCTAGTACTCCTTAGTATAGTCGGCGAGTAGTAATATATTTGGCGGGTAATGAAAGCCCAGCCTTATTCACCAAGCAACTTGCTCCAGAGACAAAAGTACCGATCTCTACTTGCTAACTGGCTGGATGGCTTATACACGAGTAAATCAGAAAATATAATCGAGTCGTGTATGACATGGTCGACCACACGTTGTACGACTGACTGCGCTGAATATTTGTCTGCATTTAAAGTTGGGTCCGTAAACTACGGTTTGGTAAGTTGCACAAATCAAGTTGGCTGTCACTGGAAAAGGAAAGGAAAGGAAACAACACAACGCAGGATCAAGTAGTCCATGGGGAAAAATTCTACGTTATAGGTACTAGTAGACGGGTACTGATATGACTGGTACATAGAGCATGGGTAGGGTCCTAAATACAAAGCTAGGTACAAAATGCAGGTCAAGACATTCCAATCCACTGCGGAACATGCTTTTTTGGTCCAGAAGCCTGAACAGATCAACTACCTGGTATAGTAGCTAACAAGACCATGTCGAAGAACAGACCACCTCTCAAAATGAAGCATTCAATGCTTGCCACGATATCGAAAGCAAAGCACCCATCAATTGCCAGGAATCCCAAAAAAAGGTTCGGTCAAACAGCTAGCTTCAACACACTGCACACTTACAGCTTACAGCTTGCTTCTCAGATTGGCACGCTCGTCCTTCTTAAACAGAACCTTTGAATCCGGATAAGGATCGAAGACGATGCTGTTGAGAGGATTCAACTCGCTAGCACGGTAGAACATGTCCTCATAGACCTTGCCGTCGTAGCGACCCAGGGAGCTGTCGAGCTGCCAATCCGGGAACTTCCAGGCGTCGACCAGACGCAAGGCATGGGGCCGGATCTCCTCGAGAAGTTTCATAACCGTCTTCGTCCGGGCGAGGGTGATTTGGCGCACGGTGACGGCGGCGCTCGAGTAGAACTCGGATGCCTCTCGCTCCAGCGTGTGCAGGGCGTACAGGCGGAACAGCTTGTGTAGCACGCCGACTGTCTCCGGGTCCAGTTGGTTGGTGGTGTTGGAGTCGTTGAGGGCGTCGTGGAAGTTCTTGACCACCATGTACTGCGCGTGGGCGGTCGACAGACGCCAGAAGTCCACAAGCAACGAGTTCCACGATTGCTTGTCTTCGTCGCGGTGGCGGAGAGCCTCAAAGGTAAGGAACGATACTCGCCATGCAAACGCCGCCACGAGGTCGCTGTCGCTGCCGATCACGTCAAAGGCCGCACCGATGTCCTGGCGGCGTCGGAATTCTTTGAGGATCCGTGTCGTGTCGTTGTCGGCCGCGTTGCCTTTGAGGACGGCACGAGCCGACTTCAAAAGGTACCGGCTCACTTGTTGCGTCAACATGTAGTTGTCTCCTTCCCAGGTGACAGTGGGGAGGTAGTCGGCATACCAGCTGCCGATGCCGGAGAAGGAACTGTACCCGTGCCCTCCACAGGCGCGACGGCACACTTCCAAGCCTTCAGCTGCGGTGGTGGAGCTCAAGGCCTTCAGCGCACAACTGGTAGCGTGGAGGTCGGCAAGCAGGTCGGTTCCGGGGTTGAGTTCTTCGGGTCCTGGGGCGCGCTTGCCGGTGGAATCGGCCAGCTTGCCGGCGTCGCCGTTCATGCGTTTCTGGTTTTCTTGGTATAGGCTGATCATTCCTTTACCAGTGAAGTGCAGTGCAAACGTAGCTGCCAGAAGAGGCAGCAGGCGAATCTGCACCATGGTGTAGTTGAGGACTTGGTTTTCTCCGACTTCAGTCTCCGGAGCGTCTCGATCCTGAAACTGCCGCCGGACGGCACAGTACCGAGTGGCAATGGTAACACCACGAGCGAGGACCGAGCCTGCTTGCAGGACGATGTTGCTTCGAATGTAGGTCAGCGTGCCGTAGACGAGTGATGGGTTCGACGGCCGGACGTATTTGTTGGTATTGGGGTCCACCCGCGAGAATCGCGCAAGCATGTTCACATGAGGGATCTTAACGCTCTTGAGCAGGAGAAACCCGTTGTCCATGGTGTTATATCCGAATTTCGGACCGATGTCCCCAACATGGATGTTGGGCAGAGGTTCGTGGGTCTTCAGGTCTCGGATCTGAACAACAAATGGATGCGGGCCATAGTTCTTTCCGTCGATGTAGAGCTGAGCCATGACGACCGCATGGTTGGCAGCCTTTCCGAGAGAGCCGATCCACCACTTCGACGCGGTCAGATGTGGCGAGTTGAGGGTAAATGTCTTGTCTTCGGGGTTCCAGGTGGCAGTAGTCTCCAGCCCCCGAACGTTGGAACCATGTCCAAGCTCGGTTTGGGCATAACACCCGATGATCTTGTAGGCCTCTGCCCTTTCCAGAAAGAGTTTATGCTGTTCTGGAGTACCCTGTTCCTTCAGAGTGACGAGGAACATGCTTGCGTGCAGACCATAAGGGGTAGGCTCGCTAATGAGGTCGTTGGCCACTTGAAACTCCTCTTTGGTCCATTTGTGCTGAACAGACAGCTGCTGTAATCTTTTTCCTCTGGCCAATGCCGCCTCTATCCTCTCAGTTCGACCGCGGAAGTAGTTCTGGGACTTGTCGAAGACTGGATCTGCCAACAAGATCTTCAAAATCCGTTCGTTTCTCTCAAGGTTCTCCCGTGTGAACATGAAGTTGGCCAGCTGATCGACATTGAGGGTCGACTTTGCTCTCTCTTGTGCGAGCAGCTCTGAGCCCTGCGGCCCCGAAGGCTTCAGGGCCTTGACCCAGTCCGGATTGGAAGGCATGGCTAGAGGCTTTGAATTAGACGAACGAGGAAGGGTCAAGGGTGACTTCAGGTCGGATGAATGCCTCTGGAGAATTACAAGCACCGTCAGAAGACGGAGAACGGAGGCATAGAACCTTTAATACATCCCAGTGCCAGTCGAGTCCGGTGTCGCAGGCCGAGCGAGTGTGATTGAACGTTGATGACATGACGCCTTGAAGGTTAGAAATGCCTCGGTACCTGGAGTGCGACTATTCCTGTTGCGGAGTAGAGGAGCCCTTCGCGGGTTCGGCAGCTTGACTTCGTGCGTAAGGGTTCTTTATCAACCTGAACCTTTCTACTACCACTGTAAAGTCGTTGCCGGGAATGCAAGCCGGCTGTATGGGTACTGGGACGGTGTGTAAGAGTCAAAGTTGTAAAGAGGATGTAATGTCGCAGGAAGATATAGGTCCCCGGGCGTGTAGGCGGCAGGTGCCAAAAACGTCGATAACTTTTCCTGCAATACATCTGAGTCTGGCCATGCTTGACATCCGTCTTCGATAGTCTTTCAGCCACAACTCTTTACTATCATAGTCAAGTATGGACCAAAGTCACCAGCATCCCCTTCCAGATTTCAACCTCGTTGCACAAAGAAGAGCAGAAATGTAAACAACTTCCAGCGTTTACACAAAGCGCTGCCAGTCTCGACGCTCTCAACGAAATCAACACTAGTATTCGAGTTCGGTCCACAAGGTTGTATGGGCCATTTCGTTGGTGTCAGATGGTGAGAGAAGTTCTTTAGCTCTCACTCAACGTGTGGATGGTCTTACTCAACATGTTGATGGAATCGATGGACGTCTAGATTCGCAGTATGATGTCCCATCTACCAGTCTTCTTTCTCGCTAACCAGTATTAGGGATCATAACAATATTGCACGCCTTCAAAATGCTACAGAGACCTCCCTCAGCGCTCAACTTGTTGCCCTTCATAATCGGCACAACCAGCCGATTCCAAACTTTCCCGAGACCATGACTGCTATTGGCCCAGACTCGGAGGAGACGAGCTAAATAGGATTCTTGAGGCATTGGGATCAAATATCGAAGGAACAGTCGCTGAAAAGAAAACAGTACTTCGGATAACACTGTGCTTGTATGTGGTTTAGAACCAAAGGATGCAGTGGCGAGCACGTCCGGGTTAGGAGGGATTTTCTCTGCAACCTTCGTTTACCCTGTAAAGACAACACTGATGACAACCCAAATTAAAAACTGGCACCCGCATATTCAGGTCTGTGGATATACTTTGATGAATTGTGCTTGGTCTCGCCACCTCGAATATAATACGGGGCTCCCCTAACCGAGGAGGTTTCTGGTCGCTACGCTGGTTGGGGCCCCCCCCCCCCCTCACTGCAATATTGAATGTCCTTTGTCTAGACTGTGCGATACCACAGCGATATCCCAGACTCGGATGTTGTGTACTACAACGTCCAGTCTCGGCGCAGATAACCGAACCTTTGCCGCAATGAATTCTGTCACGTGCGGCAGGAGATCCCCGGATGTTGCGAGGCTGCGCGAGGCTGCGCTTGTTGACGGATAAGGCTCCGCAGCACTATCCAGGTGGACATCCAACCTGGCCCGCGTGTCACTTACCTCCCCGACCCAACTTCAGCGACTGAGACCCATGATGTCTTTATGAAAGGGTCTCCCCAATCTGATATAGGTGCTTCAGAGGAGGAATTGGGACTTCATGAATTGGAATCCGTCACATCTCCAGGCATGCCAGAAATGGACCCTACCCACGACGAGACTGCGGCCGATGTACCACTGATTCGCGACCGTGGAGAAGGCAGCCATGGCGATGCGTTCCCTCTACATGAGAAGTCGTCGGGAAATGCTTTCGTATGGGCATTGACTGTCTCTGCGTGTGCGTCCTCTGCCCTCTTCGGATACGACTCAGGTGTCATCAGCGGCACCCTGGTTTCCATCGGCACCGATCTGTCCTCCCGAGAACTGACCAACCTCGACAAAGGTCTGATCACATCTTGCACTAGCTTTTTCGCCCTCGTTGCGAGTCCGATAGCTGGCGTCCTGGCCGACCGAGTGGGAAGAAAAAACGTGATTCTCTTTGCGGACGGGCTCTTCACATTGGGCGCGTTGTGGCAGGCATTCACAAGTTCAGTACTGGGAATGATAATCGGCCGAAGTATAGTTGGACTCGCGATAGGGGCAGCAAGCTTAATTGTCCCTCTCTACATTTCGGAATTGGCACCTGGCCACCTAAGAGGCAGGCTGGTCACCGTGTCGTTGCTGTTCATTACCGGCGGCCAGGTCATTGCCTATGTGGTAGGATGGATCTTCTCCGCCATTCCAGGCGGCTGGCGATGGATGGTCGGGCTTGGCTCTGTTCCGGCGATAGCACAGTTGCTCATGTTGACGTTTATGCCGGAGACGCCGCGCTATTTGGCAAAGGTCGAAAAGGAGGCGGAGGCAAGGTCGGTGCTGACCAAAGTCTATCGAGGGATGGTACCCGACACAACCGACATTGTTGATGACATTCTTTTGGCTATCAAGAAGGAAATACAGGAGGAGGAGGAAGCCCATGCGCAGCTCAAAATCTCCGAGGCTCGATCCCCCTTCATGCCGCCTATTCTTCACGCACTTCTGTTCCATCCTCCACATGTCAGAGCTCTCGTCATCACATGCAGTTTGCAAGGTCTCCAACAACTGTGCGGATTTAACAGCTTGATGTACTTTTCAGCAACCATCTTCCAACGGCTCCATTTCTCCTCGCCCACATTGGTGTCCCTCACCGTTGCCGGGACGAACTTCTTATTCACATTGGCCGCCTTTGGTCTGATCGACCGCATTGGGAGAAGACGCATTTTGCTCATCACGATACCTATGATGGTGTTGTCTCTGCTACTTTGCGCCTTGGCTTTTTCGTATATCCCCAAAGTACCAGGGGATCAATTCACAGTCCCTACAACCAATGAAGACTCGACCACCGGGTCACGGCTGCCAGCGTTTGGGATTTTGGTCTCAATGCTTCTGTATGTTTCGACATATGCTGTTGGTCTCGGCCCAGTTCCGTGGCAACAGTCCGAGATGTTCCCACTGAGCGTCAGGTCGCTCGGTTCCAGTATAGCAACCGCGACAAACTGGGGCAGCAACACCGTTGTCGGGTTGACGTTCTTGCCAATGATGGATTTATTGACCCCCAAGTGGACATTTGTAACATACGCTGCTATTTGCGCCGCAGGCTGGGTGGTGATATATCACATCTACCCCGAAACAATGGGCCTCGGGCTAGAAGAGGTGGGTGAATTATTGAAACACGGCTGGGGTGTCAAGGAAAGCATGGAGAGAGTAAGAGCGTTGAAGATGAATAGAGCGGATAGACATTAGACATCAGCAGAAAAACCACTTCACTTGCTGCCGTCCGGAATAAACGGATTTTGATCTGCCTGCATTGTAGCGGCAGCACTTTTCCTTGCCATGCGACGTTGATGCTTGGCTTCTCTCCGTTCCTTTTCCTTCAACTCCCGCTCGTCCATGACTATCTGCCATAGCCTTCTACCAAGCTCGTCATGCTTTCTGCCGCGTTCTTGGACCTTTTGCTCCAGCTCCTGGTCGGCTTCTCGAAAGGTGCCACCCCACGTTCCGCCATTGGTCGCGGTTGGCAGACGGTCAAGGCCGATAGTTCCCTTCAGTAGCTTATCACTGGGGTATTTGACCCCATGGTGCCGGTATAGTATTGCGTCCCAGTCATCTTCGGTGTCAGCGAGATGCGCCGCGTTCTCCAACTCTTTATGGCGCTGCCACATCTTGATCCCCCACATCGTCTTATGTTTGAGAACACGGTTGAGCAGCACGGGCTGCGGACCCGGGTATTTCAACACCGGGATCCCATGCGTGACGATCAAATTCGGGACTTTGCGTACACCCGCTTTGACTTCGCTCAGTGGTCGTGGATGTTCGAAAATCCGCGGATGGTCAGGCGTCGAAATATGGTTGGTCTTGTCTCTGACTTTTCTGATGTTCTCGAGATATTTCGCCCGGTGCGGTGGTGGGGGCTTCCAGAATGAGGCGAGTCTGCTTCGGAATGCCGCTGTATTCTCCGCCTTTGCCGTGAAAGATTCGAGAATCTGGGTCAAATGAGGAAGTCCTGCGGCTGGGTTTCCCGTAGTACACGATCGCAGAATCTGGAGGAATCCTCGGCCCACTTCGATGCCATGGCAGACCTGTGTCGGGGATAAGACGTCCCGGTCTTTCTCGAACCTGTATCGTACTAGACACTGGATGACCGAGCGTAGGTTGTTAGGGTCATCGCTGGCTCTAACCGGCGGCAGTCGCCTGCATTCTCGAAGAAGCGCTCGGTACAGCGACAGGCCTGGGTTGGGTCAGCAGAGGCGGTGGCATCGGTGGCGATACTCCTTACATGTAAGTCTATGGGCCGCCGACTTCTGCGGGACTATAACACGGGGCATCCGCACATGTCTTTACCATACCATATCGATGGGACATCCAAAGTCTTTATTTTCGAGATGCGGAATTGAACGCATTCGATCCGCAATCACCCAGTTGGGAAGGCTAGCCGGTCCAGTCACGTGATATGGCAATAATGAGTACAATGAGATCGAGAAACAGAGAGCAATTGAGGATCGCACACCCTTGTAAAGTAGGTAGCTTAAAAGACGTCGATAGGATATGTCGTTGTTTCTGTGCTGTCTGATATAATCGGTCTTGCATCTCTTGCAAAGGCATAACCACATGAAACAAAGTCCAGGCGCCAATTATGCATCATCATCACGATTCCATCATTCGTCGCTGTGTTGCAGGATTGCAGAACCCCAACGCCATGATTTGATGCTCCCAAAAACTTTGACCTAGAAAGTGGTGCCCTCCGGTGGTTGTGGCAGTTTCTTGTGCTGAGGCAGGGCCATATATCTAGGTTCCATTTGGTCAGCCTTGCGACACGACAAGCAACGGTCCGAGGTTAGGTATACCTTCTGAGTTCTATCAGGATAGTCTCCATTGTGTAGTCACGCTTCCAGTTCGCCAGACATGGTAGTTTTGAGGGGTCAACCTAATCCCCGGAAATCAGTGGCCGCTGCATGGGACATTCCTAGGTAGCCCTCACCTTGCCAGTCTTCTGATCCACACACGGTAGGTTGATTCGCGACACGAATTGGATACTCGGCGGTTCATCAGGGTAGCTGGCACCACAGTGGATGTTGACGCTATAGATACGGTTCTCGTGGGCGCTCTAAGCAACCCAGTGTCAGCCTCGCTTGAGGTCCATCTCGAATGCCTTTGTCTTGTAACACACATGAGGTGGGCCGAGAATTGTGCCATTCCAGTTGGTCATCATAAGATCATCGCTGTCTGCCAGACCATAGGAGCAGGCCTCTGCATTCGAAGGGTCAGCCGGGGTACAGGTGGAAGCGCTGTGCACTGCGGTTCACCAACCTGCACCTAACCCTTTCTCGCCCTTCTCTAACTCCTCCAACAAACGGAAATTCCGTGGCACTTTTGCACCCATCTTGACAGTATAGTCGCGTTAAAATCAGGAGAACTGTAAAGTGTGTTGCACGGTAATGGTGTGTGGAAAGGCACCGCACTCGGGAAATGGAGGGGCAAACAGATGGAAGTCAACCTGCGCACTGCAGCGCGCAGCCTTGTCGGTCCAATTACGCAGCCTTGTCAGCCTTGGCATTGCTGCAAGGCTGCCAGCGTGCCTGTGGTTGACGTTGAGGACACTCTTTCCCCTGATGTTGTTGGCTTATACAACTAGACTCTTGTCCTTGTTCAACCGCGTATTGCGGACCCCCATATGCTAATATCATCCTGAAGATTCAGTTGGCCTCCTACAATGAGGATGGTTAGCAGGGATGACACATGCATTTCTCCAGTCTGAATTGACCAGCCTTATATCCGATTCAAAGCGACGACATCACGATGTCCGAACTGCGGCTGAACGGTCTCTTGCTGATCTCAAAGCCATTACGGTGACATCGGAGATACAATTGGCCGGGGACCTTCTCAGACGACCGCAGTTCATTGATTCTTTTGTCCTGGCCTGCAAGTCGAAGAATGTCAAACTTGCAAGCATCGGCACAATATGTCTCCAACGACTGACCGCAAGTTCGGCTGTTGCACGAGCAAAGCTGCCAGATGTGTTGGATGCATTCCGTGAAGGGGTTGCCGCGGGATATGAGCCACAGCTGAAGATACTCCAGACTTTGCCCTCTTTGTTTCAATTCTATGCAAGCGATCTACACGGCGACCTCCTTGCGAGGACGCTCGAAATTTGCGCCGTGCTACAATCCAGCAAAACTGCTATTGTCAGTAATACGGCTGCGGCAACCTTTGAACAGCTGGTCTCTACAGTCTTCGAGCAAGCGGACAAGAACGAAGATCGCCTGCGTACAACTGAGGGGCAGGCTGAAGATGCTGAGCCAAGTGAAGCAGCTGAACCAACTTCGACCCATGATGCGGATCGCCTCTTTTACGATCTCTGTCTGCTCATAGACCAGCAGCAACCGGAATTCCTAGCCATAGAGGGCATCCCACCTGGGTTCCTCCTGGAGACACTGCAATCCCTGTTGTCCAACTACAGGTCGTTCTTGGTATCCCATGCCAGCAAGCATCCGGATCACTGGGAGCACTTGGTTGATGGGCTCTCTCAGATCCTTGTTAGAAAGGACTCCTTTGGGGTGGTGGTACGGGCCTGGTCAATCCTGGCCCTGCTTTTCCAGGGATATGCTGAACCTCTGAAGGGTGCACTGACACGGATGATCCCGATTTTACTTTCCACGTTGGAAAAAGATGGCAACCCACCGTGGAAGCGGGCTCTGTGTCTAGAGTTCTTCAGGAAGTTATGCACCAACTTCGGTATTCTGGCCAACGTCTTCGAGTTGTTTGACAACAATAACGAGCAGGGGAAATTAGTCGGTCCAATGCTGTCCTCATTTGTGCGCATTGCCGCAGAAGATCCATCCTTAATCGGGCTTGGACGACAGTCCACGGTTCCTATCCAAAGGGCTAATGACATTAACGACGAAGACGTGGCATCTATTGAAGCTCAAGGCCTCGGTGGTGCTATAACCTCCGTGTCGGCCCGGGAGTTGAACAGTACCGGCATAAGCATGGAGTGGAGCGTCCTGGAGACCTCCCTGATGGACCAAGCCGACAAGCAGAGTCCTCCGGCGATACCGAGCACTTACATCCACGCCTTGGTGTTGGGTTGCATTTCATCCTTCTGCGACGGCTTGTCCAAGTTTGTTATGCCCTTGAGTGTTCCTGGCCGAGCCGCCCAACCGCAGCCACAAGAGGCCGCCCACAGAGACAGCTCCTCAAGGCGTTCTACAGAAGATGATCCACCGCGCAAATCCACACGATCTGCTACTAGCGCTCAAAAATATCAACGTCTTATCAATCCCTTGACAACGGAAGATCATCCGCAGTTGCCCCAGATCAGATCGTGCGCGAATATGGTCGAGGCTTGCTGGCCAGCGGCTCTTGCAATTTCCTCCACCTTCCTCAATGCTGCCCTGGACTCCGAGTTCTATCATATTTTGGTTCGATCGGTGCAGAAACTGGCTCAAGTCTCGGGTGTCCTTGAGCTACCCACTCCGAGAGATGCTTTATTGACCACATTGGCAAAGGCCTCGATACCCGCAAATGCGAGCAATGTCATAACGGCCTATCAAAACTCAACAGCCGCTCGGACTATCGATGTGGAACCTGAGAGTCCGCAAGAAAGCATTAAATCTCCAGGCGAGCCACCTCAAACACCTACTTTCCAGACCACTTCTTCATCACTCAACGTGCGGCACCTTCTCTGCCTCCGGGCTTTGTTGAATCTTGGTATTGCGCTTGGGCCTACATTGGAGCAGGCATCGTGGTTCATCCTGATAGAAACAATGCAGACCGTGGAAGCCCTGATTTCAATACCCACTACTTTAACAAGCTCAGCAAGTAGTACCCAGCTGGGTGGGACTCGATCTGGGCTCTCCGCTGGTGATGGCCAAACCACTCTGACCAACGAGATATCAGCAGTACAGGCTGCAACGAAAAGGATGCTGGAAAGCACCCGAGGCTACACGTCAGACGCTTTTGCCGTGACCATTAAAGCACTGTTTCGTCTCGTGGGCCAGGTGGCCTCGGGCGAAAACAAATCGCCGATTGTACAAGCTCCTGGGCCTGCTGCGACTTTATCGCCTAAGACTCCGGTCTCTGGGAGACAGGGCCACCGCATTTCCCGCAGCGTATCAGGCCTCTGGTCAAAATCAAAGTCATTAGATCTTGAAACCGACTTTGTGCTTGGCAAGATCAGCGAACTGGCTCGCATTAACATCCATCGCTTCGTATCGGATTCAGAGACTTCGTGCTCCTGGGAGCTCATCGGGAGCCGGCTACTGGAGATGATCCGGGATGTTGATGTTGGCGGCTCTCACCGCGTGTATGCGGCCAACGTCCTTGACCAGATCTGTGTTGAAACGGTCAAGTACCTCGACGAACCCAAGTTTGAAGTCGATCAGGCAGATGCGGTCCAATCTCGCTGCTTACAGGCTCTATTTGATCAGGTAGAGTTCCTTTACGAATCTCAAGATGACAAGCCCGGAAACATAGAGCTCGAGATTCATCAGAAGGCTCTGGAAGCATTGGAAAGCATTGTGAGCCACGCTGGAGAAACACTGGGCAACAACTGGTTCATGGTCTTCAGGATTTTGTCAACAACTTTCTTTCACAAGCGTGGAGAGGAGTCAACGAGCACCTCAGCATCCAGTCAATCAGAAACTCGGGAAGAAAGTGCCCAAATTTTGCGGGCATCTTTCAGGTCGGTACAATCGATCCCTCCGGAATTCCTCAGCCTTCTCAGCCCATCTTTCAGGTCGGTACAACTGATCACTTCCGACTTCCTGACCGTTCTCGGCCCCAAGTCGCTCATAAGCCTGGCAGGGCTACTGCGAATGTTTGGTTCTCAGGACTATGACTTGAACATCGCTCTCACCAGCACGACTCTCTTGTGGAGCCTAGCATCCCAGGTGTTGACGGGTATCGAGCAGAAGGGGCTGGAAATCGTTCCATCTCTGGACATCGTATTCCAAAGTCCGGAACTGCGCAACGACTCGTCAACGTTGTCGATTCTCTGGAGTGCAATCTTGATCCAGCTCGTTCAGCTGTCTCAAGATGTTCGTCCAGATGTTCGCAACGCAGCCATCAAGATACTACTGAAGTTCTTCGAAGGTTCAAGCGAGAGTTTGGACCCCCAAGGCTGGTCTGAGGCTCTTGCTGCCGGCCCGCTGAGAGTGCTACAAAGTATCGCGGAACTTGCTTCTCGCAATGAAGCTGAGCCGGAATGGTTGGCATCTGGTGTACAGTTGACCGAGGGCATAGTACACCTTTTGAACGAAAATCTAACCATGATCACTAAACACCAAGACTTTGGAAATACCTGGCAACACATTGTGGAGGTCTTCAAGGACCTCCTAGACACCGCTTCTCTCACTGCTTTCTCCGTCGTCTTTTCCAACTTGTCCAAGCTGTTGTCATCGCTTGCAGCGATCGGAAAAGGTGATTCGGAAGTACTCCTGCCAGTGCTGCGCCTTTGGGCAACCTACCACCCAGACGACGTCAAGCACAGTTTCGAAGCAAGCGCACGGCCAGACGAGGAGAAACCAAGCCAGTCAGCCGTGACGGCACATTTGCATCTCCTCGTTGAAGCCAACAAGGTGAATCCCGATGTGGTGATGAAATTCGAGTTCAACGGGCGTGGAATGGCTGCAATATTGATGGGTACAACCGAGCGGGCAGTCGTCTACTGTAGTCATCCTCCGTATACCAGCGACATCAAGAACCTGTCTCCAGAGCAGGAGGAGGCGTGCGGGTGCCTAACAATCCTGAAAACGATCCTGTCCAACTCCATTGCAGACTACGCGCAATTTCTCCTCCGGCTACTAAATCTGACCCTAGGCATACAGAATGGATGTGTCGTTCATCATCCAAGGAGGTCAGCCATGACCAAATCCACCCAGAAACCTTCATTCATCGCCTTTGCGTCGGCATGTCTGGACCGCTTGCGGGCTTTGGTTCTAGAGCACGCAACCAATGACAAGTTCACTCAAGTTCTGATGGTCAAAGAATCCCTACACGTGCTGGCCGCCATAATCGGTACGAAATACACCAACATCCCAACCAATCCACAGGCACCGCTATGGCGGAATGCCACGGTGACAGCAGTGGCCACGTTAGAGGCCCTGCGGACCCATGTCAAATCGTCTGGCGACAGCGATACAGCAGCGCGTGATCTAGACCGTCTCTCTTCTCTAGGAGACGAGGTCATAGCCATCGTCTCCAGCGTCCTGGGGTCCGGTGGCCTCTCGAATCACCCGGACAAGCATACCACGGAAACCCTCCGGGAAGACGAGGTCTTTGACATGGAGCATTTCCAGCTGGCGCACAATGCAGTCGTCACGGTATTTCAGCATGACAAGATTGCCGCACATGTGTGTACGCAATATGCAATCACTTTGTTCCAGGCGTCATTGCTTGCAGAACCATGGCTCGGCGACCTCTCGGACGATCTGGTCAACGAACCACTCAAAGGTCTGACTGAAGTGAGGTCCGGGAGCGTCCGTCGGCCTGTTTTTGTCCCCAGGAGACGAATCTGCTACTCGTCCCTGGACGCTTTGTTCGATCTCATGCGCTTGCCACCGCAGCAGGCAGGCAAAGACGGCGACAACGATAACACGAAGGTCCTGGCGAGTTCAGATAGGCGACGGCTGGCATTCGCCGCGTGTCCATATTTGTGTCTACGGACCGTCCACCCGCTCAAAGTCTTTCTCGCCGACCAACGTCTGCGCGGACTGAGTCCGCCCCCGGTCCCGCAACAAGCCGAGCTACAGACCGTGCTGTCAAAGTACGTGGAGCTGCGAAGTGACAATGATGCGTTTGAGAAACTAGCTGCTTTGGACCAAGAGCAGAGTCAGGGTCAGGGTCAACGGCATGCGAGACACCCCAGTAGCACTTCCGGCCAGTTGGCAGATGGAAAAGCGCATCTTCGCGTCCTATACCCGTTTCTACTTCGAGTAGAAAGATTCTGGCGGGAGTTGCCACGATTAAAAGGCGAAGGTGCCTGGCAAGCTCAGGAGTTTGGAAAGGGCATTGAGGAGTCACTCGAGCGCTGGCATACGACATTGGCAGAAGGTTGGGGGTTTGAATAGATCCAATGGGAGAATGGTAAATGATACAAAGTGTAGATGCACCTCTGCTCTGAAGACATAAAGATATGCACCGCACGAGCAAGTGACACGAAGATGGGTTTATTGATTGACCAGCACTATCGGAGTCCGAATAGAACGAAGGCGAAAAAGTGCCTCTTCCATGGCAACACCAGAGCCATCTTCGCCTGCAGAGTAAGCTCGTGTCCGTCCAAACGCATCATGGTTCGTCCTAATAGACGGCTAACGCGAAACGATCTGATGTTAAACTTGTGTGCACCAGCATGAAATGTTTGTTTTCTTGCCATGTCTTTCCGCCGGGCGTCCTGAGGCGCAACCCTGGTTTCATGCAGTCAAGGGCGGCGCGGCGACCCCCGGCTGAGGATTAAGGGTGGGGGTAACCCGGAGAGCCACCCCTGAATTGGTCGATGGCCGGTCGATATAGGGATCGGGTTCAGATGTCTGACAGTGATTGGCGGGAAATATTTCCTTACCTGCCGCACCTCAAGTAGTCGCGTATTTGAGAGTCGAGGTGACTAGCCGAGACAAGCGACATCCAGAGACAGGACTTCCACAGTTCACAATGTAACCGGGTACAATGTGTCAAGAGAGACAATCAAGCAGGTGCTGGCAGAGGCTGGACAGGTGGTTTCCCGCCGACGCTTGGGCTGTCGGTCGCTAGTGGTGGTGGCAGCTCTGGTGCCTGGCGGTATAAGACAATTTCCGATTGTTTGAAATATCGGCGAGCATCTGCGGCGGATATCATGTTAGTTTTGTCACTTTGCAAAGGGGAATCAAGGATGTCTCGTCAGAAATGGGCATCCTGTGTGCAGTGAGAGCCCAGTATAGCGAGTGCAACCTTCAAACGCCGATTGTTTCCGTTCCATTCATGCAAACGGTATTTGTTTTTGGGAAGCCAAGAGGAACTGACCTTCATCAATCAATACAAGGCTGAGGTAGTATCGGACAGAGTATTTCTTGTTCACTTCACGGAATGTCGGAGTCAAATCGAAGCCTCCGAGGAACAGTCGAATGGGTATCGTTTCGCCTGTTGTCCGTTAGAAGCTGTGTGGATACAATGCCTTGAATTCGGCTGTCCAAACGCAAACGTACCTCGCGAGGGAGAGCCATCCATGATCTGGGATCGTCAGCAGACAATCATAATGGAGTGACGGACAACATACCTCGAACCTCACCAACGTCTCGCTCTCGTTGTATTGGTTGGGCGCCACCCCGGTAGTCTCCCGCCGGATGATGGACAACTCCATATGTTTTATCTTCAGTCTCACAAGCAGGAAATATATCCTCCCCACAATGACGTCCTTCAGATGATATTTGCTCTTGGAGTATTCGAATTCGATGTGCAAGCAGTCCTCGATACCCACATCCATCTTGATGGAACTGTTCGTCTCGGGTGGGATGCGGTATGAATAGACCCAGATGTCTTTCTCGCGGATCACGTCGGCCATTCTTCGTGACACAGTGACTCGGATGAAGTAACGTAACTTGACATTGATGCCGTTGTATGATTCGTATTGCTTCTCGACGTTCTTGAAGTTGAAGGGGAAAGTCTGTGGATGTTGTAGCTCGCCCGGCGCGGCAAGCTCTTGTCCGAGGGACAGGAATTCGTAATGATTGCCTCGATCAAAGAACATTTCTGGATTGATTGTTGTTAAACTCCGATCCGACATGGTACAGACACAGCGCGACAAGCCTACCGATCAACCCGATGAACTGCACCTTGATCCCGGTGTGTTCTAACCGTTTCCCATCTTTGGGTCTGATAGTGACGGCGCCTTTCACGGATTCGCCGTCAAGGTATAATGGGGCCTTTTCACGTCTGTTCTTGTCGAGTTTGACATCGACCATTTGGCGTTCGTCCGCGTCATCGAGCACGATGTCGATGTCGACCGGGGCCGAGAAGAAGAAGGACGACATTGTGAGGACCGCTCAATACCCCAACCGTGCCAAACTGCGTACTGAGAAGGGATTAATGAAGGAACAAAGAGTCTCACATCAACGTAGTGTGCAGAACACGGGCACAACGATGATGGCAGTGCCTGATCTAGCATGCATACCCAGGCCACACACAGTGATGCTGGAAGTGGTACAACGTTGCACTAGTAGTCGGAGTACCAAGTGATCCTCCGCAGCCGCGACTACTGCTACCTTAGTACTCGACTGCATCAGGCTGCGCCGCCGCGGTTACTTCCGCCAAGGTTTTAATGCTGATGGCTTATAGCAGCAGTCCGGCGTCCGTCGACATCAGCATCGGAGGTAAGAGCAGAGGATAAAGTACCTATTACCTAGGTATCAGTCTTCAGAGTTACATATTCTACAGCTATTGTCACATGGCCCGAAGGCGGATTCAGGTTTCAAACAGACTATTCGACTACTCGATGATTCTGTTCATACGAGTTCTTGACGGATATCATCAATGACTCGTGTTCATCTCGACCCCATTGATCTAGGAAGCGTCTCGGTACTGCTAGTTTCTCGGGACCTGGATTCAAACTCTAGCAGTTGATGTCTCGAACCACGACGCTGGTCATGAACGAGATCGGAGGACTGACAGCCTCAAACATCAGCCCGATGCAACGAGGATTCTCACTGCCGTCCTTGACGCCGTGTACCTTTGGACGACAAGGCACAGCTTTATCCACTCGAGTCCGCCTTATCCTCCGCTACAACTTCGGGGTTGGAGAATACATGGTTGGAGTATGGCACGATGTCCAACAGCGTGAGTCTGCTCGGATAAACCTACGAGCTCAAGAGAATAATCTCGTGAGAGCACTTGCCGTCATTCTCCAGTCCAGTTACCCGTCCACTGCATAAGCCCTCATTTCCTCAGTCCTGGTATGGAACATGGGAATAGCAAAGCATTTGGTTTGGGTCTACGCCACCCCGTCCACCCCTGGCCTTGCAGTGGTCGGGAAATGACATGTCCAATCGTAATAATACTTTGTTGTTACCACCAACTTGAAGTCAGTATCGGCTCAAACTTTGCCGACAGCCACAGCACTCAGGCAGGCTGCAGTGCAGTGCAGCACACAGCGTACTAAAATCACCTAATACTAGTATACTAGTACCATGTAGTAGCAGGCTGATAGTGCCCCTAGCAGCACTTCGGAAGCTTTTCCGAGCGACCCCGGGTTCAAGTTTCCCACTGCCACCAAACGCCGCCCATGTCACACTGGCGCAGGCTGCGCACGCAGTGCATTGCTTGACTCGGACTGGGCCTCTTCCATCCGCTCGCCTCTACCACAGCCCCGGGCCATATACCAGGTATCTTCCATTCCTGACTTCAGCCTTTGGTGCCTGACTATCGTCGAATTGCCATCCGTTCCGCGGCCCCATTGGGCCTTGATCAAGCAGCCAGCGGAGGCCATGCGCATCACCGCCATCTTTGCCGTGCCCGCCGTTGGCTGAGATGCGTAGTGTGGGGATGCGGGCAACTGTCACCCTGCCCTCGTTTTCCAGATCCGCTCGAGCTCATTGTCGCCCTTTACCGACGCCGATACGACTGTACTTTTACATCCTGGCGTGGCGGGATTTGATTCCTTGCGAGTTGAGGTCTGGCGCGGTCGATTGAACGGAACGGCGATGGTTTGATATCTGACATCTTTGTTTTCCAGCCCTTGTATGTTTGGTTCCCATCCCACGGATTGCTGGTTTATACACCACTATTGGCTTCCTCTCCATGTTTGTGTGCTTCTTGCTTTTTGTAACCGGACTTATCTCTTTATATTCTGACATCTGAAACCATGTTGTCAGCAGAACGTAACACGCAACATCCTCACCTTCAGAACTTCACCCGTACGCCCTCTTCCAGTCGTGGATCGTTCGCACGAAACATGCCGTCCGAGCCGGATCTTAAGCATATTTGGATCGTGACGGGGCCTGCAGGATGTGGGAAGACTACGGTTGCCCAATATCTCTCCCAAGAGCTGTCGTGGCCGTATGTTGAGGGCGATGATGTAGGATACCAGTTGCGCGCACGTTCTCGGACTACGCTAATACAAGGACCAGTTCCATTCAGCGGCTAATAAGGAGAAGATGGGTTCCGGTATCCCTCTTACCGACGCGGACCGTTGGGACTGGCTCATTACTCTAAGGGAAGAGGCGGTCAAGCGTCTTGAAACCTCCGACTCTGTCATTGTCACTTGTTCCGCGCTGAAACGCAAATACCGAGACGTTATCCGAGTCGCCAACTACAACCATCCAAGTGTACACATCCATTTCATCTACCTCAAGGTCGACGAAGACACCCTGCAAAAGCGTGTTGCGCAACGCAAAGGCCACTATATGAAGGAGAGCATGGTCCACAGTCAAATCGCCGCGCTAGAAGAGCCCGAGGAAGATCTTGAATGGGACGTTCTGCGGGTGGATGTCCGGGACGACAAGGAGGTGGTCGAGAAGAATGCGCTTGAACTTGTGAAGCGGAAGTTACAGGAGTATGAAGACGCACCTGGACAACGACACTGAGACACTGGCTATGGTCCTCGATGGAAATTGCTGGTCTCTGCAGTGACGAGATACATGCCAGGCATGGAATTGGTTGAGCATCGGCGCCAGGGCGTTTGGCATTGCTAGATATGTGCTGTCTTAGCGTGCAACATCTACACCAACATATAGACCTCTGCGAAATGGGCACTCGTGCAATGGCCGGGTGGGTAGAAGCAAGTCGGGGGCGATCTGACACGGGCAGGTTACAGCAAGTACAGGCGCGCAAGCTATAAGGCAGATCTATCACGCTCCCACGAGCACATTTACAAATGAAAGACCAGTCTTCATATCCACCAAATTGAACACCGAAAGAGTGTTATGAGGTGTTCTATTCACTCAGTGTGTAAAAGTTGCGTGGATATAGCGACTAGCGCTGAAGTAGGGAAGGTGCGCCAGAAGCCAGTCAGCATCGCCGAATGCAGCACTGGCACTACAGTGGGACAGTGGTACTACTATTATGGTTGTCCGATTCAGCACCGCATCCTCAATCACGTCTCACGCGCCTGACCACCTCAGCGGTATCCTCTCAGCAAGGAGAGTGACGGTCCTGTCTGGCTGGTCCACTATGCCTCTCTGTTCTGCCTCGATGCTGGCCCGATGATGCAGCCGTCAGGATCGCCAGCAGCCCAGCGCATGCCGCAGTCATTACGGGGACATCAGCCCATCCCTGATGCAGTGCACTCTCCGCCTCCGGCCATGAATCCGCCTTCAGGAGTAGGGTCTCAAGTAAGATCCTCGTCTGGCTCAGGACGCTCCCAACGCAGTGCCAACGTGCGTATAGACCCCTCGACAGGCAGTTTGGACTATTGAGACTAACGCCAGATCCAGCCCGACAAACAGATTTCCCAAATAGAGAAGAGCGTTACCCATCTATTAGTCGCTACCAAACAGCTGCTCGAGACTCTGACACAATGGTCGCGCGGCCAGGCTCAAGAAGAGGAGGTGTCGGATGTCTACGTGCGCTTGGGTTATGAATTCAACCTTGCCTGTCGCGCGTTCAATTCCATTGGGGTGGAAACCGCTGACCTGGGCCCTGTTCCTGACCTGCTTCGAAATATCCTCGAGGATACCCTCAGCCAGCCGGCCTCCCCACAGGCGCTCGACAATTACCTTCCCCGAATCCGCGATATCATCATCAACCTTCTACATGGGCTCAAGAGGAAACAAAGCAGACTTCGTGGTCGAGGATCAAAGGAGGCTGCCGCCTCATCTCAGGCAAGACCGCTGGGCGCATCAGGGCGACAACCCAGCGTGTCGACCACCGGTAGCAATGAATCCGGCTTGACACATATGCTACAGGACGTGCCGAGTGCCACTCCAAGCCTGCGTGGGCCAACACCACAAGACAACCTGCCTGGCACCCAGCAGTCATACGCACCCGCAAACCCTCCGGCCGCGCCCTCCACAAGTCGTCCATTGCTGGAACGTCAAGCACTGCGGCACGATGTTACCCCTCAAGGCTCGCAGTCCGATTCCTCCGGAAACACCCCTTCAAATGTTCCTCAAAATACTCCAGCGCAAATACCCTATCATTCTACTGCTCATCTTCCCACGGGTCCGCACAATTTCCCCCATCCACCGCCTCCGCCGCCTAAACAGGATGCCTTTACGCGATTACAGCGTGGAGGAGACCTGGAGAGACGGGCCTCCCGAAGGTTCTCCGCATATCAGATACAAAAGCACCTGGGTGCCTCGCCCAATGGGGTTCCCGTGATACCGGCCACTCAAAACTCACCGATCCCTAATCGGGGCAAGGAGGTTCGCGAGTCTTTGACAGCAGTACGATCGCGAAGTTCCTACCAACAATCAAGGGCCAAATCCACACGGCAGGGCGATGTATCACCGAGCAGGAGTGGTTCGGTACGAGCCCCTCAGCGTATCTCTGAGGAAAGGGAAGAAGCCCCGGTCTTGTCGCTCCAGGACGTACCTCGCATCCAAGCTCCTGACGGTTCTGTAAATTTGGACAGTCCGACGGTGAAAACCCCAGATGAATACCACAAGCCTCCAAAACTTGATGCAAGTACCGCAGAAAAAGCAGTGGTAGGAGCAACACTCAATGGACCTTTGGGTCCACCGCCAGAAGAATACAAAGATCATTCCTCCATTGACTCACAGCCCGCTCCACTACCTCCGCATCACATGACACACGCTGAGGCGGAGGAGGACAGTACTCCGGAGACTGTCCAGCGACAACCTCGCGAAACCGTCACTCCGCCTCCATCTCAGGCGTTGACCACCGGATCTTCGCCTCCGCAAGGAAAGGAATTGACGCTGTTTCTTCAATACAAGAGCAAGATCAAAAAGTTTGTCTTGGCTGATGGCTACGAAGAGCTGACCATCCCGAGGCTACAGCTGGCATTCATCGAGAAGTTTGCATGGAATACACAACATAACGGCGTTGAGCTGCCCGAGATTTATGTCCAGGACCCAGTTTCGGGTGTAAGGCATGAATTAGAGGACCTTTCCGACGTCAAAGACCGATCCGTTCTAGTTCTCAATGTTGAGGCGCTTGATGAAGTCAAGAAGCAAATCGACGAAGGACTTGGGGGTCTCCAGAAAAGTTTGGATGGGGTCCGGTCATTACTAGAAGGACAAACGACGATGATGCAACGCTTCTCTGATCGACAGCTCGAGACTTCGAAGGAAATGGCGCGCATGTCTGCCGTTCCCTCCCACCAACCTTCTCGAACTCCTGTCTTGGCTCCTGGCAGCTTTCCAGCCGCTGCCGCTGCGCCATCTGACGCGTCATTGCAGGAGATCCAGACTTTGAGGCGTGAGCTAGCCGTACTACGACAGACCTATTCAACAATGTCGTCCGATTTCACCGCCGCAATGAACAATATTCGAGCCAAGGCTGCCAATGTTAAAGCTGTTGCAGTCGAAGCTGCAAATTCCTCATACAAAGGTGATGCCGGTCGTGCGCACATCAACGAGAGCAAAAAGGTACTGTCCGATGATTCCGAGGCACTGGTCAACCGCGTGGATGATCTTTCGGATATCGTCGAAGAGCTTCGAAAAGATGTGGTAACGCGAGGCGTCAGGCCCCTGCCCCGTCAACTTGAAGACATCAGCAAAGAAATCAGTACAGCAGCCAAACAGCTGACCAAAGTGAAAGAATTTGTCAAGCGCGAGAAACCCATCTGGACGCGGATCTGGGAGCAGGAGCTTCAAGTTGTCATGACCGAGCGGGACGAGCTGACTCAACAAGATGAACTAATGAACGACCTTGACGGGGATCTCGAAGATATTACTAATGTGTTCAAGTTGGTGGAGGAGGCAACCAAGCAGCAGAACCTGCAGGCGGCAAGTACCGGCGGACGGCAAGGCTTGAAACAGCTGCCTTTCGACACCGATGTAGATCCTCATGAGGCAAAAAGTGGTATGCTTGACGAAGTGCGAGCCTTGCAGCCAAACCATGAAAGTCGCCTCGAGGCAATAGAGAGGGCTGCAAAGGTCCGCCAGCGCGAGCTGGAGAGTCGCAGGGTTGGAGAGTTCCAACGCGAAGTTGAAAAGTTTGTGGAGGAAGGTAAACTCAAGAAGACCGGAGGAATGGATGAAGTCGAACGAAGGCGGAAGTTGAAGGATGAGGCGGCCCGCAAGGAAAATTGGGAACGCCAACAGGCTCGTGCAGCGGAATTGGAAAGGAAAAGAGCAGAAGAAGCTGCTGCTGCTGCTGCTGCGGCTGCGTCTGCCAGTGCTGCCTCCGAATCAACCGAGCCCACAGCAACGGCGTCGGAGACTGAGAAGGACAATTCTCAAGAGGCCGAAACTCCTTTTGAAGATGCGAGCGAGGAGAAAGTACAATCGCCCGAAGCGACCACTCCAGAACCAAAGGGAAGCGCTCCCGAAACTTCGGCCGCCCCGCAACTTCCAGAGGTTGAAGTGAGCGACGGGGGCATGGGTCTCGGTATGTCCAACATTTCATAATAAACTTCATCTCATCTCGGCTCGTCTCGCTTGGGGTGGGCCTGGATCTGTCATTTTCTAGGACTGGGAGGGCTTCTGGTTTGTGTGGACATAACACGCTGATGATCTGAGGACTGCCGGTTGCCCGATAGATGATGCTCCTGCTCCTACTACTACGAATAATACTGAGAAATCTGAATCTGGTCAAGCCTCCTCCCCTAGCAAAGATGGTGAAAGCATGAAAAAGAAGGAGACAGAGGAAGAAGACAACAGGGGAAGCTGGTGGAAGCCAGCAGTCTTTTGAGACAACCGAACCAAACAATTATGAGCCGAGTTCGCGGGATAGTAGTGAAGTGAAGTGAAGGAACAGGGAGGAAAAGGGGGTTTAATTGGGTTTAATGCACTGCACTGGCATTTTGTGCATGGAAGCTGTGGAAGCGAAGCTTTTTATTTAGGATGTCTGTCTTAATTTCAGTGAGAGTGTATGTCTGTGATTGAATGTCTGTGGTGGACAGACTACACTTCATTGTTGTTCAGTCTGCTCACTTGCGGGGAGCTCTAGCTTCAAGTTTGAGAAGCTCGATTTTGTTCTGGTTCTGCTCTCATAGCGCTTTTGCTTTTGACGGACGTCCATTCAAGTCAAGTCATGTTGTTAATGTTGATCAGCTGGTTGAGATCAAGCGTTCCATTGCATTCAGTGTGCAGTTATTCTATTTGCGAGGATGTTCATGTTGCTTGCGACATGCTATTGCATCTCCCTGTATGAGCTGAGCCGAGCCATTTTGTGTATTTATGCTAATCATATGTTTGCTTGATCTGTACCTACTATTGTATACACTCTGCCGAGTATAAGGTACGCTAGCATGTACGTTAAGGTGTAGTTGTACTGGCGTAAGGTATTGGTCCGAAGTAAACGAAAGGGGAGCCGGCAAACAACAATGCAAGGTATACACAGACAAGATGCTGTGACGGGTGGGTGAGCAAAGGGAACAACAGTTGGATTACCATTGTCTCTCCTTCTTGTCTGTTTCGCTACCTAGATACAGTATGCCCCTTGGTATCCACCATCGACCATGGACAGACCTAGCCCACCTGCCACAGCTGGGTGTTCAAGATCGCACGCCCGCGCCTCGAACAGTTAGGTCGCGTGCGGCCAGCTCTGGGGATCCAACCAAGCCTCCGGGGCAGCAGGGCAAGATTCCGGAATGCCAGCCTCTGTGATATCCCGGGGGCGACTGTGCGATGGTTCTATCCCATCTGAAAACTCTCACATTCTCACACTCTCCCCCCGGAAAGTCAAATATTCGCTTACCCGGCTAAGGTCTATCCAGCTGACCGCCCAACTCAATCACGACCCGGTTAATGGTCAGAAGATCCTCCACGTCTGAATTTCAGCACTGCTTGGGTTTTGAAAGCCAGATGACTATTGTGGGCCAGACAAGGCAAGGGAAAGGATTTCAGACTTTTTGTACCGCGATATATGGCCAACACAGAACCCAGAAGTGAGATGGAGCCTCTGGGCCCACGCTTTCATCCGAGTCTTGCGAACGATCTTTGCACATGGTATTCTGCAGGCATGCTCTGCTATGTCGAAGCTAGGAGCTGGCGTTATTCGAAGGGGGTAGATTGTTGGGTTTGGGTCAAAATATTGACTCAATGGAAGCGGCGGTTTGTTTGGAACCAACCCTTCCCGTAGGGGCCCTGGCCGGACGAATTTAGGACAATTCGATAGACCGAGAATGTTCATCGCTATGTAGATTGCCCCGTGGGCAGCCTGGCAGTTGATGCGCGCGAGCAGTCAGCGGGAAACACAGACAGTGTGTATATGCGGTTAGAAGTATGCTTGGGCACGGTCGTTGCGCGAGGAGTCCATGGATGGTAAGGAATACTGCATGCACGCCAGTGCCCATATTGTTTGCAAAAGAGCATGGCCATCGACCTCGAATCCTCCTATCAGTGTCACTGAGCGGCCTCTTGTCCAGTATGTAGGTAATGCAATGATGGTTCGTGTGACGTATTCAGCAAAACTTGACGGCTGACTTTTGTCACTGTCACGAAGAAGTTTTCTCCTGAAACAGCTGAATCGCATCTTTGGCCCTCATCTTGACGCCTTTGCTCAAAGCTTGCCTGCTGATTGTTTCGACGGGCGTCATGAAATCCTGCGCGACTTGTTGCAACGAGGCGGCGACGGCGTTGTCGTCATCATCCACAGTTCCAGACTGGCGCACAACGTCGAGTTGGCCGAGCAGTTCGTCAACCCAGACGTCAAGGACATGGAGCCTCAGTCCATCTGGAACCTTGCGCTCGCGCGGACTGAGCGGCCAGGTTTCCAAGATCTGCTTTTGCCGCAGGACCAAGTCTTTAGAGTTGGTACTATCTGTGTCGTTGGCGATCGCAGTGAAGCAGACATTAAAGGTTTCTCTCAAGAAGAAACGGACCAGCATCAGCACCTTGTTCATGCGCCACTGGTCGATCGTCGTCCATTCTCGACAGATGGTCTCCCAGAATGCCGTGGCCCAGGTGTCGAGCCAAGATGGAGAGTTATTGCTGTTGCTTTTGCTGTTGCCGTTACTGTTCTCGTCGTCCTCGCCACTGCTGGTGGCCTCTTCGTCCTTTGCGGCCATGAGCTTCACTGTCGCCGCCAGTTCGGCGGCCAATTGCTGTACAGACAAGGCATTCTTGCTGTCGTGCATGTAGAGTGCTACGTATAGCCCGCGCCAGAGTTGAAGACATTGCGTCGATGTCAGTGGCGATGAAGCAGCGCGCTCGGTGAGGTGCGAGATGATGGTCTTGAGACATGCCCGTCGCACAGATGGTTCTGGTGGACGAAGTCAGTGGCTGGGGTTTTCACTTGCGAAACAACGTCTTGGTTCGAAATCGGGGAGACGAGGCGTCAACATCATCCACAAACAATATCCTCGTGCTGAGGACGCAAGCAGTGGATGGTCGGTCGACAGGAACAGAACAATGGCTTCCGAATCACAGCTGCTCCCCTATCCCCATACACAAATTGGGGATATAAGACCTCATGGGGCAAAAAGAAGATACGAAACACCCGCTCCATCAACCAAGACATTCAGCACGAATTGACTTACCACTACTAGCCAGGTCCTTGACCGGGGGAATAGGTTCGACTTGGCCGTTTTCAGGCATTGTGACAGGACAGATATGGGAAAGGTCGTCGAGGATTACTGAGTTCCTTTCAAAAGATCCACGGGACCAGGGAGATTCTCAAAACTCGAAAAGCACTCTTGTGGCCAGATCAGAATACACCAAATGATATGTATTGCAATATGTCGAGGCCACAAAAAAAGTCAAAGGACATTAGGTCGCGACGCCCTTTGATAACGTAATCAACCTAGATTATGTAATCCCTTGGCATGGCTCAGCCTTGAGCTTTTGCGAGGCTGACCGGGTCATAGGGGCTTACAACTCACCACAACACCCACACGGCCAGCAATATAAGTCACCGTCACCGTCACCGCCCGTGAAGTTGGGCGCCCTCCCTCGATTTTAACTACCGAATATATTTCCTACCCGCCAAATTATCCCCAACAATCACCACTTCACCACCATCGGGTCTTATGGCCTAGGTGGGTAGGGGATTTGGGATTGGTGCCTAGTTCCGAGTCAACAACTAGGTCGGCTATAAAATAACTTCTCAACCATAATTGTTCGGTCAAAAAACCCTGATGGCATAAAACACCGGGGGTTTTCAGTCACTCATACACCTCCTACAGTCACTCATACACCTCCTATACGACTGGGGCTTGTGAGACCTGTTTTTTGCTTTTTGTCCGTGTACGCTGTACCAGCTTCTTTTGCCCCTTTGTGGTTTTGTGTTTTGATTCCCTTCTCCTCGTCTGCTGACTGCACTATATGACTACCTAGCTAACACGTTTATTCACGGACATTTTCGAGTGTCATCGATTGAACTGAGTTATTCAATATTGCTGTGGTTGTATGCCAATGCCACCATATGCTACAAGTTGCTATAGTATATTCCTGGCCTACTGGAGGGTATTTGTGGGTGCCGCAAAAAGCCCAGGGAACCCCTTCGCTCCGCCCCTGCGTAGATTGAAAAACCTCGTTCGAGCCAAACCAAACCATTTTCACGCCTTCCTTCCGCGGCAAGCATGTCAGTCGACGCTGTATGGAGTTCTTGCACACTGGTCGTCATTAAAATCTTCACCATCATCCGCCGAGTAGTATTCACCGCTCTCCGGGTGGTATATTGACGACAGTATCCCACTTCCAGGCATTCCACGATGGTATTCCGAAGACGATCTGCTTCCCGGATGACGAAGGTATTCCAGGTAATGTATACCGTTGTGTGATATTGGGGCTGAATGATCTACGATAACGGACCCCGATTGGGAAGGGGAATGGGAATGAGAGCGGCTGTCAAAACGACTCAGATGCTCGGGCCGTCTAGGAGTATCTTCGTTGTCTGAAAAACCATGGAACAAGTCTGCCTCGTTTTGGAATGCTGCATGCATGTTTTGCATGTTTCGTGAGTCCAAGGATAGCCTCTCCAGCCCGGACTTGATACCAGCCAACTCATTCTCAAGAGCACCGTCGACTTCTGAAGCCGTCGGTGCTTCTGGTTCACCGTCATGGTTGGGCTCATGCTGAGCCCATTCTGGCTGCTCCGGTGTTTGTGGTTGTGGAATACCCTCCGCGAAGTCCTTATCTGGGGACGGCACGTTGCCGTCAGAGAGTCTTGCGTCGGTCTTCCCGACTGGAATGAAATCCGAGTCTGCATCGGCATGAGCCTCTTCTGCCCCAATTGGCCGCCGTTCTTCAACTTGTTGTGCCGCGGGTAGATCCCTTTTCTTCTCCTGATTTGCAGTCAACGTGCTGCCCATACTTATCGAAGTGGGTGATTGAACAGTGCTTGTTTGTTCAGCCACCTGTTCGAGCTTGGCGGGCTTGACAGGCATCTCCTCAGCCGGCATATCTTGCTTTGGTGTTGGGTCGCGTTGGGATTGACGCCGTTGTCCAGGAGGATCATGAACCGGGATATCGAGGTTCAGGTAACTGAGGTTCGAGTTACCTGCGCCGTGCGTCCTGCCAGATATAGGGACTTCCGTCACATTTTTCCCTGCTTCTCTTTCAAGTTTAGATGCTGCAAACACTTTGGTCTTGTCGACAACCACGACCATCCACACACCAATCCTATCGTCGCTGCCCAACAACGGGGTTGCGGAGACCCAACAGACTCGACTTTGTCCTGTTTCATCCGGCTTCCTATCTGCACTTATCTTTGTTCCATCTCTCCGCTCGCCCCGGTTGAGCATGAAGTGTATCTTGGCAGAGACCGGAACACCTGTCCCGAGACTCTCCTTGAGCCCAGCTAGTGTTCTGGACGGAGCAGCAACATGAGACAGGAATGGGTGCTGGATAACATCGCCCAGTCGTCGACGTAGCTTAGGGGAGACAAACACAATCCTCAAGGAGGGCGCCGGTCTGATCAGCATATAGCTATCATAAACGCCGGGCAGCTTCCCGGAAGAGCCGAATGGTCCAGATTGGCCAAGATTCCAGGTATCGTCATTTGCAGTGATTCGTTCATCTTCATTTTCTGAAGGAGGGTCAAAGTCGGCTATCAGACGTCGTGACGCTCTTCGGCCGCTGCCAATGCTCCCTTCCTCACCGTTTCTTGTCGTGGAAGCGGACCGAGACTGCGACCGCACAATGGCGGATTCTTCGAGGTCGAACGTCTGGCTAAGTTCTCGGAGCTTTGCCAGAGCTCTAGATTTCTGTGTATGGACGGGATCTTCCTTGCCGATCTTGCTATTGAGTTCCTGCTCCCGTTTCTCGATTTCCTGTGTCACCAGATATCGCTCGAACCCGACCAAACCTTTCCCACGTTCGACCAGACCAGTCACATCTGCTTGGGCACCAATGTGGTATTTCACGTTCCCTTTGTCGTCATGGAGTGGCGCGATCATTAACAAATTGATGAACGGCCGACCATCTCTGCGATAGTTCAGCAACGTTTCGGAGATTCCTTGGCCCTCAACAATGCTTCTCCTGAGCCTTGCGACCGACTCCCGCTTCGTTCTGGGTCCCTGAAGAAATCGGCAATTCCTCCCGATCACATCGTCGGGTCCATATCCTGTAAAACGGTAGAACTCGGCACTGGCGTAGATGATGGGATTGTCTTCCTGGTTGGGGTCGGTAAGGCAAAAGACCTCGGACAGACCCCCAACCAGATCACCCAGCAATGGCGTTTGTCTCCCTGTAATCTCGTCAATGAGACAGTCACTAACGACTTTCACCAGGTTATAAGTGATATAGGCGGGAAGAGCGACGTCCGTCAATATGCGAAATGCTGAAGCACTCCACTCCTCAAAAGCCTTGTCGACGGTGGCAGCAGTAGATGGTCGAATACTCCCCGACCTCTGATCGACTGGGGGAAGAGGGTCAATTCCTTCGGCCACAGCGTTGGCATACTCGATGGCTTTCATAGCCTTCTGGGTCTCTAGATACCTGAGGAGGATCGGCTGACTTTCCGGCTGGTATTTGGCCAGAAAGGAAGTAAAGCGAGCCAGATACTCTGGCCGTCGAAGGAGAATGTTGAGATATCCCCACGAGAATAAAGACTCGGACAGTGACTCCACTGAGGGCGGTTTCTGTCGAGGCGGCGGTGGACGGAGGTCAAAGTCCAGGGCATCAGAGGTATCAGATATCACTGCCACTCCAGCATCGGTGTCGGACAAGGTACGCTGGACAGGCAGAGGCTTTTGTGCTGGCTTAGATGATGTACTTGTTCGGGGTCGTTCTATCCCTGACCGGCCGTATCGTGACGACGTTTTTGGCAGATTGGGATTTGCGTCCGAGAGAGTAGACGTATGGAGTATCTCGGAATGTCGCTTTGGTGAACAAGGAGAAGTAATCTGAGGGAGCGCCGTGCCAGTGTCCCAGTTGCGAAGCGAAGGCTCCTCTTGAGGAGGACCAGATGGTGCTGTTTTCGCTGGCCGAGTGTCTCGTTGCACAGGCACAGGACTGCTCGGCTTGTCCCGTGGAACAGACACTTTGGTCTGAGTAGCGACAGCAGATTCTGCCCGCCCTCCGGGTTTGCGAGATTTCTTCAACCGTCCGGAGCGAAGCCGGAGGTTTTGCTTGAGCCTTTCCAGGTCCATGGCGCAGGTCAACGGAGCTGCTAATTCTTATATTGATCTTGCTGCGAGATCAAATTCATTCAACGCGACATAGTGGCAGCAAGGGGCGTACGCTCGGTTTGCGAAACTATTGAACGGGACGAACAAGACACAGAAATCAAATCTTCGACGCCGAGGTCTTCGACATAAAACTCTTCGATCCGATCGTGGCCGGATGGAGTGAGTGCTCTTACAGTTGGTGGTCTGACGTTTCGGGTGACCGGTTCAAGTTGGCGATGCTAAGACAGTCAATGCCGACGCGGTCATATACTCACCAGGGCTGGGTTTTATATGTGCATCATGATCGTCATACAGATCCTAGGCAAGGTCATCCCTTGAGTGGCAGACTCACTAGAGGAGCTGTCAAGTATGAGCTTGTCCGGGCTGCCAGCATCAGACAGAGTCTCACCGTCATGGATATTTGACAGATAATTCCGAACAGAGTGGATGGTGGTGAGAACTTTAGGGCCACAGAGGCCGAGCTGTGCCTAACAGACCTCGACAATCAACCCCTGGGGCAGCCCGGGAACCTCTAGTTGTGGCTAAGGAGATATACTGGGGGCGGTACTCTGGGGACAGTCCACCCCGTCAGCCACTCTGGATCAAGTACGCGTTGGATGCAAAGGATCTTGCAGTGGTTTTCGTCTCGGCTCAGCATTTACTCCTGCTTACAGTAATTCTGCTGTTTGAAGGCTTGCCTCGACATTTCTTCACAGTCACAGGCTTTTACAGACACTTCTTGTGGGCGATTGAATTCTCCACTCCGGAGACTAGCCTCCCGGTCAAAACGCTAGAGAGGGCTCACTACTAGGACGTGATGACAGAAAATCTGCGTGTGCGTTGATTCCGTAGTGGTCTACACTTCCAGGTGTTGGTAGGTGTGAGAAAAGCCTGGTGGCGTAGAAGTCCTCAGTGTTGTAATTTAGTGTATCAACTCAATCACCTTCCATAATTCGTCCTGTCCTCGCCCATTGCGGCTGAAGGACAAGTACATCCTCAGCGTAGATCAAATCGTTGCTTCTCTCTGATTGCATCGCTCTCCAACCTAGAGCCTGCGCCGCCATGTGGTGTCCCGACTGTAGGTGTGTATGGGGTTGAACCTGGCAAGGGCAGGAACTTTGCAACCTGCTTTTGGTAGATCTTGTACTCTGGATACTTGTTTGAGGAGAGAAGCTCGGTCAACCAAGTGCTGGACTGGAAAAGGATTAGGTAGGCCGCCGCGCCAATCCCGGTCCAGTTGTACCAAGTTTTGGTCACCAAGCACGACCAGAGGTAGAGAGACACCCAGACGCCTTGTTCGGCGGCGAAATTGGGATGCCGGGAATACGCAAAGAGACCTTTGGTGTTGAAGCCGCGATCCAAGTCTGCGCGGTCAAAGCCTGCTGGCACCTTGGCTTCCTTGCGATAGGCAGCCTTAGCTGACTGATAACGCCATTGCTGCTCGTCTGCCACGAAGGCGATGCCTATGCAGGAGAGCATGGTTATGGCTGCAAGGGAGTCTTCCCATCCCCATGATGCAGTCTGGGAGCTATGTGTAGCGAGCCGCTGGGCAAGGAGAAGGACGTAGGTCGGAGTCGTAATGGTAAAGAGTAGTATAGATTGCGCTAGAGAGATGAAGGTGACATTGAAGACGAAAAACACCGCTGGTCCGGTATATTTCTTGACAATGGCCCATCGGTAGTCCTCACTCCCAATGGAATATCCGCCTTTACGATAATAGTTATACGTCAGTCGTATCTGTTTGTTGTCAGACAGAATATGTGACCGTGGTTCATGTACTTACACTCCAAATTGCACTGATCGCGGCAGCAATATCAAGTCTCGTAGAAGAGAGTCCCGCCAAGTGAGCATAGAGGGCGTAATGGACATTGTAAACAGTCGGTAGAATTGACCATACTCGATCCACCTGCGAGTAATTCTTATTGATCTCCGAGACAACCAAGAATATCGGCGCGAGGGCCAGCGACAATGCAGCTGCTGCAACCAGCGGATTCGTGTCAAGATATAGTTGCTTCAGTGCGGCACTATTCGCAAAAGACTCGACGAACAGCGCTGGAAGCGGGCGCAATTGGGTGAGGTAAGGAGCCACGGTGGAATTGTAGTCGGCGCATTCTGTCAAACTGCGAACTACGGGCAGCGCCATGACTGGCGAAAGACCGACCCGGAGGTGTCGAACGAAGACCTTGTGGATATATCGAAGAGACTTCGTAGACGAGGTAGTAGGTGATGTTGTTCAGGGAAATGTATTCATTTACGCGGTGGCCTTGAACTCCAAAAGGGTGCAGTAATAATGAGATGATGAGATGAGATGCCGTGACATGGAGAGAAAGTAATGATGTAATCACGATCGTCAAGATCCAAGCCCCAGATCTGCCTCCGCCAATCAGCACCCTCCGTAAATACGGTACCGACAGCACCGCGGCCTGGGAGAAAAATTACACGCAAACGAGGGTACCTGAGGTATCGTCTGTTTTCCGCGGCCAGGCTGAACAACGCGTCAAAAGATTCGCTCTTTCTGGCATAAGGTACACGCTCCTGTCCTTGAAACGGCCTCTCCTTTGCCCGCTCCAGACTGAACATCTCTTCTCGGACATGAAGCCTGCCCAACATGAGCCATGCCCGGTCCCAAGATTCTATGCGTTGCAGAAAAGCCCGCAATAGCCAAAGCCGTCGCCCAGCATCTTGCGGGTGGCCAGCTAAATACGGTAGGCAACCCCTCTCCCTGCAGTCTTCTCATCTCTCATGTTCATAGCGTCCGATTCGCGGTAGTCAATATGTGAAGAACTATGAGTTCGAGTTCAATTTTCGAGAATGGGGCAATTGCTCGGTCACAATGACCAGTGTGCTGGGCCATCTGACAGCCCTGGATTTTGACCCGAGATACAAGAGCTGGAAGTCGTGTCCACCCAGCCAATTGTTCGACGCAACAACCTTGGTTACCATCGACAAAGACAAGAAGCCCATCGCCGACAATATCCAGCAACAGGCTCGTTATGCTCGAATTCTCTTCATCTGGACCGATTGCGACCGTGAAGGCGAGCACATCGGTGGCGAAGTCCGCGATCAGGCCAAGAAGGGCAATCCGAACATCCTTGTAAAGCGAGCAAAGTTCAGCAACACCGAAAGAGCGTGAGTTAGGAGCATATACGCCCTGGAACGAGGCTGACTGGTGATAGTCATGTTATACAGGCAGCACACTCCCCCATCGACATGGATGAGCGCCAAGTCAGTGCTGTGGCCGCCAGGATAGAGCTCGACTTGCGTATAGGAGCATCCTTTACCAGGCTGCAGAGTCTTGAACTACAGTGTTTGAGCGAAAATCTCCGCGACAAGATGATCAGTTACGGCTCCTGTCAGTTCCCCACCCTTGGATTTGTGGTCGATCGCTACAACAGAGTGCGGAACTTTAAGCCAGAGCTCTTTTGGTCGATCAAGCTAGTGCAGGTTCGCGCTGGGATCAAGGTCAACTTCAACTGGCGGAGAGTGCATCTTTTCGACCGAGCTGTGGTCACTATACTTTTCGAGGCATGTCTTGATGCAAAATATGCCCGAGTCACCAAGGTGCAAACAAAGCCGACGTCGAAATGGCGCCCGTTGCCTCTAACCACTGTGGAACTGCAAAAGCTCGGGAGTCGTTTTCTACATATGACTAGTCACCAAGTCATGTCCGTCGCGGAGAAGCTCTATACAAAAGGCTTCATCAGCTATCCGCGCACGGAGACCGACCAGTTTCCTCAAGGGTTCGGCTTTCAGCCTATCATTGAACGCCAGACCCGAGATGATCGTTGGGGCCGGTATGCGCAGGGACTGCTTGACGGCGGCTTCCGAACGCCTCGGTCCGGGAGTCATAATGATCAAGCCCATCCTCCCATCCATCCGGTCAATTATGCCGCACCTTCGGCTCTCGATCAGCATGAAAAGAAGGTGTATGAGTTTGTGACCAGAAGATTTCTTGCATGTTGTTCGGAAGATGCCAAGGGCGAAGCGACCGACATTGAACTGCTCTGGGGCACGGAGATGTTCCACACACATGGCCTCCTCGTGCGGGAACGAAATTACCTCGATGTTTATGTCTACGATAAATGGGAAAGCAGTCAACAACTCCCTATCTTCACCGTGGGCGAAACGTTCGAGCCTACAGAAGCCAATATGGCCGAGGGCAAGACCACTGCGCCGGGATATCTTACCGAACCCGAGCTCATCACCCTCATGGACGCGAACGGGATTGGTACTGATGCCACGATGGCGGAGCATATTGCCAAGATCAAGGACCGCTCATACGTTGATACCCGGCCGCGATCGGGTGGCGGTCGCAACTCAGTTCAGGAATTCATCCCTACAACATTGGGAGTGGCCTTGATTGAGGGATATGACAACGTGGGTCTCGACGTCAGCGTCAGCAAGCCGTTCCTTCGCAAGGAAATGGAACTAAAGATGAAGGCCATTTCTGAAGGACGCAAGAGTCGAACGGAGGTTGTGCAAGAAAGCCTAGACCAATACCGTGAAGTCTTTATCAAGACACAACGCGAGATTAATGTTCTGAAGGAAGCTGTGACGAAATATGTTGTCAATGCCGGCGCTCACTGAAGTTGAAGAGGCTGGAAGGTATGATGTCGCCATCACTGCTATAACAAATCATTTTGGCCGGATTTACGGTATCCTTGCTTGTGAAGGAGACTGCCGGCGTGATTGGTGGTGATGGCCCAGACTCATCCAGATCCTCTTCCCAGCATCGTCAGCCGCGCCCCAGAAATTGTCATCACTGGCAGTGAAGAGAAGAGACTGAGGGGGATTTTCCAGAAGGTGGCCTGAAACAAGCCCAACTAAACCCAATGGGGATTTTTGCTGCCACTTCCGTGTCTGAGGTGCACGTGACTGCAGTGAGTTGTGCCAGTCACGGTGACAGGCACCACTGCAGCCGGGCCCCCAATGACGCGCGCATGACGGCACTGTGCGTTCTCTTCCTGGCTGCTATTTCGAGAGCCAATTATTTTTCCTCAGCCACAGTCGTCCAAGCCTTAAATCCAGGACCAAGCGGATTTGTGATGCGTGAAAACAGGGCACTTGGCCAATATGACATTCACGCCGCACATTGCGCCTTCTCCAGCTTCACATGGTGGCACCGACTGCCAGTCACTGTGTGCCGGTTACGGTTCCAGTGACGTTGCACGCATCGCCGTGACCTGCCAGTGCAGGGCAAGTGCGGTGCCTTGCCAGGGCAGGAACGGCCCAGCTTCACTCGCAAACGGATGCCAGTGCCGTTCATCGCCTATTTAAACGTTGACTCCTCTGCCCAGGTTGAACCTTTGATTCATGCAAACATCAGTCATTTCCCCCATTCTGACACAAGCCCACGTTATCTGCACCTCAAAGACAAACAGTACAGCCGAAGACAAACATCAACATCCGCAATCATGTCGGGTCTCGTGAACAAAGCGAAGGAGATCTTGACTCCCAACAAGGGCCACGAAACTACCACCGGTCATAGCACCACTGGCCACACCACGACCGGTCATGACACTGTTGGCCACACAACTGGAACTCATACCACTACTGGCCATACGACTGGCACTCATGGCACTCATGGTCAAGTCGGTGCTGCCCCTGTGCATGATGCATCAACTCTGAGCCACGGCACCCACACTGGTGGCTACGGCCATACTACAGGCACCGCCACTACCGGTCCTCATTCTTCCAATGTAGCAAACAAGCTTGATCCCCGAGTTGACTCGGATGCCGACCATCGTAACAACCCTACAAGCGTTGTTGGTGGATACGGCCAAACAGGCACAGGTACGACCTCAGCCTATGGCCATGGCACAACTACGGGAGCCACCACCGGCACTGCTGGACCTCACTCCTCCAACATTGCCAACAAACTCGACCCACGAGTCGACTCGGACGCCGATCACCGCAACAATCCTGCCAGTGCTGCAGGCGGATATGGTCAGACAGGTACCGCATATGGCGCAACTTCAGGAACTGCGGGAACCACGGGAACCAGCACCACCACTGGTCCTCATTCTTCCAACCTGGCCAACAAGCTTGATCCCAGAGTTGATTCGGATGCAAGCCATGGAGCAGGCCATACTGGTGTTGGCGGGAACCGTTTCTAGACGCGTTGGGCTCATGGACAACCAGACATTCTTTCATGATGATGATGTATGAATAGCGCTGAGGCATTGATACCACCATAGCTTCTGTCTGCTGGTCTAGATCCAGCGGCAATGACTGTATTCTTACTACTTGACCTTATTGCTTTTCCACAAATTCATTGGCGTTGATTTATCATTTGTAAAGGCGCATAATCTAGGTTTCTGGAAAGTGACATGTAGAAGCTTGTAATCTTGGGCGGATCGTTCCCTTATCGCAATTTGACAAGTAAACCGGGCATTTTCCCTTGTGTCGTTGAGCAAGGTGTTAGAGCTGGTGGCAGTACAGCCGAGTGAGGTTCACCAACTCCGAGTCCACAGCAGTCTTCAGGCTGCATCAATGCAAGGGCACATCCCCAGTTTACAGACATCTAGGTATTATTTCAGCCGCAGTAACCTACAATACTAGGCTCCTACCCCGGGGCTCGGACTCTCCGACGCAGACCCTAAGCCCCGATCGCCTTTAAACCAGACACAGTTAACCAACAGCCCAGCACCCCCGGAGTGTCCACCTGAGACCCTTTTACGCCACCCCCAAGCAGTCTCCGTATGGTACAGAGTTGCCTGTGCAATACGCCATCGGGGCCCACCGGCTCCGACTTGCGCCTCTCAGGTTGGTTCGGCTGGCGAAATGCCCGAAAAATGCGAAGGTGCCGGGCATATGAGAAGTCAATAACTCGGATACGACCAGTCCATGCGTTACTGGACCTTGCACAATACAAGATTTGTTACCTACACAAATATCGCCCGCTTTCCAGCCTCAATACCTACTAGTAGCAAGAAATCGGCCACCTCATGTCCTGAAGTCAACAAACCTCCAAACTTGTACTCTGGCAAACAACTGATGAACCGTCATCGTCATCGTCGTCCCGTCGCAGTTTCACGTGTCACGCAACGCCGCCACTTCGCACAAGATGGGCATCCGGGCTGCGCCATCGCAATCGCAATCCGAAGCCGAACCATTCCCAGCATTCGATGAAGATGATGAAGAGTGCTTAGCGTACGAGCGACAAGCGGAAGAGGGCCGGGGCCAGAGTCACAGCCAGAGTCGCCGTAAAGATGGAACCCGAAGATCCTCGATCAATGCGCAATTTTCCTCGCGCGCCAACCGCACGCGGACCTCGTCCTTGATCCAGTCGTTTGTCGAGAGCCATCCCCCGCTGGGGATGTGGCAGGCCACAGGCGAGGTTGGATCGAAGATTCCCACGCTGCCCGAGATACGAAATGGGGCGTTTGCGGACGACGGATGGACGCACGAAGGACAGATGGAGCGACGGGGTGCAAAGCCCACAGAGCAGAGGATGGAGAGGACCAGTTCTGCTAGCACCAGAACAAGAAAGAGTTCCCTGTCTGCCGGTACCAATGCCAATGCCAGTGCTAATGCGAATGTGCATCCTGTGATTGTGGAGGAACGACATGACTATTTCCCTGGTAATAGAAAAGCATCTATACCATTACAGGAGCCGTTGGTTGAGGAGGCCACAGCGACACAACAAGAACAGAAACCATCAGAAAACTATACAGATACGGCAGAGAAAGAACAGTACCAGTACCAGTCAAGTATATCTTCACAACAACACGACCCCAATGGACCGCAGACGGTCCATATCCAAAACGGGCCCGACGAAACAGGAACCTATCCCAACGGCTACCGATTCCCCAAGAAACACACATGGAAGCAATCGACAATGATTGGACTCCGAGCATTCTGGAAGTTCGTTCTAACACCCTTCGGCTTTGTCATGACCATCTACGGGCTCAACATTATCGGATGGGGAGCCATGATATTCTTCGTTCTTCTCAAAGCCGCGCCGGCAATGTGCCATCCGAACTGCGAAGACGACAACAGCGCACGGCAAAAATGGATTGAAATCGACTCGCAGATCTTGAATGCTTTGTTCTGCGTTACGGCGTTTGGCCTGTTCCCATGGCGAGCGCGGGATTTCTACTACCTCATGCGTTGGCGCCTTTTGGGCGATCAACTGTGCCACCGTCGTCTCGCAGGCATTTATCGATCTTGGTATCGCCTGCCGGGATCTGACAAGTTACCTGAGAACCTTGGTCCTCCTCCCGTTTACGACAAGAAACATCCACGCACGCCGGAATCGCCTCCGCCATTCAGTGACGAAGAAATCGCGAAACTCGAGGAGAATCCTGCGATCCCGATCCCCGTCACATCCATGCCTGAAGCGCCCCTGACGGGCGTTCGAGCTCCGCCCAGCAAGTCCTGGACTCTCGATCTGGTCGTTTGGATGTATATTCTCAACACGGGGTTTCAAGTCTGTCTGTGTGTCTGGATGTGGCATTTCAACCGCTTCAACCGGCCTTCGTGGGGTACGGGAGTCTTTATCACGCTAGGGTGTCTGGTGGGTATCTGTGCGGGTATTTGTGTCTTTGTCGAGGGTTCGCGAATAAAGAGAATAGAGGGGATTCCTGTGCAAGAGTACGATGTCCTTGAGTCGGTGGAGGATTATCAGGAGCGCAAGGCTAAGGAGGATAAAAAGGAGGCTAAGAAGTCTGCTAGACGAGATCAACTTGAAGGGCTACGGGGACATTATAGGGTTGTGAGGTCGGAGAAACTCAAGGGGCAGCAGTGGTATTCGAGAAATTGAGTTGGTATTGGTTATGGTCGTGGCCGTGGCCGTCTGTCGACCTTGAGAGCGCGTGAACAGTTTGTGTTTTCAGGATTGTTTATTGTTGAATGGATGCAGTGCCACGCCAGCATGGCTGTGGGGAGCGAGGCCCAAGGGCAGACTGTTATGACCCAGGTATATATCATTTGGGATACACAGAACCGATAGCAAGCGAGGTCATTATTGGATATGGAATACACCTATAGGTAATATTGGCGGCATAGGCATGCCTTTTGTGGATTTTATATCGATACCCATCCGGTGCAGTGGTGTTGACGGAGAGTATGGTACTAGTGGATAAGCCATTGCACTTCATGCATGTATAGTGTCCTGACAGATCCCGGCCTGCGCTCGCTGGTGCTCACTGGCAGTGTAAATACTCGCAACTACCATGGCATCCTCTCATGAGGACAACCAAGGTCCTGTGGGAACAATCAATGGGGACAATCAACCCCGGGATTGATGCTCAGTGCACCGCAGTGAAATCTTGGAGCCCCGTCAACACCGGGCCCGGAGGGCTCGTTCGTCCAGCTAAGGTTGGGTTGTCATCATTTCCAGTGCTAGTATGCCCTCCTGGTTGGCGACAGGGTCGATTGACAGATTCGACTGGCCCGTTCATACTGTAGCTGCAGTAGGTTGGCGATGGGATGGCCTGATGTGGTCTGGGATTGACTTCCATATTCGTCCAAACCAACGCGACAGGTAGAATATCTGGTGGGGGGTTCCTGTATCGCCGGAGTCGAAGTCAAGTCGATATGGCCTGGGACTGGCTTACCCCTGGCAATGCATGGCGGGTTCCCGCTGCAGATCGAAAAGATGATCCTTCTGAATCTGACTACGGTACCACGACTGAACAGCCTGTTTCACGACCGAGGATCTTTCATGTGAGCCTGACCTTCCGATCGTTTCCGCGATAACAAGACCATAAGAGAAGATCTTGATGTTCGGGAGAGTTCTGCAGTGATGCGAAAGTCGACTCGCGACGGTCTCAGACGGCAGTTGTGCCCAACTCGTTGACAACGGGATGAAAGTGGGCGCATATCTAGGTAGGTAGACACCAACCCACAGACAGCCTTGCAACATTACAGCCGCCCCTGCATATTCCAACGCCTGTAGTGCAAATCGTAGATGCACGCCGTGGGCTGTGACAAGGCTTGCTGGAATCTGAGGTGGTTGACCATCCCATCCCACCAACGATCCGATCCCAAATAAATTGGAAGACAAAATACGGATGCGTGCGTCCATTCTCAACCATTCTGTCTAGGCTTGACTTCGCCTTCCTGCATGATATAATAGACGACGGTGCCATCGCCCCCGACGCCCTCGCGGGCTTTCATGCCCAGCAACACGCGCTTCTGATCACGATGCTTATAGAGGCCGCCTGGATTTCTCGTCTTTGCACTCGCACTGGCACCAGAGGCTGAAGAAGTCGATCCTGTACCGGCGGCGACATTGGCGTTGTTGACATCACCATTGGCACCGTTGCTGCTGCCACTGCCGGCAGGAGAGCGTGCAGAAGAGGCGGGAACAACAATCACATCCCGATCAGGCAACTGATCAAAAACCGCACAGAATCTAGCCAAGGACCACTTCTCGCCCAGCGAGAGCGGGAGCACAAACTCGCGCTGTACCGGTAGTGCCGTGTCCGAAAGCCCTTGCTTCAGCAGCCGCATCTGCAGATCTGGATGGACGTAGCTATGCTGTGGTGGCAAGCCCGAGATGATCGTGACTGTGTTGTTGACCGCAGTCGCGGAGGACGGTGTCGATGTGCCTGACCCGGCAGGGGAAGAAACGCCAGTGGTCGTCGGCGATGGCAATTGTATGCCGATGCCGCTGCCAGCACCAGCACCGGACGACACGCTCGCGACCTGGGTAGTACGTGTGCGTGGATCAAGGTCAACGAAGCGGGTTGATGGTAATGCGTTGAGGTAGATAATGTGTCGTTTGAGATCTGTCCAATTGTGCTGGTGTTGGAGGTTGTGCATGATCTCAATAGACAGAGCCTCCGAGGCGGTTTTTGCTCCAGAGTGTGAGATGAGAGTTGACACTGCCGATGCCTGGGGCGGACCATCGGACTTGGAAGCCGCCGCTGTCATAGTGAAGCGAGCTGAGGCCTTCAGCCGGGCGCCGAGTCAAGTATTCTGAAATCTGATCGTCTTGATTTGAAGTCGAGTGCAGTATTGTTTTGGTATAAAACTTGCCGTGCACTGCAAGGCTGAAAGGGCTGATAATCGTAGCACACACTAGTACAGCTTTGGTCAAGACCAGCCATTAGCGGGACTTAGAGTGGAGGTTGTCAACACTGATTGGTGACAAAAGGCACTACAACTGGATATGGATAATACAAGTTCTACAACTAGTAGGACAATGAAAGAGTGCAGAGTGAACACGGGCAGTTTTGCTTAGAAGTGTAGTCCCGCGACAAGTAAGGAAGTAGTCACGTTCAAATTAAGATGCTTGTAGATTCATTCATTGTAAGAGATTACATGTATGTCACTACATGTCAACTTTAGGAGCGAAATCCCCAGTGTACTAGTTGCTAGATTCTTGCAGATTTACTGCCGACTAGAGCGTTTTCTCATCTCGCACCCAGTACAGTTCCACGCCTCCTGTGGGTGAAGTACAGGTGCTATGTGCCATTGCAGCATGATGCTAATCACACCCTCAAACACGCTGTCATCTCGCCTGCTTCATATCGACGGGCCTCCAGCTGCACCCACGATCTTTAGGCTTGACTTCCCCTGACGTGTCTCTTCGATCTGGGTGTATGCCAACCAGTAACGGTTAGGGTGCCATTCAACGGCCGGGATACCACTAGTCCCCGTGGGAATGGTATGGACCACGTCACCCGTCTCGGCATGGTATATCTCGAGTCCCGCGCTCGTGCTCTCGCCGCCGCTGCCTGAACCCATCTCCTCACTGGCGCCGACAAGGTAGCGTCCATCCCAAGACCAACTCAGTCCTCGGATTGCTCCAGAACTGGGGTTCGACACAGTACGCCGACAAACCCAATCAGTTGTGTCCCAAAGTGAGATCATGGCGTCGGAGCCGCCGACGGCCACGTATTTACCGTTCGGGCAGTAAGCGATAGCAGTGCAGGAGGACGTGTGGGCGGAAATGGTGTGTAGAGGCTGGAAAGATGGATAATCCAGAATCTTGACGGATCCATCGCCTTGGGTGATCAATAGGTCGGTCGGAGGGTGAGCGTTTGAAAAGGTCGTTTGATTGGTCTGTTGTGGCTGTTTGTGTCTCGAAAGAACGACCGGAGATGAAGGGATAGCGGTCGAAATTGGAATGAGTACGTCGCCCTATATACGACGGTGTCTGCGTCAGCAGGCTGTCCTGGAGTCCCCGAAGAATTGTTCCCTGTTACCATACCTTTGTTCCGGCAAGCAGAGTGCTCCCATCAGTGCTCCAACTCAGCGTGAAAGGCTCCCCGCCGACATCAAGTTTGGTGACGCAGGTTTTACTCCGAGTGTCCCAGAACCGCACTGTTCCATCAGAGGAGCAGCTGGCCAGTTCGAACTCGCGAGCAGGATTAAACAGGACTTTTTCTACCGCATGACCGTGTCCTCTAAGCTCGGTCTGACTTCGTGGACTCGTCCGTTCAGGGTTCCATACCCGCACTGTCTTGTCGTTGGCGCCCGTCGCGATCAGCCCACCCGAGGCGTTCCATGAGATTGTTCGGTGACTGTGAGCGGAAAACAGGATAAATCAGCCGGATGGTCGAACCAGTACGGCCCCAGGTCTTTCGACAGTGGAGAGCTTGCATGCGCACTACGTACATTGTCGGCGTGAGCGTTCGAGTAGCCGGGTCGGTGTACTGTTGGGTTTTCAGAAGGCTGAACTGCGCCCCGAACTTGTCGCGACCCAGATGCTTGCGATAGCTTATGGGAGCCATCTGGTTGACAGACCGCAAAGCCTTATCGTTCTATGATCGGCGATAGAGGTCAGATTCTGAGATGTGCTCCATCATGCGTGTCGACGAGCGCTGTCGGCCATATCCAGCGGGTCAACTGCGGCCAAAAAGTCTGGGGAAGTGTTCGAATACAGGTTGCGTAGTAGTGGTAGCGCCATTAACTCTGCGCTGCGCCGTAGTCGGAAAGTCAAATTGCGCAAGCGTATGCATCACCGTACTTGATAGTCACGTGACGGCCCAGAACCTTGTCTTTCACACTTCGTTCGTCTGTCCCTCCATTCTTCCGCTTCAAAACCGGTCAGACAGCAAACACCCTTCATCCAATATTAACCCAATACGCACAACCGTCGCCGGCAGCTCATTCCCTCAAGCCGGAGGTGCTTTTCGTCTCTGAAGAAACGCTCTTTGGAATCGCCTGGGGTGGGCGTGGCTACAATGATGGAAGACTTTCAATCGGAAACAGATAGTGACTATACCAGTTACTGGCGGGACTGGGTACGTTTTGTTTTTTGCACTTCCGTTCCCACTCTTCACTTCCCCAATTGCCCCCATTGGATTGTGCGCGAAGAAAAATCTATCGAAGCAAGAAGACAAGCGCGTTTGGGGTGATTCTTTTACCGCCGCGCCATTCATATTGAGGCCAAATCGCAGAGGTTTGACTTGGGCACCTCCATTGCGAGAGCAAAAGAACCCAATCCTTGAACCTTGCAATCCAATGTCCGAGGAGCTGTCTGTATCAGGATTAGGCCACGAAACGGCGGAGATGGAGAATCTAGATTAATACTAACCAGAATCGATGTCATTCTACAGTTCATATCATCCCGAGGCAACGAATACTTCTGCGAGATCGACGAGGAATACATTACCGACCGATTCAACCTGACAGGTCTCAACACAGAAGTGCACTACTATCAACATGCACTGGACCTAATCACGGACGTGTTCGACCTAGATTGCGACGACGACATGCGCGAAACAATTGAGAAGTCTGCCCGCCACCTCTACGGCCTCGTGCACGCACGATATATTGTGACGACCCGGGGATTGGCCAAGATGGTCGACAAGTTCAAGCGGTCGGATTTCGGTCGATGTCCCCGCGTTCTCTGTGACAGTCACCCTCTGTTGCCGTTCGGACCCAGCGACAACCCGGGCCAGAAGAGCGTGAAACTCTTCTGCGCCAAGTGCGAGGACATATACAATCCCAAATCTAGTCGTCATGCCGCTATCGACGGTGCTTATTTCGGTAGCTCGTTCCACAATATTTTGTTCCAGGTCTATCCGGCCCTTGTGCCGCCGAAGTCGCGTCGTCGCTACGAGCCCAAGATTTTCGGGTTCCGGGTTCATGCTGCCGCCGCCCTGGCGAGGTGGCAGGACGAGGAGAGACGGCAAATGCGGCAACGTCTAAAGGATGCTGGTGTCATTGCCGAGGGTGCCCAGTTGTTCATCGAAGACGCCGACAGCAGTGATGGTCAGGGCCATGAGGATGATGATGACGACGAGCTCGAGGACAATGGTGACCGGAAGATGAACCTGGCCGCCGAGCAGGATGAAGGTGTGGAATTGCAGCAGCGGTCGTAACAGACATCACAAATACGAGTTTGCCGGGGAACATTCTGGCGAATGATTCACGAAAATGGAGCAGTTGGATGGGCGTCAGTGACTCTTTCCGGAATACTTTGGCGTTTGTAACCCCCAGAGAGTGGCGTTATGGGGTTTTGGGTTGGAGAACCATTCAGCACTTGTTGTTCTACTTCTACTGCGGGCAATTCACTGGCAGAAAGCAGAGCTTTGAGGAAATCAGCTGAGAGCAAGATGGTGTCCCCAATGCAAAATGACATTGGTTTGTGCATATGCCACGAATTGAAACCCGTCATCATTTCATATCCGCTTGGCTCATTCCGGCGGACCTCTAATCTCTTCTTCTCCTCTTCCCCTTCCTACCAGTGTCTTCCTGACCTTCCACATCATCTTCATCTTTGCCCTTCCTGAGGTCTTCGGGAGCCAATCCCCATGCCTCTGCATCAATCCAATCCTCGCCGTCTGACAACTCGCCCACATGCCCTTCAGTTCTACACCATTCCCAGAGCTTTTCGCGCATCCTCTTGGCCTTTATCAGTTTTGCCAGCACCGCTTCGTATGCCCGCACACTTTCTTCTTGCTTTTGTATGAATAGCATCAGCAGTCGCCGCGTTTCCATGAATTCATCAATCGGCAGACCCAGGCGGGACAATATGGGGGGCACTCGTTGGTTCGTCGTCAATGCCGGAGGAAGGAGGAATAGAGGATCGGGTTTAAGGAGCGAGGAGTCGATGGAAGATGTGGTTGAACTTGGTGACATGGGAGGAGTTGCGGCGGTGGAAGCATTGTGCTCGGCTGCAAGTGCTCGGGTAATTCTTCGCGTCGGTTGTGCATCGCCTTCGTCATCAGCATCGGCTTGTTCATCTGCGTGGAGGTTAGTTTGTTCAGGAGAACCGCCCTCCTTTGCATCCTCGTCGTGCTTGACTCTGGGTTCGTCCAAATTGGCATCATTTTGTGCATGATCGCGACCATCATCGGTGTGGTGGAGCCCATTGCCATTCGTGGTCTGCTCGGTCATGTCCATAGCGCTGTCCTCATGGGCAGACACTTCTGGATTTTGTTCCACTTCATGTTTGTCTCCTGGCTGGGCCTCTTCCAGACCCTTCTCACTGGTATCGCGCTCTTTCGTATCCTTGGTAGCACCAACATCCTCATCTTCGATAGTGGATGCATGTCCATTAATTCCGTTTTGGGTGGCTTCTTGTTCTGTCTCTCGCTTTCGCTTCTTGTTGGCGTTTTCCGAGAGTGCCCTCGGCCTAGGTTCAAACATGTCCCAGTCGTCAGGCCCCTCGACGGCACCCAAAGGTATCCAAGATTCGTCGCCCATGAAGACTCTGTTCAGATTCTTGGCTCGCCAGAGATGGGCCCTTTCCCGCCGCAGGATTTCTTCGGTGGATCTCACCTGGTCGGGCAGGGCACTGTCGAGGAAGGGGAGGGAGAGAGTAGGATGTGTTGACAGCTCGGATGGATGTTTCAAAGGACACAAGAGTTCTGAACACATTGAGTTAGCAGTTGCTCAAAACGTAGGGGGTGCGAGTGCCATCATACCCTCAATTCGGACGCCGCTGTAAGGATTCTCATCTTCGGCGTCTGCGTCCGCTTCGGTGTCACTTTCGCTGTCGTCCAACTCGTCTCCGTACTCGTTATACCGCCGAGGATTTCGCTGCAGGATGTATCGGGTATACCCAGCATGTTCAATCTTCTAAATATGCTGTCAACCTCTCATTCTCGCATTTTGTCCGCTGCACCAACCTGCTTGTAGCCGTCTGGACCGTGTGGATATGGCAGAGCGCCTGCGTGGACGTAGTTCGCACCGAGCTTTAACTTGTTGCCTCTGTTCGTTGCGGATGATATGGGTTGATCGGTCGGAGCTGGGGAAGCAGGCCATGTCAGTATCGAATACTGTAGGGGGGAAGGCATAACATAGGGACGGCTAATTACCTTCTCTTTCTCGTCGCAAAGTTCGCTTCAAAGCTGCTATCGTCTCCGCGATCTCTATATGCTGCGGAGGCATGTTGGCAACCCCTTGACCCTGAGAAAAGCCCACTGGTGTCTTGTCTTCAGCGAGCTGGTGGCCGGTGGCAGAGGGAGGGAGGGACACCAGCGGAGAAAGTGCTTGAACTGATTACGAAAGTGGAAGATGTGAGGATAGAACTGGCTTGACTGGGAATAATACCCTCAGGCTCTGTCGTTCCCAGACTGAATAGTGAATTGTAACGATATTCAAGTTATTGTCGGTGTTCACCTTGTCAGAGGAAGAACTGCAACGCAACCGAGCGCGCAATGAGCGTTTCGAGTCATGCGGCGATCAGTGTGCAGCTGAATTCTGAGGGCGAATGACTCGAGTGCTAGTCCCAATCTGGCCGCAACTACGCAATGCCGAAATGAAGCATCTGCCCCTCTTATTTGCGAGGCTGGATCGCAGCCTTGTTGAGACAAGGAGAGATTATGCCACTTTGGATTTGTGATTTTTCTCACTGTATTTGCCAGTCTGTCTTCAATAATCTTCGAAATCTTCGAACTATATACAGGATACTCTACAGAAACCTCCGCTGTGTATTTAATGATGCTGTCACCATTGCGAAAGGTGGATTCCACTCCGGCATGGTCAGTGCCGCCCACCCTCGTTGAGGAGGATGGATCTTTCTTTCCAGAACCAACCGCTCTAATCCGGCTCAGTGTATGGAACTCCGACGCGATCAAGCCTTCTTCTGCTCCTTGGATTCTTTCTTTGCATAAATCTGAGCAGTGAAAGGACTGCGACACGGTTAGTAACTCAATTGAAGGCGGCATATCGTGGTGCTCTGGGCCATACTCCTCGAATTTCAGCGCGATCCAGTACATAACAAAGACTTCCAAGGTGAGCAGTACACCCGCGGCTCGACCTGTGTACAAGGCTGTGCCCAAGAATGATAGGGTGCTTCCCCAGTACATTGGCGCCCCGGTCACGTTGAAGGGAAAGCCTTCTACCTTGTGGTCCATCAAGATGCCAAAGTAGTCGCCGAGGTACGTGCCGGTGACTCCCAAGGCCCACATGCTCGAGAGTACCAGGACATTGCCAATAGCAAAGAGGACCGCACCTAGCACTGGCTGATGCAGGGGTGAATAAAGTGGTTGTTCATCGAGCGCCGATTTGTATAAAGAGTCGCGTAGGATTCCGAGCGAGAAAATGGTCACTGCCAGTGCATAACAGCCGTAATAGGGCGAGCGGAAGATCTTGGTCAAGAAATGGGTATTGTACTCTGATTTCGTGTCAGAATGTATATTGGATTATAATGTACTTGAATCGTCATACCAAGTCGGGCCACGACGCTGCATGAGTTAGTCATCTGATAGTGCACAGTCCTGGCACTGACTTACTTCCAGAAAATCGGATTGAAAGCTATGGCAGCTGCAGCAACTGTGTATTGTCAATATCATGTATGCCTGAACACGACTTTCGAGCGATCAGAGTTTACCGTAGAGCGATTGCGCCGATGTATCAATGAAGCCGACTTTCTCACTCCCAGTCGCACTGGCAACAAGATTTTGCAGCTTCTCCATGGTTGCTTGATCGATCGAGGTGTTTGATTGCGGCACAGATTACTAAGCTTTTATCGCACACAGAATCGAAGCTTTGAAAACGTGGCGGTGGTAGAAGTTCAAGTTCGATTCAAGTTGAGAGGGAGATTGATGAGCTCGCTTGGCACTACTACAGACGCTGGAAGGTGCCAGCTTCTTCACAATTTAGGGCCTATTTATCTGACGTGCTGGATCCCAAACGTGCCGCTTTAACAACCTGTATTCCATCATGATAAAGGCTGAAAAGGAGTCTTTGAGGTGCCCAAAAGGAAATCATACATGTACGTTCTTCATAATATTCATTTCTCCTGTTGACAAGAAGGTCTCGACACGTCTCTTTTCCCCTATGTATTCCATGTACAATAACTAGGGCTTCGAACTTCGTTTAGACCTTGACGAGAAGATTCCCCTTCTTGTCGACCTTCACCCCTTCTCCGCCAGGGAGGACTTTCAGTGTTTGTCCAAAATATGCATCAACCACTTTCAACTGCACAGCAACCCACTGGTCTCGCTTGTACGGGAATATCTGGTATGTTATCGTATGTCGGCTGATAGGGACCAAGCTTGGGGCACATATCTTTGGCCCGCTAAAAGCGAAGTCTTCACTGGCCTCCATTGAAATGTTGAATGTAAGGAAATGCATGCTAGGGTTCTCGATCGTGAACTTCAACTGCCTTGTATGCATTTCAGACAAGTCAACGGCCATATCAGTCGTCGTGAGCAGAACGCGGGGCTCTGCCATAGGTGCTAAGAGCTTGGACACCTCCAACACCGTGGTGTTGACGATTTCAGTTCCTTGCCGACGCCAGCCGATCTCGAGAGCAAGATCTAATCCAACCGTGTGCCGGTCGCCCAGTTTCAACTTCTGGATAGTCAGCTCAAAATCGAAGATCTGCGTCTGATCCGGTAAGATTATCGACGAGATCGCGGCCGCGTCTTTGTCAGCCTGCGTGTCATCCTCCTTGCGCACGATACCAGTACTTGTCGAGCAAACCGCTCCTCCCACAACTTTGGTCGCAGTAAGAAGAATTGCTTCAATGACGATAGGCTCCGCCGCAAACGAACAAATACTGGCTGCCATCACGTATCGATGTCGCAAACCTAGAGCACTTGCAGAATCGCTATCCGACGGAGGTGCCTCGAAGAAGTTCGGCCATGGATCCGCATCGAGGCGAGGGGTGAACTCGTAGTTCGCTTCAAAAGGCCGTATAACAGTGACATCGACCGTCGTAGTCTTGGTCAAGATGGTCTCCGGCTCCGAGATCAGTGCGTACCTTGCCGTAATTTCGATCTCGTAATCCACAGCGACTGCGGTTCCTGTAACAATTAAAGACACTGTTGTCTTGCCAGACGACGGTATTGCCCCGAGCTCTCGAGATGGTAACGTTGGGCTACCTGTATCTGAAGAAGGATCCACGGCTTCATTCGTTTCCGACGAGTGCCACCTAATTTGCGCAGCACCCTCAACGGAACCTATCATTCGTACCTCAACTGAGACTACCACTTCTTCGTCTTCTCCATTGAGGATGTCAAAGTCAATGTTGAAGGACTCATTGGTGTAGTATGTGGGTTTCAGGTCAGGTGCTTCAATCTGCAGTTTTGGCGGCTTTGGTTTGACATCAATGGTGTTGAACGCATTCGACTCTTGCCCGAAAGGGCGAGCAATAGGGATGCCATTGCGGGCCTCCCACCAACGAGCTGTTGAGTGTCCACTATCGGACGAGCTAACAGTGAGAGTGAATTTCTCATCCTGAATTTTGAGAGCAATTGATGCAATAGATATTTCTCCTGCCTCTCGTGGTATGACACGGAAGCGGTATATAATTGTATGGCCGGGTGCGATTATCAAGTCGCCAACGCCGATCAACGAAGGCACTGTTTCGGTAGAAGACCGTTTGCTCGCTAGCACAGCCGTAGATGAAGAGTCTTCGAGGGCGACATCACAGAAGCGAGCCCTTGACGCGTCATTTTCTTGATGTTGGACTTCTCCCGATACCAGACAGATGGGTTTCAGGCTACCCTCAAAGACGACCCTGGCTTCGGTGAGTTGAATAGGAGATAATCCTTGCCGAGCCCGAGACTCTATGGAAAGCTGACACTCTAAGGGCTCTCCGACAAACACGTTGTGGGTAGAGAAGGCGAAGGCCGGCACCAGCGGCGACACCGCTTCATCCATGTCGATTACCACCGATAGATTGATATCCTCGGACGAGGAAAAAATTGAGCCAAGTTGCAGGTCATAGTTGACGCCTGGCTTTGGTTCAAACAGACTGTTCGAAAGTTCCCAAATCAATTGAATCAGAAGAGCATGGTCTTTGACATAAGACACGCAGTCCAGCAGAGCCCATCCGAGGTATTGTAATAATCTCCACCAACCACCCCGCCTCCAGTTCGTGCTGTTCCACAGGGGAAGAAGGGTCGCAACAGCCTCTGTCCAGGACCCTGCACTGATTTGTTCAAGACCTTTTTGAAGTTCCAAGATTTCGACTTTGCGTAATTGACCACGTTTGGCGAAGTGAGCAATGGCGACTTTCAAGGTACTCAGAATCTCTTCTAGATAATTATACCCGGCACTTCCATCAGTTGGTACCTCACGATACGGCTCAAGTGCCAAATATGTATCGTAAAGGTGAGCTCTGCTTGCTACCATAGAGGCTGGCGAGCGTCCTGGGGACTGTCTGTCCTCGTCCGGGACTTGTAATGCCCATTCTCGGCGGTTGCTGGTGCATTTTCTGGAGATGTCAAGCCAATATCCCTCGTGGTGGATGAGTTCCCAAGGAGTGGTAAGGTCAGCGGGTTGAAGCGACTTATCAGGCCGGGCAAAGATAGAAAGAATCCCTGAACTCTCGGTGTTCTTGACGTTGAGCAGTGGATATTCTGAGTTGGACAGCAATTCTGCCATGACCTTTGCCCAGGCAGATTGCCATGCCTCCCATCCATAGTTGTCCGTGCCCTTGCCTTTTCGATTGACCAAGTCCATGGTCCTATCTCGGTGACTGATCCAAAAACGCACTGCTGCGGTGCCCTGATTTGACCATAGAAGACACCTGATAGTGCGCAATGCGATGATATCGGCAAGCAACCGCGCCTCGTTGAAACGTGGACTCCATATTGGAACCGCTTCTATAACTTCTGACCCAAAGAGACATTCGTATGCCGCCTCGTAGTTTCGACATGCAGCATCCATTTCCTGGCGAAACTCTGCGAACACCCCTAGTTTGAACTCATACCTGACGTTCCAGCCTTGTGACGACAATGGATGGGAGGTGCCTGGTCGCACGGTTGGCTGAGGAACGACGTTTCTATTACGCTTACGGCGAGCATGCTTCGAAAGATCGCGATAATATTCCGCACATAAGGGATTGAGATAGGAAAGGACAGAGCTAACAAACTCTTCCACCTCGTTCGGGGTGGCGTCATGAGGGAGAAAGTAAATGGATTTCCCGTCAAGACCAGTAGCACGCCGGATATTGTTGCAACGATCTTCAACCTCGGAGGAAGTGATATCACCGTCACCCAGCAGGACGAGGACGACTCTAGTCCGGTAATTAGTTGACAAAAGCACGTTGCGGACATTGCTGATCTCGGACTTGAGCTTATTGTCCTCCAGAGAGCTGACATGTGGATCAGAACAGAGGGAGAAGAAACTCAGAAGGGCACAAGGCAGCCGGGACTGATGTTTCGTGATCCACAAGGGCGACATGATCCCATCGGGATACAGCGGTGAGCGTGGTGTCAGAGGCGACAGGGGAGAATGGAGCACGAGAGGCGGCGGGGGGCTTCCATTGGCAACAGTCGCTGACAAGCTGGGAGAGTAGGGCGGAGGCGGTGCCTTACGGGGAGGGAGAGTGTATACCTATGTTTCTTGTCAGACGCCAATGCTCTTGGCCTTGAGAACAGTAATTGCGACGCACCCGCCCAACCGGTACGATCTTGAACACCCTGCCATTTCGAGCGACTAGGGCCTGCGAATGCCATGGCACCTCAGAGGCATCCTGTGCGCGGAAAGACTGGAGCAATCGCTCTGCGAGAGGTTTTTGCGCGGGCGGCACATCTACCTTGATTCTGAAGCCACCTTCTTGGAAAAAAGCATGTGTCCGCCCAGATATGTCAGATTGAGACTCGCTCGCTCCTGAGCCTAATCCGGAGAGGACAAGTAAGGGTAAGTTATGGAGGACATAGTCCGCAGGGTATCGATCCATAACGGCCAGGCATCTTGCGAGCGCCTCCGCTGGTAATAGAGGCACAGTAAACTCCGAGAAGCGAGGTGCAGGTGTGCCTGCTTCTGGCAATGACAAACGCAACGTAGAAAGCGCACGGCAAGCGAGCGCCCGGAGTTGATGTGATTGCTACCAGGTAGTGGTCATCGACACGGATCGCGAACTCGGTCGGCAAAAAGCACAGTCGGCGCAGTTGCCTGTTTCGTGTTGACCGCGAAAGCCCCTTTCGACCCTCAGCCTTTCGTAGCCTTACGCCCTCATCCGAAGTTTATTGTTCACAGCTCCAGCGCTACCATTATCTTACCTATTAATGGTTGACATCACCCAATATTAGACACTCTTACTTCTTGCCGCATTCGTACATTCCCGAGTGGCGCTGTAAATCTCACATCTCATGACAAGGAAAAGCCGTCTGATAAATACATCGATCCTGCTGACGGCGGATGGCATATATAGCAAGGTAAAGCATGAAGAATAACTACATATCTATTTGTGTTTATGGCTGTCCATATTGTGCCGCTTGTGGCGTTCCTTTTCTTGTTTCTCCCGATGTTGGATGTATGCCTCGGCAGCGATCCCCCCAAAGACGAGCGCCACACCCATCCATTGGCCATGGCTCAAACTTTTACCGAACCAGACCACGCTCAGGACCATCGTAAGCATCTTGCGAGTCACCGTCACCGTCACAAGAAGCAAACTTGAGAACCGCTCCAAAGTCGCGTAGATGAAGAGCTGGCCAACCGCGCCGCAAGCTGCGAAACCCAGCACATCGTAGAAGACTGTAGGATGTCTGCTAAAGAAAGCCAAAGCACTGGCCAACTCATGGGTTTCACTGGGTTGGGCGAACGCGGGGAGCAGGGATGGTGGAATATATGGCGTCACGACAAGATATAATGTCATGATCAAAGTGCCCAGTAGATTCAAAATGACCATCATTTGAGGCCCTGTAGTCTTGCCGTAGCGATGTGGAGATTGGAAGATGTGATCTTGCACAGTATTGGTAAGGCCATCGAAAAGAAGATTTATTCCCAACAAAGTCAGGCCATAGGTGCTCGAGGCCTGAGTCTTCCGTTGCTTGCCAGGTTTCGGTGGGTGATAGAGTGTAAACAACGCAACACCCGCGGTGACTGCAAGCACGATAACATATTTCGAGAGTGGGTAGCGCTTGCGGAACAGCGTGACATGGAGGGCCATGACAGGGAGAAGCTTGCACGATTTAGCAAGGACGAACGTAAGATAATCGACGTGGGCGAGTGAGGCATATCCGAAGGGAGAGGCAAGAGTGGTAGTCAACGCTACCAGGAGCAGTGGTCCCAGGGCGGCGGTCGAAGGAAGAATCTTAAATGATTTCGTTTTGTAGAGCAGATAAAGACTTCCGCTCAAGAAGGCAAAGAACGCTTGAATCGTATTCAACACGATGGGAAAGCGGAAATATTCTTGCGGCGCCTGCGCCGCCTCGTCGACCGGATATGGAGTGGTCGTGATACGCTCCTGAAGGAGACCCCATGTTAAGAAAGAGGCATAGATGCCCGAAACACATATAAGGAGCGTCAGAATCCCAGGAGAGGATTTTGCATGGGAATGCCTTCTCTTTCTCGGTGAAGCCGGTTCGGAGACATGTCCATTGCCGTAGACTGCGCGCTGGTCGGGTTCGTTTGAGAGAGACTGCATAATCTCCCCGGAATTGACGCGTTGCGTCGGAGCGACCTGTTTTCGGCGCGCCATAACAGAGGTATGAAAGGTCAAAGGAACGACTGGAAAAGATGGAACGGCCAACAATGCGAAGTGAGAGTAGATGCAGTTGATGGGATGGTACAATGTAGAGTACTCTGATGGCGGTAGAAGATCTGGCCTTTACCAACCTGCGGCCAAATATTTGCGGCCCCGGCCTTACAAGTGTTATTTCCGATTCGCGAATAATCCGCCTGAAGTTGAACGAAGCGTCAGGGGTGTCGCGTGCAGTGCCGGTTCAGAGCATTGTCCTTACTACCAGGTATGTACAGTGGTACTTTAATTCAGTCCCATGGAATCAAGCCTCGTTGTTTTCCAGCCTGGCTGCTTGCAACGTGAAGTGCACGGGCTGCTCCTGACAAGAGGGATGGCTATTAAGTACCTCGATACTGTCAAGGTGACGCTCAATACGAAGCATTGTGATATTCCAGCAGTACCTGAAACATACACGACACCGTCTAATCATCCTCATCATCACTTCCGAAGATGGCTCTAAATACAGCCTGCCCGGGTCTTTCCTGCTCTAGTGCCTCATTTCGATCTGGTTGGATCCGAGCAGATGCCGTTGGTATTTCCTGGACAGAACCAGTTGTTTCTTGGCTCAGGCTATGTGCGACATCCCTTGACGTGTGCTCTACCTTCCCGACTTCATTTGAATCGTTTTGGCGTCCAGCTGACGTAAAGGAGCCGGATGGCTGTGTTGTGGTGTGGTTCTGTGCTCCGGCCGCAGACGTAGTGCTTGCCCCCATTCCCCCAGCCATCGAGGCAGAGTGGTCCGGCAATGGCACATTGAACCTCTTGCAAAGCAGTCGGGTCGGATAGAAGCTTGTCACTGACCTGGTCATTGGACCGAACATACCCAGCTTCGCAGCCGCCACAGCTGGATCCTCTGGCTTTGTATCCGGCCTAGACAGCAAGGAATCTTTTGTGCCGTCGGTGAGGTCTCCGTTATTAGCTGCTGGCAAGGAGGAAGAAGACGTGAAGCGGCTAGCCATGACGCCACTGATAGGCTTAAAGACCTCAGCAGCGCGGGCGAACTCATTCATCTCAGTTACCCAGTCGTCCTGTGTCATTCCCTCCGCGCGGGGAGGGAGGTCTTCGCTTCCTGCAGACTTGCCGATGCCAGCTTGAATCTCAAGATAGGCCCGATACCGGTTGCGCTTATTTTCGTCTTCCGCATACGGCATCCAGCCGCTAGCACCACGGCTCAAGGCCTGAAGAGCCACATCGGGCGCGAGTCTTGGAATCAGACTTTGTAGGTTTGTAGATGTAGATTTTCCCTCTCCAGTACCATCAGGAGGTACTTCATTCCCTGCTCCAGGGAGATCCTGCCGGCCTGAGGCGGCGACCATCCTTTCGCGAGCGGCAGGGGTCAAGAAGTCAAAAACAGATTTTCCAGGGAGCTGTGATTCTCCCAAAATATTAGCTCGAGATTTTGCTGTGAGAGTAGATGCTCGGGCAGCGTCGGCGGTTGAGACGAACTCCGCCTCAGAGCGATGGCTGGCTTCCTTGGCCATAGACGACTTCCATCCAGCTGGGACATCGGGAGGTTTATACTTGTCGTCCTGGATGGTCAGCGTGCCTAGCTGTTCCGCTAGAACGAATCCTTCTAGAGGCAATCTACCATCGTGGCACTTTCTTAAGGCTCCTTTCAAGTTGGCTAACTTTTTCGAAATGAATGTTGGCTTAGTTTTGACCAAGGGATTCGCAGCGGTAGTCGATCTCTTTGGCTTTGGCGTCGACTTCTTGTCGCCGCCAATTACCCTGTTGTAAGATATTCTCGGCCCCATAGAGTAAGGATCTTCATCGTCAGAACCGTCGTCATTAAGAATTCCCACGCCAATTCCGGTCATCCTTTTTCGCTGGGCGAATTTCGGGGCGAAGATGCGTGCGCTGGAGAGCTCATCTTTAGGAGCATCATCGTGCATAGCACTATCTTCCTGCATCCTGCGAGATGTAGTGGTCGCTTCAAGGTCTTTGGAGCCCATGCCTTCATATCCAAGACCTTTGTGATCTGTCTTCTTTTCATAAGACACTATGCGGACATCTTCAGGGGCGAAGAGGTGTTCCTCTGCAGGTTCAACCCCATCATCATCATCCAGCCTTGCCGCTCTTTTGACGCGAGGTCCAATCCCTTGTCCCTCCCTCCAGCCCATCCTTCTGAGTAGTTTCGAACCAATTGTCTCGTTCAAGGGTCGGAAGAGATCTACCATCGCCGCCTGTCGGCTCGGATCATGCTCGGTGCCAAATCCCGCAAACTCGCTGGATGTATTTAAAGTGCGCGCCTCTTCCACCTCACGCAAGTCTTCTTCGTCCATGAAATCCTCGGGCCTCTGCACAGCCTTTTGGCCATCTTTGTATCGATTTTTCCGCGAGGAGACAAAAGTAGAAGGGGTCCAACCTTCCTTGGAGCCTACCGTATTGAAGTATCTGTGTCCTCCATTTTTAGTCATAATGTCCTTGTGTTTTACGCTCCATAAGCTCACCCGGCGCTGAAGCCTCCAGTGAAGGCGCCGTGCAAGCGTTTCCGGCCTCTCTCATCTGTGACTTCTTGTTTCCATATTGGCACAAAAGACCCGTCGTCTCTGGTGTGGTCATCCAAGGGTGGTAACGGCGTTCCGTACGCGACGAAGGGCGAAGTTTGCGCCAGAAGATCGGCCTCGAAGGCCTGTCGAGGACGCTTGTATGCCATCTTTCGACCGCGCCACTAACCATGCCGTAAGTGCGAATTAGAGCCGGCGTCAATCTTGCAACAAAGCGCTGCCGACGGACGATGTAGCGAACGAGAAGACAATACTGGAATTGGAGTATCGTAGGTAGGTGATGTCAGACAGAAAAGTGTCGAATCGGAGACGCGCAAGTCGATCACCGCAAGACAACTTGAACACCCCAAGTTGAAGCAGGTCAAGGCATAATTGTTCTGTCAGACCAAGCGTTTTCTCCCTACCGCAGACAACGAGAAGCAGGCCGCTGGGTGGAGTGAGTGGTGCGTACACCCGACTCGTGTCCTACCTATTACCTCGTAGGTACGGAGCACTAGACTTGGGGTGACGTGCCGCGTTGAAGGCGGTCCAAGTGCTATCTGGACCTCGTTGGCTGCTTGATCGACCTCCTTGGTGGAAGACCTGTCTTTGTACAACATAGGCGCAAGGTGAAGCTAGCAGCCCCCTTCTTTGAATGTGTCCTGCTCCTAAGCCCGGCCTGACTTGTCAGCTCCAGGGAACGGCCGTGCCTGCGCCTGCGCTTCCCAAACAACAAACAGTTCTATATCAGTGCCCAACCTACGGTATAGCCTGGAGGCGTCCAGATGTTCAAAGAACGCATCTGTGTCCGCAGCTGGTTGATCATCACTCGTATCTGCCTTGACGCGCTGATTCACTGAGTCGCCCTCACCGAACTTGTCACCCTACGTCGTCCTTGAAGTTGCTGTCAACCCGCTGACGATGATTGAGGCCTTCGATTTCGAGACCACCTTCGGCAGCATCAACCCTGGCTGTTCATAATAGCCCCTGGCAGCAAGACAAGAGACATACAACTACGAGTATCGTGTCAACACGAAGCCTTGTGGCCGTGAAGCCTACGGGCTGCTAAAGGACTGCGGTTGTCTGTGCGTGTTGCAAGTCCACCACATTCCTGCTGCAAACGGAACATTCGTCCCCGGGCAATCAACAACGAGGCCGCAGTGAGCTGGCATTACCGGCCAGATGGCTACAGCCGCTTCCCAGCAGTCGCCATCCATGGTGCGGCGGAATTCCTCCAACCGCAATACTTCAGGATCTTATGCCCCAGTCTCGCCCTCGCAACCTTCGAGAACGCGCTCGACCACCCATAGACCAACCCATAGTCGATCAGCATCACGCTCATACGAGACCCCTCCGCCTGCCAACCCTGCGGCACTTGCGAATGTTGCCCGCCGAGACTTCGAACAGAGCAACATGGCACGAACTCCCTCCTCACGCCGGAGTTCCCGTGAAGGTCGAGGGGAGTACGAAGCAGATTCATCGTCACATGGGAGGACGTCTTCCCGTCCAGGGTCGCGACGCAACAGTCAAGATTTGACCGCTCCTACGACAGTCCTAGCAAACGGAGCATCCTCTCAGCCTCCACCTCCGCCAACTCCTCCGACGCAGAGCGAGAGACATGCCGCGCAAATATACCCCACTGTCGGCCGTAGGCGGACATCAATCACAGCGCAGACGGGTACCTGGACGTTAGGAAAGACAATTGGCCAAGGCAGCATGGGAAAGGTCAAGCTTGCTAAGAACGTCGAGACGGGAGAGACAGCAGCAATCAAGATTGTCCCCAGGCAAACAATCGACGACCATGGAAACGCAAAGGACGAGCGGGCGGACCGATCCAAAGAGATTCGAACCGCAAGGGAGGCCGCCATGGTGTCTCTGCTTTGCCACCCTTACATCTGTGGCATGATCGATGTGCAGCGGACAAATTACCACTGGTATATGCTGTTCGAATATGTCAATGGTGGGCAAATGCTCGATTATATTATCGCACATGGAAGGCTCAAGGAAAAGCAAGCCCGGAAGTTTGCTCGTCAAATTGCCAGTGCTCTGGACTACTGTCACCGGAACAGCATAGTCCACCGAGATTTGAAGATTGAAAACATCCTTATCAGCAAGACAGGCAACATCAAGATTATTGATTTCGGGCTGAGCAACCTCTACTCGCCCCGCTCTTTGCTAAAAACCTTTTGCGGAAGTTTGTATTTCGCTGCTCCGGAGTTGCTGCAAGCTCGTCAGTACACCGGTCCCGAGGTGGATGTATGGAGTTTTGGGATTGTTCTCTACGTTCTGGTCTGCGGCAAGGTCCCTTTTGACGACCAAAGCATGCCTCAATTGCATGCCAAAATCAAACGAGGAGTGGTTGACTATCCTCAATGGTTGACAGCTGGTACGATGATCCCATTTTTTCGCTACCCTTTACTAATACTCTATAGAATGCAAGAGCATCATATCGCGAATGCTTGTTGTCGACCCTCGGGAGCGAGCTAGTCTACAGGAAATTATGAATCATACTTGGATGACAAAGGGCTTTAATGGTCCTCCTGATAACTACCTTCCCCACAGAGAGCCGCTCCAGTTGCCTCTGGATCCCGAAGTCATTGACAAAATGCAAGGCTTCGACTTTGGCTCTTCGGCTTACATTACAGAGCAATTGACCCGCATTATTGAATCCGAGGATTACCAGAACGCCATCCGCAGATCCACCAAAGAAGAGTTCGGCCATGCGTCGAGCAACACGGAGAAGAAACGCGGAGTGTTCGACTTCTACAGGCGAAGGAATTCCATAAGCCGAGAAGGTCTAACAACTCCTTCCACCGAAGCAGTCCGCGGAAATGACCCTCTCAATGCCTATAGTCCACTCATATCAATTTATTACTTGGCGCGAGAGAAGCGCGACAGGGAACGGAATCAGCAGAACCCGGGTGCCTTGGCCATGCCCATAACCCCAAGCGACGCGCCGCTCAAACTCCCTGGCCTACCTCCACCGGAGGCAGCCCATACAAACACATTTGCACCGGAAATGCCGGGCGAAAAGGCCACAGGAGGCAGGGCGAGGCCACGTGCTCGGACCAACGGTGAAGATGATGTGGTGCATGCTATGAAGCAGCTTGATCTTCCTGAAAGAAAGCCTGGCCCCAGTGCGACTTCACCAACGGCTATTCCACCTCCTGACCAACCGGTCAAAAGAGAAGGAACCGCCATTGGCCTCCTTCGGAGATTCAGCACCCGACGTTATCGTGAACGAGAGCCAGAACGTCCACAACCGCCTCCTGCTCTCAACATTCAGCCACCCCAAGATTCGACTGCGGCGCCCCGAAAATCCTTCTCTGTTCGACGGGCTAGGCGTAGAGATCCCAGTCCGACCACCCATCATGCAGGGGGAAGCCAGCCCCAACACGAAGGTCTTCTCAGTGCCAGTGGAGGAGTGTCCAAAGCTGGAAAGTTCTTGGGTCGGTCGACCAGCGTTAATTCAGCGGACTACCGGCCACGCCGGCTGCTGCAGCGTGGCGCCTCTGGCAATGACTCTCCATCACTTGCGCCTGAGCCACCGCCAACAAGCGGGTCGGACCAATCCAGCGTGAATGCGGGTAAAGGCGGTCGCGGTGTTGAGCTCAGCGACAAGCCTGCTCCGAATGCCAGCCCCGTTGTGGCCCCACGGACACCCACGACTAGCCGAACCAAGTCTCTTGGGCACGCCCGACAGGAGAGCATTCAAGCTCGGCGGCGTCGCCATGAGGAACGTCGAGACCGACAAGCCAATGTTCCAGAGGAGACGGATGCGGACATGCGAGACGAGGCGGACACCATGGACAGTGCGGCACTTCCCGATACGCCCAGCACAGAAATCTCCAAGCCAGCCTCTCTGAAAGGTTTGTTTTCGACTGCCACCACCAGTAGCAAGCCTCCAGAGTTCATCAGACATGATATCATCCGAGTCCTAAACCAGCTTGGGGTTCAGTACACGGTGATTAAAGGAGGATTCTCCTGTAGACATGCGCCCAGCATCAATCTGGAGGGAATCAAGGAGCCCAGCGCAGGCTTGGACGACGAGAAAAGTGCCCGCGGCCCGTTAGGCCATCAGAGACGAATCTCATTTGGTGGTGCATTCCGAGGAAAGGACCGAGAGGAGGTTCAAGACGATCGGCCTAGTCGACATCATACAAGAAGGAGACATCCCGATCAGAGTTTCGTGACGAACTCCGAAGGGTCGGAAGAAGACATCCAACAAGCACGCCACGGCGAGCAGTCTCATGACGGAGCGGCAACACGAACACGAGTACAAGACGATCCTGGTGCACGTCTTGTGTTGAAATTTGAGATCAATATCGTGAAGATTCCTCTTCTTTCACTTCACGGTATCCAGTTCAAGAAGGTGCAAGGTGGAATGAACCAATATCGATCCATGACATCGGCGATTCTCAACTCACTGAGACTATGATGTGGACTGAATGAACAATCGGCGTTTATTGTATTCGCAGGGTTTTTGGAATGGATCAAGGTGCTACTAGGAGGCCCTTCAGGTTGCTCATGGATTGAAGGCACTACTGAGCACGGCCATGACCATATGGATCAGTGTAGTGTACTGGGCTGTGAATTGCTAGTTGTTTATGGTTCCTGACTTAATGTTCACATCTGTACTGTGCTGTGCTTGTAGGGTGTAATGAGCCATGCCAACCATTATTTCGTGCCCCTTTGACTATGCCCTGATACCTGACTTTTATTTTCCGTCTCTTGTCCATAAATTGCGTCAACGGCTTGACGAATAACGATTTGCGGCGGAAGTTACGGGGAATATGGGGTTCCGTCGGGTGAGGCGACTGCCGCCGGCTGTCAAGAGCAAATGACAATGCAAGAGAGGATGCGAAATTCGTACTAGACCGTTAGCGATTGGGAGGCCGACTCGGACCGGGAAACGCAGCAGGATTAGTGGGTCAAATCTGTGGCCACACCATAACAACTCGAACTTGGGATAGCAATAACATGAAACTCACTGATCAAGACACTGCAGTGCTGGTATATACGTGCCGGGTGGTGATACCTCAGGTAGATAAGGCAGACCAAGGAGGACTGTCTAGTGCTTATGAACAGATTTGAAGCTCCGAATAAACAGCGGAGAATTACAAACTACAGGAGGTCGTAGTCATGAAATTGGGCAATGCTGCCAGTGTTGCGACTTGGGCACCTCCCCACTACTACCAGTACAATATGGTAACTGCCAGGTTATAGCAGTGCAGGGAATTAATTCCTCTACTCGCACCCAACATCCAAGTTGTGGATGACAAGGCAGACAGGCAGGCACATAAGGTAGCAGTGTCAGTAGTACAGCATCCATACTATTACACTGACAGGGCGCGGATTGCCAGGCACCTAATAATGGAGATGGTTCCCTGTGATTTGTACGAGTGAACTTTCATTTCAAGCCCAATGAAGCCACCCCTACGCGTGTCTTCTGGCGCTCTTTATGTTCTGGGCATCCGTGGTTCGTGGTTATAGTTTGACTACTAGGAAAAATAGTATGGAACAGAGTCAAAAACACCCACAACTCGAAGTTATGATCATTTGTTTGTTTTGGTTGCTGCAAGGAGTGAAGTACCAGTAGTAGTAGCACCCACGAGCAGAAGCTGGTCGTGCCGTAGAGTTGCACCTTAGGCGGTGGTTAATCTCATTTCACACTCCAGCGTTCACGCGTTCAAACCCCCGGTCGCCTAAACGTGAAGACTACTCCTCCTAATCCCCTGGCTACTACGACTTCTGCTACGACTGCACCACTACTAGCACTGCTAAAATATTACTGCCTCCCCGTCTGCGGCTTCACACCTGGTCCTGGTCTGTCTGCACCACAACCAAATCCGACAACCTGACAACTGAACCGCATCGACAACCTCCTCCTCCTCCTTCTCCTCTCTTCCCTTCTCGTTTATTTCCATCCTCACATCATCCCTCCCACACATTTTCTTCTCAGTTGCAGTCCGCGATACTGCCGCTTTCTCCTTGACTTCTCAAGGTCTGGCTCACGGTCCACCTTGCACGTCACTCCCTTTCTTTTCTTCGGCTTGTTTTGAGAGACCCCATCCCGCAGTAGCGCTGTCTGTTCCCGTCACCTCTCTAGAGCACTCTCGACTGTCTGAGGCTCGTGCCCTCCGCGACCTCCACCGCACGTCCACGAGTCACCACTGGACGTCTTCCTCGCCCCAGACATTCCGCTTGGTCGCCTCAGGGCGCAGTCTGACTGGCTGGACCCGTCGATTCAGCTCTCTCGGGCCTCTTGTGCAACCTTGCCAGCAGTCGACTGCAGCTAATGGCCTCTGCCGCCAGCGTCACCGCTAACAGCACAAATTCCTCCAGCACCTTGCTCAACAGTCACGCCCAGCACAATGGTAATGGTTCGGCGCGGACGACTATGAGAACAAACAGCAACACCAAGACTGTCGACGCAGGGCGCAAGCAAAGTCCTGTTGATGGGGTTTCACGGTACGCCTGGCTTCCCCATTTCACCCACAACCCCTAAAATATTGGGCAATAGCGATTACATGCTTCCTTTCGCAGTTTTGTCTTGGACACCCGGCTAACATTTCCTGCAGCCGATCTAGTACTCAGAAGGGTTGGGGTTCGTCGAACCCGGCCTGGCAACGGGGCCCCATGGCCGCACAGCAGAATGGCAACGCTTTCCAAGCCAAAGGTTCGAACAGTATGAGGTCGGCAGGACCGAAAGAGGTGGGCACATCGGACAACCAAGCCCATGAGAGGCTCATGTATCTCTTTGGAGCCGCGGTCGTATGGTTCATCCTTGCTCTGCAGTTGCGAACACCTTGACTGACACACTGCCAGGGTCTTAACATCATTGTCGTTGTCAAGTCCGGAGACAAATACGAGGGCTTGTTGTCTGGTTCCGTCCTTGGTCCCGCAGGTTCCAAGATTACATTGAAGATGGTCAAAAAGACGCCTGCTACAACTGCGGGACAGGCGAACGGTGCTGTCGCCCGGGAAGCGACCTTAGTTGGCTCGACTTCTGAGCACGCGATGAACTTCGATTTGAAAGACGTGACTGACCTAGTGATTCCCGAATTCTCCCCTCCGGAGAACACAAAGCTTGGGAATGGTTCGTTGCTCTCCCCTCTATCCCTGAACATAGCTGACCGTTTGTTTGTAGGCGCCACCTCAGGTTTCCAAACCGATGCAGATATCTCCGGCAACCAGAATCGTGGAGAGCGCATGCTGCAAAAATGGGTGCCCGAAGGTCCTGAGAACGTCGACCTTTCCCTTGAGTCCTCGAACACAGAAAGCTGGGACCAGTTCACTGTCAACTCGCAACTTTTTGGTGCTAAAAGTACCTACGATGAGAACCTCTATACTACAACCATTGACCGGAACTCTCCATCTTACAAACGCAGAGAAGCTGAAGCTGAGAGAATCGCGAGAGAGATAGAAGCGGCGGCTTCTGCGAATCCCCATATTCGTGAAGAACGCGGTCAGGCACTGGAGAACGATGGTGACGACGAGGAGGAGAAATACAGTGGTGTTCGCCGTGAGGACACTGCGTTGCCTCCCCTACCTGTTGGCGGACCCAATAAATATACGCCTCCCGCCAGACGGGCCCCAACTGGACAAGCAACGGTTCCCGGTGTTCCTGTCGACCCGGCAATCATCTCGGCGCAGCTGTCTGGCCCTGCTAAATCGAGTGTCCAGAATGAAAAGGCTCCAGAAGCCAAAGCCGCCCCAACAGAGAAAACAGCAAGTCTCCCAAACAACACCAATGCTGCGGATCAAGTCGCCGTGTCCGGACAGGCTGCACCTGTTGTGGCACGCGAGAGCCAAACCTCGTCGACGAAGGACACAGTGAAAGGAGACGCTTCAAATGCGAAGTCCTCGCCCCAAGCTAAAGCGCCTGTGTCCCAGGGACCTACCGAAAATGTCGAGTTCAAGGTCCTCAATCAGTTCCGGCAGTTTGCTGACCTCGAGAAGCAGCGAGTGGCTGAAAAGCGTAAGGCACAGCAGAATCAAGATCGGACGGCGAAGCTTAATGAGCTTCTCCGATTTTCAAAGACGTTCAAGTTGAAGACACCGATTCCCAGCGATCTGGTCGGAATTTTGGCCAAGGATCCAGCGAAGCAAGAAGCTATCATCGAGAAGGCCCAGAAGGAAACTGCCGAATCAGCTTCCACAGCCGCCAATACCCCGTCGGCATCAACAAACACCAATACTGCTCGTAAGGCCGATGTGCCGCAGCCACAGCCAGCTACCAACGACCGCCAGATTTTCAATCGTGGACGAGGAGGCTTTGCACAAGCAGGACGAGCTGATCGACAAGGGCAACAGCAACCACCAGCCTTTGGAGGTCGAAACAACAATGCCCCTCATCAGCCTAGATTTGGCTCACATCAGCAAGATCGCAAACCTGCTCAGCCTTACGGCATTCCCGCTCCAATACCCATTATTGATGGTCGCGTGCCCCCGACTGGGCCAATGGCGGACCAAAATGGAATGACTAGCCCTCAACGCTCGAATATGCATACTCCCACCTCGGCTGCCTCGAGTAAGTTCAGTCTGAATGTCAGAGCTTCGGAATTCCGGCCCACCGCCGCTGCCTTCAATCCAAGTGGTCCTTCTCACACTCCTTCTAGCCCTGGCTCAACTCATCGGACAGGATCCATCTCTCGGACCGCCAGCCCTTCTTTGGTTTTTGGTCATCGCAAACCTAAACCAGCATCGGAGAGACCGTCCATTACTCAATATTTCAATCCCATCAAACGCATGAAGGAGGAGATCTCACGGAAGCCGAGTGACGGCGCTGCAAAGCCTGAAGAGCCACATAGAGATTACAGTGCGAATGGCGGAATCCCCAACGCCTTCCAGACAGGACCCAGATGGTCTGTCAAGACGGAGAATGACCAGAAGACTTATGAAGAGGCCTTTGAGCAGTACATCATGTCAGCCGTTTCACCTGCACAGAGTCGTTCTGGATCTAGTCATATCCCATTTCCCGGACAAGTGGTAGGCATTCCGAATGGCCCTGCGAATCTGCCACACGTCGCCGCGCCTCAGCAGGGAGTACACAGTGGGACGCCACAGTACGCGCACCAGTACGATGATGGCAGTCACCGTATGCAATTCGGTGCCGGCAACACAGGTGTATATTCTTCCCCAAGCATTCCATCTCGCCAGGCATCTACCTATGCTTCCCCCATGGCGCACCCAGCTCAGTTGGCATATCAGCAACAACCATATTTTGGTACGCCGTCGGGTCAAATCCCAGTACAAATGCGACCGTTTACGGGAACACCAGGAATGATGCACGCCCAGGTGGGTCAAGTGGGGGCGCCGATGATGGTCCAGCAACCGTCCAATGGACCCTACATGGCTATTCCACCACAGTTCAATCATCAAGCACCCGTCTATTCGCCTACTCCAGGGCACATCTATCCTCAGCAGAATGGGGGCTACACCAGCCCTGGGCGAGTGGCGCCAATGATGATGCAACAGGGGTCGCAACAAGGCCATCCAGCAGCTCCCAACATGATGTTCAGCATGTCGAATCAAGGAGCACCGATGCTGTATCCACAACAACATATACCCGTGCCACGGGGAGGCTATGGTGGTGGCCATCAGTACGGCCAGACGTCTCACCAGGGGTATCCCATGCAACATAGGACTATGAGTAGTGGTTATGGACAGATGCCACCTAAAATGCATACTCCAATGCATGGGCCTGTGATGAACGGGCCGCCACAGGGACCAGGATATGGCCAGATGGAAGGAGGTCTGGAGGATGGTAAATGACAATGGACGATGCTGCAAGCGGAGAATGGACACATTGAAACGTCCATGCATTCGCCACGATGAAGACACAGCATGCTCGCTTGCCCATTGATTGGCAACAGAGTCTATCCGGCCTTGCGGCTTTCCAGGTTGGGGCTATCGATTTAGCTTCATTCTTATGCGCAATCGCTGCCTTCTGTAAGAGGGCTTCTCCCATCAGGGGTACTAGCCCTGAAATTGATTCAACATCTGGACACTCGACCAGCAGCGGTATAGCCAACCTGAAATCGGAAACAATATTACGCTATAAAGCTCACAGCTGCTGTCTCAAGGTCGTTGTCGCTATGATCCGTGCTTCGCCATATATGGTGCACTTATGTCACCAGCTGACCAGTGAATCAGGCTGGGCCAAAGCACTCTGAACAAGACTGGAGTGGCAAACAAAGCTGCACACAGGAGCATTGGCGATGGGTGCTTCGGACCTGGACTACCAATTATGTTTTGAAGAGAAGTATTGTTACGGGGACGAGAAGAGGGCAGGTGTTCACCGCCCAACTGAGTGGTGGTGGATTTGAGCTGGAATCGCTATGAGAAGTACATTCTCGCCTACAGAATGCGGTGGAGGCAGACGAAGGCTCCTCAAACGTGATGAGGCAGGCCGAAGGAAGGGAGAGGCTCGCCGTGGAGGACAAAGAGGAGAGGACTGAGGCCCTGCAGGGTGCGAGGTAGTCCCGGTGACGAGAGCTTCCGCCTCATTGCGATTGAGCACCTCATCAGCGACTGTCTATTTGTAGTCGGCGGCGTGGATTGTCCTGGCAGCGAGATACTAGTAGTAGGCCAGGAGTAGAACCCCAACCTCGATATCAAGTGCTGGTGAGGTGTGTTGCTTAAAATGTCAGTGCTGCCAGTGTCAAGCGTGTCGACTGGGAGCCTACAATCATCATCAATGCCTGAGAGGCGGCAGACAGACTGCACAGTTCGTCTAGTAGTAGTACTGCTGAAGTGGTAGTAGCAGCAATAGTAGCGCAGTGGTAGTAGTACCATTGTTCTATTTTTCACGACCTTCTCCAAGTCTCCGCCTGTGCTTCTTTACTTCTTCCATTGACTATTCATCAATCCCACTGCTCTCCATCTTTGCTCCCTTACTAGTAGTGTCGCTTTATGCCTTGCAACTGACGAGAAAATGCTTCCTTCTCTGTGTTGATTGCTGCAACCGCACCTACAGGGGGACCGGGTATTGGGCGTTCCAGCCTGGCCTCCCTCTTGTTCGCGCACTTTATCCCGTCACGGCCGATCGCTTCGAACCCTGCTACTCGGCTGTACGGCGGTCAGTCTGGTTTCCAACGGAACCGAGATGATACAGCGCGGTTCGTGTGCGGCGAGGCAGTCTTGCCGGACGGGTTTGTGGCTTTTCCAGGGCCTCAGGAAAGATGCTGGACTTTGGTACAACTCTCGACAAGACTACTGTTAGTAGCAGGCCTAGTGGTGGTACCCTGGTCCATGAACTCCACGCTGGTCAACACGCTATCGCCGACCAGGTAAAGGATCTTTGATCTTGACCAAGGGGCACGCGCTTGATGCGTTGGCACGTTTTTTTGCAGCTTGCCTCGCAGCTCCGTCATTCAGCATTGCTTCGCTCTCACCCTCTCGTCTCACCGGCTTTTGTCATCGTCTTTCCCTCCTCCCACAGACGCAGACTTGCGGACACCAGTTCATCGTTCTCCAGCGTGATGGTTATGCATGTTCCGGTCTGTTCGTCTGCACTCTCCCGTCACCCTTGACTTGTTCATGATTTAGGCGGAAACCACCACACAGCCTCCTGTTTTCGAGGGTTTCCTCCAGTCGTTCGTTTTGTACCAAGTCCACTGTTCGCACAATCTCTTTGATCTTTCTGGGACACTTCATTGGCGCTCTAGTGCTACTCTGCGATCGATTCTTACTACTGCCGACTTCCGGCGGTGTCGCTACTAGTCAGATCACAGAAGGCTCCGCCAGCCCAGGCCCGCCCCGATACTTGGTGTCTATCCGCTTGGCCCAGCCAGCAGACCGCTCCAAGTGAAGCTCAAATAAGTGTTGGACGGTCTGTGGACACTGGCACCAGCAAGTCCGCACGCCCGACCGTGTTCACCTGATGATACAATCATGCATCAGGCGAAAACAACCTGTGCCCTACAGCCTCATTTCGGGATTTCCTGCGACCGCAATACAGACCGGGTCTACTTGTCCACCGACCATTGGCTACAATAATCCCGTGTTGGGCGAATAGGCATTTTGCGCCTCTCTTGAGCCTGCTGCCCAGATCTCAGGGTAAGACCGACTTCGATGACTTCCCCGGCGGGTCTTGAAGAACGAGATCTTTGGGCTTCTAGCTGACAATGGCGACAGGAACCCACAGCCTGAGCACGTCGCCGTCTTTCTTTACAGTGCCTTGTCCAAGCTCTACCCGGATTCGCTCTTTGCCTTCCCCCCCTGTACCTCTTGTAACAACAGCGCATCAAAGTACTTAATCTTAATCACACTGGCTTCGCGGCAAAGAAAACCTACGATTCCTCTTTTGTCTGTCACAACACGAGATACCCCAGACCATCCGTTCGTTCAATACGCAAACAAAAAGACGCCATCTGCTGGGGAGCTGGCTGTCCAGGAAAAAAGGTTCTAGGCTTGCAGGATTTGCACATTCACGGAACGTCCTCGTTTATCTTTGGACAAATTCTTGCTGTCTTTGAAAACCAAAACCGCGGTGCCATCTTTGACGAAGGAGCAAGTTTGAAGGTTTATGTCCGACTCTGGAGTTTCTCGGCGACACTGGATTTCAATTCATTCTGCAGGCGCTTAATTTGAAGTCGGGCGGTTAGAGGTAAATTGCACCCTGCTATTTTCTTCGTTGCACCAACTATGTTCGATACACCAGTCCTCGTCATTCACGTCCCTCTGCAGCACATTGCGTTGTGGTCTAGATAGTACCTTGTCCGTTGACAGGTTCACTTCGACCTAAGTCGGTCTTTTCTTCTTGTGTTGTACCATAGCAACCATTGGATTGCGACCCCGAAGCGTCCAGTTACAGTCCATTTGTTGCGCTCTCCGCCGCCCCGATTGCCTTTGAATTTCATGGGCGTCGAGGCTCCGGTGCAAGACATGGAGATCGTTTACCCTAAGACCCAGCCGCCCCTGGCCCCCATGCACACTCGAAGGGAGCGGAGATTCGTTGAACTGACATATCTGTCTCGGCAGTGGCATCCACGGGCGGATCCTGCGTTGTATTCATTTTGGATGGCCTCCTCGGAAGTGGACCAAAAGTTTCTGGGATATTTTGCCAAAGTTACCACCACGGAGAACAACTATCTTTCAAGGTGAGTCGACCATGGCGGGACAAACCATGCTCAGGCTTGGGCCAAGTTACTTATTTTTACGGGTAGTTTCCTTTTTCGAGTGCTGGGTCTTTCGGTGATTTTGGCAGAAAAGCTTCTTCGTGCACGTCGGGCAAAACGGTTGGATCCTGTTCGGGACCCAAAAGCCCGGCATCTCATTCATCATATCCTATGGCTGGCGCGCGAAGGGCTCGTCATGATGGAGCAATATGTGCTTCCCATGGTGCGCAATTACATTGAGCTTCGAGTATTGTCTTATAAGCTAAGGGCCTCTTTCTACCACATTTTCGTCTTGTTCCACAACGACCCGCCGGTCAACGACCGAATCAACCGTTCCAAATCGGGGTCTTTCTCTCCCTTTCCCGATCCTTTGTCACCAAAGTCGCCTGGCAATCCGCGTCCAACAGAACCGACCTTTAGCCCTCACAACAACACCAATGGCGGCGGTCGACGACGGTCCCCAGCAATTAGTCTAGGTGCGGCAGTGGGAGGTATCGCGACACGAACGCCTCCGGGTCTCCCTTTGCCCGCTTCATATCCTTACACCGCACACAGCTACACCAAGGGATCGGGGTCAGGGTCGGCCAAAGATGTTGGCACGGCGACCTTTTTGCTCCCACTGCAGGATTACCGACCTTATGCGACGCAAGCATTTCGCGAGGCCAATGAGCTGGCGGAGCGTCTTCTCCCGGGATCCCATCCGATACGCCTCTCGGTCAAAGTCGAATACGTGGCGTATATCTATGACAGCCTCCACGATCCCGAGCAGTCGAGGCGCATGGCCCGAGTGAGCATCCGACATGTGTACGAGGCGCAGGAGGGGATGGACGACGACTCATTTGAAGATGCCGCTGAGATGGTGAGCATTTTGGGGAGGATGATGAAGCGGGGATTGGGAGGTGATAGCGGAGGCGGGTCGGGCAGTCAAGGAGAGCAGCATCAACATCAGCATCAGCAACAATATCAGCCCACGGTGCCCTCGCCCTCGCAGAGGACAGAGAGAACGGCTGGCAGCAGTGCGACTGCCACGGGACCTGTGCGTGTTGGGGATATCAGCAACAGACAGCCTCGGCCTCCACCTCAAACCAGCCAGCAGCCAAGTACGTGGGTGTAACTTAGGTATAGGTACCAGTATCTTGGCAATGATGAATGTGCTTTGAAACAGGAGTGTTTGACTGTAGTCCGTAGTATATCATGAAAGAGATGGGATGTGAACTTGAACTCGCTATTTCAGCTGACGACTGATGATGACGATGATAGATCCACTCAGCTGCTGGCATCAAGGAGAATCGAATTCCGGGACAGGCTACCAAGAATAAGATTGTTATCCATGATGGCTGAGGGCTGTAAGGTAAGGAGAGAGGGGAGAAGATGAGTTCCGAAATATTGTACTGTCCACGGTATCTACCGGCAAGGATACCTGGTAGATATGCACTGTACGTTCTTACATATGGTATTTTTCGGAAGTATTGTATGTACCTGGCCATTAGGTACCACAGTACTGCAGTCCACCACTGGCAGAGGTTGATTACAGTATCGAGAGAAGCACTGCAGACAAGGGAATAACAGAACGGACTTTGCTTTCGGCAACTTCAACTCTCCTCTTTTGCTTTGTTTGATAGACTACATCGTAGTAGTAGTAGTCCAAAGATACCTAACATCCTTACTGTACCACTACGGGACGACAGTCTCCCTGGATCTTCACTCGACTTTAATCACAGGGGAAAGCGAGCATGCCCATATCCATTGCCCATGCCGATGCTCAACCCGGATACTGTAAGTTGATCTGCCCAATCCAGTCCAAATCAATATAATCCTCTCCACCGGACTTCAAGTTTGAGACGTTCAACTCGGAGCCAGCTGAACCTCTCAACGACTCGGAGGTCCCAATCAATGTCAAGGTCTCAGAATCCTGAACTCGGAAACTCAGGGTTTATGGAGGTCTCAGATCCCCTGGGGGCGTGTCCCACGGTCCACTTTATCCAGCCTTGCGTTGACGTTATTGACATCTGACATCTGTCACTTCCGTTTCAGGCCTGTCCATCCCCCCCGATCCGCGATCCCGTCGACGGGAGGGCAACTGCTAGTTTCTGGCAGTGGCAGTGTGGCTGGGACTGGACAAGCCCGTAGATATGTAATAATCAATAGTCTTCAGATGGCCTTGCCGAGATCGATTCTCGATTTCCGTGGACGATTTCAGAGATAACAAAGAGGGTTATTTTATTCCTCCTTCTTTCACAGCCAGGCGAACCGAACCGAACGCAACGGAACAGGAGCATCTGAGTCTGTAGGCAGTTCTGTCCAGTCCATCCATTCCGAGAGAGAAGAGCAAGAACAGAGCAGAGCAGGCGGTCCATCAACTCTGCTTGGTCTGTTCTTCCAACGCAAAGCCAGCTACGAGGCGTGAGACAACAAGCGAGTGTGAAACTCCCGAACGATATCAGCCTTCAGCGAGAACCGACGCAGGAGAGAGGAGAGAAAGGGCAGCCAAATATTCCATTTTGAGAAATCGATAACCACGACAAGGCCCGAAACGAACGTTAAGATTCGAGACTATGAGACCGAGCACGTCGGCGAACTTCCAGCTTCTGGCTATTGCGTTTTTCCTGTGTACGGTGTTCAAAGCCGTCGTGGTCGCTGGACTGCCCCTTCCTCACCCTGTACTAGTATCACTGGAAGATTTCATCCCGCAGCAGCCTGAGGGTCGGGAGGACAATAACAACATCAACCGCGGCGGCAAAGATGTTCAAGTTGTCGACCCGAAGGGCAGACCCAAACCTGTCTCTTTTACTCCACAGCCGCAGTATATTGTGCTCACGCCGCCGCTCCTCCAACACGATGTCCAGAGACAGATGCCAGTCGAGGTATTGACTCATGTATCGTCGGCGCCGGCGGCTGGGAGGAACCGCTACCGCTTTTTCTCGAGAGGCAGGAGACGCGATGCCAGAGATCGGAATGAGCCATCAGGATTGTTGGCTGGCAGTGGCAATGTGGGCGTGGATGTGCAGGAGGATACGAGTGGCGGGGATTGGGAGGCTTGGGGCCAGCAGTTTCAAGCACAGTTGAGAGAGCGCCGGTGTCATACTCAGGGGGCAGATTGTTCGGCCTCAGCCAAGGTGAAGCGGTGACTATGGCCATGGGAATGGGAATGAAAATGCGGCAACACAATCAACCGTCAGGAGAGAGCCACCGCAATTGGAATCATGGAGAGATGCCGAACAATCACCAGAATGGCATTATTGTATTTGTGCTGTAAGCTCCATTTTGGCAGGCTTTGATGAATGAAAGGAAACGAAAGAGACAGAACGAGAAGAATGAGCTTTTGGGGGAACTTGAAGGGCACCAAAGGAGAGAATCGGCAGACACCGGCTTCAAGTTTCCATAGCCTTGCAGTCTGCTCATTCAAAGGCATGAAGGCAGACACACTTATTACTATGCTTTCCGTTGTACGAAGTTGAAGCATAACAAGCAGCTTCATTGTACTGTCCTTGTCGCTACTAGACAAGCACATCACAATCAATGCATGAAAGTGGCAAACTTCAAGGTTGAAAGGTTGATGAAGTGGTTGAAATGAACCTGAACTGAGATTGATGGTAACTGAACATTCAATTGTACTTGAGGGTGTCGGGCCTTTTTCGCTCGTGCGCGTAAGGTATTTATTTGGTTGCCATCTCACATCATTTTATTATTATTATTGCGCTGCCGCCTGTGACTTTGACCTCATTTGAACTTCACCTTCAACCACCGGCACCGTGACTGCAGATCGATTCAATTCCTTCTCTTCTTCACTCTCTCTATATCTATTGCACCCTCCGCCCTCTTCTCCCACAAGTCTCCCAATTGAACCTCCTGCGCGCTTTCTACTGAACGGTAAGCCTGCTAAGGGCCCCTGTGCTCTCTCGCCCGGACTACCTTGTGGCGCAAAACCACTAAACTCCGAACTGCAGTGACCGAAATCCATCCGCCTTCTCTGGTCGCGCTTCCGCCACCTTGATTTCGATAACTACTGCAACACCAACTCAAACCCTCCGAAACCGTTACCACACGTTTCACTTCCTCCACCTCTACACCTCTCGATAAATCCAAGATGTCGGACGCAGGACAACCCTCTCCCAATGGCGCCGGTGATGGCGGGGCCCCTGCCGGTGCGAACGAGCACCTCAACATCAAAGTCACTGATGGAAACAACGAAGTCTTTTTCAAGATCAAGCGGACTACAAAACTAGAGAAATTAATGAAGGCTTTCTGTGAGAGGCAAGGCAAAGACATCAGGTCGGCGCGATTTCTGTTCGAAGGTCAAAAAGTCCAGGCTCAAGACACGCCAGAAGTGGTATGTTTTTATCTCGCTCTCTTCTCTACGGCTTTACAATTTTGCTTTGTGGCTGACAAATGGTTTCTACTCTACTACAGCTCGAAATGCAGGACGGCGATTCAATTGAAGTCCACCAGGAGCAGATTGGTGGCTGTGCCTAGATGTATGACATTTGCTTCGATGGGAGCGAAAAAGGATTGCCAACGAGATCGAGTGAGATATGATGATGGCATGAATGGCAAGGACGCGCTGCTCTATCGGTGGGAGGTGGGAGTAGAAGTCTCTTGCAGCTTGAACCAAAGATATGGACACCTCCATATCTTCTGGCTGTGCATGGATATCGGAGATGGGTTCTGTTTTTTGCTTAGGTGCTTGACTCACACAAGGACCAAGGGCGCTCGGGTTTTGACACGGGTAGGCCACAGGGTGTGTCTGTGTGTGCTGGGAAATAACTGATCATGCGCAACATTTTTCATCTTCCTCGTTTACTGCTCTCTGCAATCATTCATCTTGTCCTCTTCTTGACTGATCCCCGCGATGTCGCTCCGGCCTGCTAAGTGAGACTTGTTCAAGGGCATGCAACAGCAAGAGTTGTCGGTACGGTCTAGGTGCGGTCCGTGGTTACAGTCAATGGCAGAGACAACGGACTGATGTTACATTGACCATCCCATATCTACTACCTACGGATATCCATTGACAAAGTCTTCGCCCATCAACATGGACTCTCCTGGTATTGCAACATATGCACAGGTATCAACGATGGGACTGCCCGGGTTGACCGCCTGTATCCACCACCATCGTACTCCCGCTCATGGATTACTGTCCCAGATCGCCGCCTTGGCCTTTTCCTCAGCTTCCCTTGCACGCGCCTGCTCTTCCTTTTCTTTGTTTCTCCGTCGAATCTCCTGCTCTCTGACCGCCCGATCATATTGTCTCTGTTCCTCCGTCTTTTTGGGAGGCTTAATGCCCAAGCCGGCGGCAATCAACCGACTGGCCGTTGCCGTGGTCTTTTCTGGCCTCCGACGTTCTCGTTCTCGGTCGGATTCGGTTGGGGTCGACGGCGTAGGCGGGCTATAGACTGGCTTGGGACGACCGCCCCCGAGCACTTGGGCAGGACTCCAGTCGATATGCTGACCAGCAGTTTCCGGAGAAATCGGTGTCGGTGGAGGTGGTTTCAACGCCGGGTTCTTGGGCATGACGGGCTTAACCTCGCCGCTTGGACCCTCGGTGGGCGTCTGGCCGTCGTCGAGTGACGAGTCGTCGTCGGCCACTTCATCTTCCCAAGACTCGGCCAACCGCTCCTGGTTCGCCAGCACCTTCGGTTTGGGATTGGGCGGCAGGTCTATGTGCAGGTCGGCTGCTTTCGGGGAACCCATTTGAAACGACACTCCCAGGAACGACTCGGGGCTGAGCGGTGTCGATCCAATACTAGTACAATGTGGTCCCTATGCAAACCAGACGCTTGGGAGGCCGGTACCCCCGAGCTGATAGGTAGGCTCAACGGCTGGCAGGCGAGGAGTGAGCGGTGCTGACTGCTGGAAAGACGATGGAGCTTGCTTGGTGTTGAGCTGAGGTTGAAGTTGCAATGGGTGGTCAAAAAAGTCTCAGAGTGGAAGAAGAGGCAGCGGCATAGGGGTCAAACGTCAAACCTCGTCGAGTCCATCGGGACAGAGCTGAGAACATCAGAGAAGTAGTAAGGTATCATTCAGTTAAATAAGCTAAGGACTGGGATCTCAGCTTGGATCCTACGCTGCACAGAACTGGCATTGCAGTGCTTCGCAAAATCGTCAAGTACACGCGACCGAGTATGACGAATTATCTGATGTATGCAACTGCGTCGTCGTCCCTCCCGCGGTAGAAATGGGGAGTAATCGGTGGTGCCAATGATGCTACATATGGAGCTGAGGGGTGCGAAGCTTGAGCTTCAGTTGGGGCGGGACTCCAGGGACTCGATCGTGCGTGTTCGGGGCAATGACATCGTGCCGTGTCTTACTTTTATGGAGCGCAGGATCTCCCATCTTGGAGTACCAGTAATGTACGACGACAGTGCTAGTAGGCCAGCTACCTGTCGGCCGGTACTAGTAGTTCAAGAGCGCAGCTGGGGTCAGGTCCCTGCCTATAAGGTTCTAAAATAATAGTAGGGAGCACCTGGGGAGCATCTCAGGTCAAATGCGGCCAGTGGTGCTCCTGGCATTCAAGTTGTTAGTTGGACTAGAAGCTGGTCTTCCTCTGCGGCATCGTTTGGGCTTGAAGGCTCCTTAGGCTCCTCAGGCGTAATGCTCGGGCCTGCCATGCCTAAAACTGCCTGCCCAAAGACCTCACGAACTTAGCCTAAAGGCTGGCACAAGTACCTAGGTGCATTTCAGTTAGGCACTGCGTGTCACCCATGGATGCGGAGGGTGAACCCCGGACGGCACTCGCCATCAACCATTCAAGGTGCCTACAGGTACCAACTTGAACCAAGGTAGTCGGATCTCGAGAGCTACCCAGAACTTCAAGGAGCCCCAATTTCAAGCATCCAGCACGCATTGTCCGGGGAGTCTCCTCCGAGAACGGTCACTTGCAGGCAGTTCTTGGAGCGGAAGGGCCACAAGACAGATACATTGTACAGGTATCAACCGCTGCGACCTGTCACCCGGCCGATTTCGTCGTTCTCAACGTAAGGTTCGAGTTCTTCAGTCTGAGAGAACCCGAAATTGACCCTCGTCCCCCGAGATCGCCATCTGCCGTCTCGGAAACTCTTAGCGTCTCGGACTGGCAGCATCGGCCATGTCGTGCGTCTCGACGACCGGGTGTTGTCCTGTTCCTCCGCCTCCTCTTCCTCCTCATCCAACCGTAGGTTTGCCCTGCTCCATCTTCCTCCTTCGCCGACCTCGGGGTTCGCTGGGCTTCATGTGCCTCTAGCCAAAGAGATTGTGCCGAACTCCCTCTACGTGTCTCCGCATAGACATGGTATATATCCATATGTATATCCCCTCATTCAATTAATTGTTGGAAAGTACGATAGCGCCTCGGTCGTGTAATCGGTCCAGGTGTCGATTAGTTCCTTGGGACGAGCTCGTGTTTTCGTCCAGCCTTTTCTTGGTTGTTTTACGGACGGCGCATTTTCAAGCCTCGGCCGTGCCTCGAGTGATGTCCAGGATCAAATTGCCGCGAGGATTCCGGTCCCAGATAGCTTCACGACGAGCTCTACAAAAGCATGGCACCTGTGGAAATGTGGCTCCATTCACCACTTCTGCAACCGCCCGGTCATACGCCGACACCATCAACAATCTCAAGATAGGCAAGCACACCAGAGTGCTGTATCAGGGATTTACAGGTCGCCAGGCCACTATGAATGCAAAGGAGTCAATGGAATGGGGAACCAATATTGTGGGGGGAGTGAAGCCAGGATTCGAGGGGGAACATCTTGGTTTGCCAGTCTTGCCGTCTGTGAGAGCGGCGGTTCAACATTTGAAACCTGATGCCAGTGCCATCTACGTGCCCGGAGACGGGACTGTTACGGCCATGGAGGAAGCCATTGAGAATGAAATACCTCTCATCGTGGCTGTCGCCGAACATATTCCCCTCCATGACACCCTGAGAATTCACGAGATGTTACGGACCCAGTCCAAAACACGTTTAGTAGGGGCTAATTGTCCCGGTATCATCAATGTTCAGGGTCGCTGTCGGCTCGGATTCCAGCCTCTGCCATTCTTCACCGAAGGGAGAGTCGGTATTGTCGCCAAATCCGGCACGTTAAGCTATGAGGCGGTGGCTTCGACCACGCGTGCTGGCCTTGGTCAAACCTATTGCATCAGCATGGGCGGAGATGTCCTCGCCGGCACCAACTTTGTCGAGGCTTTCCAAGTGTTGGTCGAAGATGAACACACCGAGGGCATCATCATGATAGGTGAGATCGGAGGCAGCGCCGAGTTGAAGGCGGCCGAGTGGATCGATGGATACAACCGACGAACGGAAAACCCGAAACCTTTCATGGCTTTGATCGGAGGCATTCAGGCACCTCCAGGCCGCATCATGGGCCACGCCGGAGCCTGGGCGGCACCGGGAGAAGCCAGTGCTGCTCAGAAGATCAAGATCTTAGAGGACGTGGGGGTGACCGTGGTCGATCATCCAGAGAAATTCGGCCGCAGAATGGAGGCGTTGCTCTCCCGACGCTCCAGAAATGGCACTCACAACCGTTCAGACCCGAGAGCAGCTCAGAAGAGAAGTTACCATACCGAGAGGAGGAGACCGAAGACATCTCACTTAAACAAAATGAAAGGGGTACAGCGACGGTCACTGTACATCAAGCAATCACAAGCCTTCGATATGCTGGCAGCAAGGGGAATTCAGACGGCAAAGACCCCTACAGTCCCAGAGCAGAAATTCGTTGCCATTTCCATTGACCGGGAGGTGCGACAGCCCTGCATAATTGCATCACCCACGACAGACCCTTCACGTGCATTTCAGCTTTCCCGGAAATTCCCCTTTGGGTACGGAACAAATGCCCCGACCTCTCCCGAGATGCTTCAGCAGGTGTCATCACATCTGGGAGTTTCTGGAAAGGGTCAACAAGGGCTGGAAAAGCTTATAACAGAGCTTCTCGACATCTTCATGTCTAAAGAGGCCTTTGTAGTTCAAACAAAAGTTGCCTTCGACGAGGACGGAAGCCTCCAAGTTCAGGGCGCGAAATTCGGATTCGACGATGCCGCTTTTCGCAGCTCGAAACGCCAGGCTGACATCCATGCCTTGCGAGACATTCAAAGCGAGGTGCCAGAGGAGGTAGAAGCTGAGAAGTATGGCATGGTTTACGTCAAGCTTGAGGGCCAAGGCACCATCGGGACCATTGTCAACGGAGCCGGATTGGCGATGAACACGGTCGACGCGCTGGTTGCTCGGGGCGGTCATCCAGCGAATTTCATGGACACTGGGGGCAAAGCGACTTCCGAGACAATCAAAGCTGGCTTCAAGATTGTCACCTCAGACCCCAGAGTTAAGGTCATCTTTGTTAATATCTTTGGAGGACTAACTCTGGGCGACATGATCGCCAACGGTATCCTGATGGCTTTCCGGGATCTGGACTTGAAAGTACCCGTCGTTGTTCGGATCCGTGGGACGCGTGAGGCCGAAGGACAACGCCTGATCCAGGAGAGCGGTCTTAAATTAGACGCTTTTGGTGAGTCACCAGTAACAATTGAACTGGCCAAACAGTTGCTGATGAGCGTGACAACAGATTCTTTTGAAGAGGCGGCCGCTCGGGCAATCGCAATTGCAAAAGGCACGGAAAAGATGGAGTAGATCAGTATTTCGACGTCGACCAGCTACCACCGCCATAAAGCGACACATCTGTTTTCTGATATCCACTGAGAATTCTACTGCATTTCGAAGGGCTTTCCAAGTTTTAGGGAGTTGGCTTGCTTTGCAATCTACCTTGGCCCCTGGCGCATATATATCTGCATATCTCGGAACATAATTGGCGACATGCCGAAAGTGCTTGCACAAAGTTTTGAGGAGAGAAACTCGCTCTGGCCCCGACAGACCGGCGGACTTGTAGCATGAACTGGAATGGATCAACCCAAGGCTTATCATTGACAGCATACGTGGCTTACCTACATACCTAGGTACCTTATCTACCCCGTACCCCAGCAAAGCCGGACTCAAGACTTCAGGCTTGGTTTGTGTCCAAGGAGTCTAAGTCCCAGGAGCAGGAGCCGTCCCGTCGTTCGGCTCGCAATGAACTTCTGTGGATGGATGTCGATATCGACATGCTGACTCGAATGGCAAGTTGACCTCTGTGCATGTCGATATCGATGTCGATATGCTGACTCGATGGGCAAGTGTATCTCAGTTTCTTGGTTGATACAGTAGAGGGTGCTCTACACCCAGAAGGCAACGCGGTTACGTGTGAATGGGCGTTAGATCAACATGGCATTGACTTTGGGCGCCCTTTTTCAGTTGCTGGCCCAGTCATTCCACTTCCTTTGCAGGCTCCGTGTCGACATCGTCGGCGATAGGTACACATTTGGTGTACATTCCGTTGTCGCTTAACAGCCGGCCTTGAGACGGTGAGGATTAATCTAAACATCACTGGTCATTCAACGTCGGCAGTGAAAGATGGTCAAATACCTGGGGCCAGAATGACAGCCGCCACATCCGTTTGCTGACTCCACTGCACAGCTTCGGCCCATCAACAACACAGGGCTGAAATGGCCGAGGCTCAGGCGAGTCAGGGCCTCTAACTCGATTGTCTGCTGACATCTACCCCGTTTATGTCTGGACAACACTCATGTCCATATATCTACGCATATACTGTATCATTCTCCACTGATCTGAGGGTAGTTCTCGCGCGTGGCGTGGTATATAGACACACAAAAGCCTCCGCTTTGGAATCAAGCTTCAGCACAGCAAGGAAACCAAATTCTGTCTCAATGGATACTCAGTCGGCGTATCCCTTTTTCTCAAATCTCACCACGGCGTCATCGCAGCAATTGTCCGGTCTGTCTCGGATCTGGGCATATTACTTGCTTCCTGCCATCATTGCCTATCCCTTTCTTTGCCGGGCGTTACGCTTCCGACGCATCAAGGGGTTGCAGGCCAAATACAAATATGGCACGCCCGAACATCCTTCCTATGAAGGCATGACGGTTGACGAGGCCTATGACATTGTTCGGACCACCCACGATGTCGAGTTTCCGGCCTTGTTTGACAAAGGCCTGCAATTTGCCCTCTTTCGCACCTACGGTATCCCGACCATCAGCGATTTGCTCGTCAAGACAACTCAGCTGTCCAAAACCCAAAATGTCCCCCGGCGGTACGCTGACACCGCGGTGCTGTTAGCTGACATATACGCGGGCGAACCGACGAGTGACAGATGCACTGATGCGTTTGCTCGCCTGAACTATTTGCACGGTCACTACATCAAACAAGGGAAGATCTCCAACGATGACATGTTGTACACGCTGTCGCTGTTCCTGAACCAGCCGGTAGAATGGATCAATCGCTATGAGTGGAGACAGCTCACCGATATGGAGATATGTGCCATGGGTGTTTTCCACAAAGCCATGGGCGACGTCATGGACATCTCGTTTGAAGCCTTGCCATCGTATTCCACTGGCTGGAAAGACGGTCTTCATTTCTACCGCGAGCTCGATGCCTGGGCCAAGCAGTATGAAAAAGATCATATGGTTCCTGACAAGAAGAATTACGACACGGCTGTGGAAACTCGGAAACTGCTGCTAAGCACTTATCCGACCATTTTGCATGGCGTTCTTACGAAAGCGATCAGTGCGCCTCTGGACGATCGACTGCGAGAGGCCGTTATGTTCGAAAAAGCGCCGCCATTGTACGTCTCGCTACTCAACGGCTTCATGGGATTGCGGAAACTGTACCTCAGATACTTGGCTCTTCCGAGACCGTGGGCTATGAGACCTAAGCTTCTCTCTGAAAAGCCAGATCGCAAGGGGAGGAGGTACGTTCTCTGGTGGGACACGATGCCCGTCTACGTCAAACCAACGCTGTGGAATCGGTGGGGTCCTGGAGCGCTGGTCAACATGTTACTTGGTGTCCCTCGTCCCGGTGACCGGGGAATGTATCCAGAAGGTTTCGAGATCAAAGATGTAGGGCCGCCGGTGTTTGTCGGGAAAGGATCGAAGGAGATGGACGCCACGAAGGAGAGGTTGAAGAATGCTCAGCGAGGAGGCTGTCCATTTGCTGTGCGATGATGGAGACCTAACTTTGAGAGAGCAAATCTAGAAGGGACACAGGATTGCGTGCAGCGGCTATCAACGCCTGTCAAATACTGTACAGCGTATCTGTTATTACTGTCGCCGTTGATTTTTGGCGAAGCGGGGGAGAATGCCCTCGCTCGGGCTTTGCGAGGCTGTCAGACGGCTATTCATCGTTCTGTTACACGCCCAGAGACAGCGGGGCGGGCATCTCCATTTGGCAAGCGATACCGATTCCAACCGACGGTAACCACACTTGCGATCGCGGCCTCCAAACACTTGCCTTTTCGTATTAATTCTGGCGACGTGGGGTGCTCCATTGATCCCATCGACCTCTGTAGCTTTTCCGTCTCATTGTTGTGCGTGTTGTAAGACTGAGGGTGTTTGTATTCGGGGTCATATCACAGCACAACAAGCACCATGTCGGGTTCATGTGGCAGGACACTGCTATCGCTGCCGCGACCGTCTGCCTCGTCGGCCTCAATCACTCGATCGGTCCGCCGATTCCATGTCTCCCCCTCTGCCAGAACGACCTTGGCCGCCTTCAAGGTCCCCAACATCTCCAACGAGCCGAACAAGCACTACGCCAAAGGCTCTCCCGACCGAGAAGCGCTGGCGGCTGCAGTAGCTGAATTGCAAGCAAAGGTCCCTCTAGAAGTTCCTGTGGTCATTTCTGGAAAGTCGGTCCAGAACTCCAATATCCTCACCCAGCAGAACCCTTCCTCCCACTCGACGACGATCGCCAAATTCTCCAACGCGTCTGCTCAGGATGTTAACAATGCCATCGAGGAAGCCCTCGCTGCCAAACCCGCGTGGGAGGCTCTTCCTTTCGCCGATCGGGCAGCCATATTCCTCAAGGCTGCGGATCTGATCGGAACAAAATACCGATACGATATCATGGCTGCGACCATGTTGGGACAGGGGAAGAACGCGTGGCAGGCCGAGATTGATGCGGCCGCTGAGCTGGCGGACTTCCTGAGGTTCAACGTCAAGTACGCCGAAGAATTGTATTCTCAACAGCCACAACACAATGCGCCGGGCGTCTGGAACAGAGTTGAGTACAGACCATTGGAAGGCTTTGTCTACGCCATCTCACCCTTCAACTTTACCGCCATTGGTGGTAACCTGGCAGGTGCCCCAGCATTGATGGGTAACGTGGTGGTCTGGAAGCCCAGTCCCTCGGCCGTCGCCTCGAACTATCTGGTACACAAGATCTTCCTGGAAGCCGGTCTTCCTGCAGGCGTCATCCAGTTTGTTCCTGGCGATGCTGAAGAGGTCACCAAGGTGGTGCTCTCACACAACCAGTTCGCTGCGCTGCACTACACTGGTTCGACCGCTGTCTTCCGCAAACTGTTTGGCCAAATTGGTCAGGGCATTGCCGAGGGCAAGTACAAGGGTTACCCGAGAATTGTCGGAGAGACGGGCGGAAAGAACTTCCATCTCATTCACAAGAGTGCCAATATCGAGAACGCTGCCGTGCAGACCGTTCGCGCAGCCTTTGAGTACCAAGGCCAGAAGTGCAGTGCATGCTCAAGGCTGTATGTGCCGAAGTCGATCTGGCCCGAGTTCAAGTCTAGGCTGGTTACATTGACGGAGAATCTGAAGATCGGCCCGCCCGAGGACTTTGGCAACTTCATTGGGCCGGTCATTCATGAGGCCAGCTTCAAGAAGTTGTCCGGGGTGATTGACGCAGCGAAGAACGACAAGGATCTTGAGCTGATCACCGGTGGCAAGTACGATGACTCCAAGGGCTACTTTGTGCATCCGACAATCTACGAGGCCAAGGATCCGCAACACAAGAACCTCAAAACCGAGTTCTTTGGGCCCATCTTGACTGTCTACGTGTACGATGACTCGAAGCCGGATGCTTTTGAACAAGCCTGCAAGCTGGTTGACAGCACTGGTGACTATGGTCTAACCGGAGCCGTCTTTGCCCAAGATCGTTCCATCGTCAGGTATGCCGAGGAGACTTTGAGAAATGCCGCCGGCAACTACTACATCAACTGCAAGTGCACAGGTGAGTGACATCTTGATCCCCAAGCAAGGAGCACAATGGCTAATTGATTTCGTCATAGGTGCTGTTGTCGGTCAACAACCTTTCGGCGGTGCCCGAGCATCGGGTACGAATGACAAGGCTGGCTCTGCTTCAATCCTGTCCCGTTTTGTGAGCATGAGAGCGTTGAAGGAGGAGTCGTTGCCGACGACAAAGGTCGAATACCCTTCCAACGATGTATAAGCAGTATCCATCAGGGTGATCGCATATAGTAATTTGTCAGAAAGTCGACATGGCAGATGACAAGGAATTTTGGATGTTCTATTGGCTCCGTGAATGTAAAGAAGAGTCAATTCAGTGTAGTTCCGTGACGATGTTCACCACCCTCTACAATGTTGTGCAGCGTGGGTTACATGTCAATGGGTTCAGCTTACTAGTAGGGTTCACGAGAATTAATGTTGATATCACGTGAAAGCCTCTGTTGTCGTCTCGCGTCCTGGAAAGGGAAGGTCAGGGGTACAGGGTGTCTAGTATGACACCAAACCATTCTCGATCTAGCGTAGTCTTCACCGCCCTCACCGCAGGCTGACAACCCTGCAGCCATTGGCTCAATTATTACCCGCAGTCTGCGTGATGTCGGTACTAACGTGCTAGCCGGCAAGTGAATCGCGGCGCGCAGCCCAAACAAAAGCCTTGGCGCAGACGCCTCCCAGGACAAGTTTGTTGATTGAGAGTCGAGCCATTTCTGTCTGCTTGCCCACAACCGACTGACTGCACCACTCCTACTACCATCACCACCAGCACAGTCGTCTTCCACCTTTGTCTCACAGCTCCTGGTGCAGCTCTTCGATCGCCTCATCATCAGACAATCACCCATATCCCTTCGAATCAGTCTTCCCACCCGTCACCATGCGTGAGATTGTAAGTACATGCGCTGTCCGCAGGCAGGACTACGCGTTGATATGGGCGCTGTTTACCCCTTTGTCCTGTCTTCAACCCCACCATCACTTTTGGTCTGTAACGATAACAACTGACTTGACTTTTCTCAACAATAGGTTCACTTGCAGACCGGCCAATGTGTATGTTGATCCCAGATCCCCTCCATTGAATCAAGACTGACCGACCCCAGGGTAACCAAATCGGTGCCGCCTTTTGGTACGAATCCCTTTGACGCACAGCCGCGTTTTCGATCTGCCTCTAACACGATATTACAGGCAAATCATCTCAGGTGAACATGGTCTCGATGGCAATGGAGTGTACGTGAATATTCATGAATCAACTGCTGTCGCTGGGACTAACAAAAGCAGGTACAATGGTACCTCCGATCTTCAGCTGGAGCGTATGAACGTCTACTTCAACGAGGTATGTATCTAAAGTTACCAAAGTTGCTTGAGCAACTTACTGACATGTCCGCAGGCTTCCGGCAACAAATATGTCCCTCGTGCAGTCTTGGTCGATCTCGAGCCTGGTACCATGGACGCGGTCCGAGCTGGTCCTTTCGGTCAACTTTTCCGCCCAGATAACTTTGTCTTCGGTCAGAGCGGAGCTGGTAAGATTATCTGTCTTGGAAGGAGTTAAGAGTTGAGAAGTAACAATAAATACAGGAAACAACTGGGCCAAGGGACACTACACCGAGGGTGCTGAGCTGGTCGACCAAGTTCTCGATGTTGTTCGACGTGAGGCCGAGAGCTGCGATTGCCTTCAAGGTTTCCAGATCACCCACTCTCTCGGTGGAGGTACTGGTGCTGGTATGGGCACGTTGTTGATCTCCAAGATCCGCGAGGAATTCCCTGACCGCATGATGGCTACCTTCTCCGTCGTTCCGTCTCCCAAGGTCTCCGACACCGTTGTCGAGCCGTACAATGCCACCCTCTCCGTCCACCAGTTGGTTGAGAACTCTGACGAGACTTTCTGTATTGACAACGAGGTACGACACTGCAGACATCAGATTTGCAAGGACACTACTAATGCTATTTTCAGGCTCTCTACGATATCTGCATGCGCACCTTGAAGCTGGCCAACCCCTCGTACGGCGACCTCAACCACCTCGTCTCAGCAGTCATGTCTGGTGTCACCACTTGCTTGCGTTTCCCCGGTCAATTGAATTCGGATCTTCGAAAATTGGCCGTCAACATGGTTCCCTTCCCGCGTCTCCATTTCTTCATGGTCGGATTCGCCCCTCTCACCAGCCGTGGTGCATACTCATTCCGCGCCATCACGGTCCCAGAGCTTACGCAACAGATGTTCGACCCTAAGAATATGATGGCCGCGTCGGATTTCCGCAACGGTCGTTACCTTACCTGCTCCGCCATTTTCCGTGGAAAGGTCAGCATGAAGGAGGTTGAGGATCAAATGCGCAACGTCCAGAACAAGAACAGCAGCTACTTCGTCGAGTGGATCCCCAACAACGTTCAGACTGCTCTCTGCTCGATTCCCCCGCGTGGCCTGAAGATGTCTTCGACTTTCGTGGGCAACTCGACTTCCATCCAGGAGCTGTTCAAGCGTGTCGGCGACCAGTTCACTGCCATGTTCCGTCGCAAGGCTTTCTTGCATTGGTACACTACCGAGGGTATGGACGAGATGGAGTTCACCGAGGCCGAGTCCAACATGAACGATCTTGTCTCGGAATACCAGCAGTACCAGGATGCCAGCATCTCCGAGGGTGAAGAGGAGTATGGTGAGGAAGAGGCCCCTCTTGAGGAGGAAATGTAAATACTTCTTGCATCATCCGGCACTGACGAATTGATGGGCGTCGGGTTGTCTCTACTCTGGCCCTTCAAGGTTGACCATTGATTGGTTTTGTTTGGCCATCGACCAATCCTTTTTTTGTACTTTGTCCAAAGCGTAGCAGGGAGTCAAGATGGATCGAACCCCCCGATACAAGACAGGACAGGATCGGGATCGCCCCAAAGCAAGCCAACTCAGGCATAGCTCAAAGTGTGCATGCTCCGGCGGAGTCCCGAGTTCACGTCTCATGCAGTGGGCAGAGTTTTTAATGAAATGAATAGTATCCATGCATTCTCAAGACAGGGCGTCAGTCTCAAGTATTTCTTTTTTCAGTCTGTACCCGTTACCACGACTTTGTTGTTTTAAGCATTCTTCCTAGGGGTAACTCCAGCCGTAGTACTAGAAGAAGAGATGGGTGACAAACGAGTGGTGCTCGTACTATTGTAGCACTCGGGGTTTTCACAACTACAATGTCAGTAATGGTGATGAGGTAGCCTTTCGGTGCAAGTAGTAGTGGTGGTTTGGCTCGGATGAGGTGAGGGATGTTGATTTTATTTCGGGAATAATTCTAGCCATGGTCAGCACCTCAGCTCCATCCCATATCCTTACCTAGGTAGTTGCCAGTGTTTGTACGGCATATCCATATCTTGAATGAAGTTACAGTTATTCCACCTGACGAGTCACCATGGTATGTCTACCTTAGTCTCTTGAGTTTCAAGTTGTTGATTGACGCCGCGGTTCGACCGGGCGTTTTAGACGACTTTTTGCTACAAGGCGCTGCATCTACGTCTGCATAGCATATGCTGATCGATTGATTATCATTGATATAGGGCAAGTTGGAAGATGATTTGAAAACCGATCCTCCATGCCATCCTAGAGCGGTACGTACAGTTGTACCTGATGTGATTCAAGTTGTGGAAAAGGAACTTGAAGCGCTGCGCCTGTTCCGAACAGCTTGCTTGCTAGCTAGCATTGCTTTTGCTTTGCTGTGCATGGCCTATAGAGTACTGCTACCAGTACCGTAATGTTATATTTGCGTGCTGACTGCTGACCCTACTTGGTCTCTATATTAGTGCGCTATCCAAGGTACGTCGAACCTGAACTATTTGAATTGCAGTGAGGAGGGGCTATACATACATATACATATCCAGTGTCTACTTACCCAAGGGAGATTTCTTTTTCTCCTTGCCGGGAAGATTTGTTTAATTTTTTGGGAGCCTGAAACTGATCACATTTTGGTTTTCTACAGACTGTCTCCAGAAGAACAATTACAAGGAAGAAAAATGCCAAACGGCGATCGATGCGCTGTACGAATGTTGCAATGAGTTCTATAAGAGACAGGGGGACGAGGCGACGACGGCTTCGTGTCCGAAGCCGAAGTTGTTGAGGGTGAAGATGAAGCAAAGGGGACAGGGTGATTGATTTCCTCGGGCCCTGGGCCGACGAGTCCAAGCTGTATTTCTACGTCGTATGAGACATGGACTGCATGTGGCGGTGCCGGTGCACACTGCAACACAGGGACGGCTGTGAGACTTGGGCGTCACGCAGGCATGCCATGCTTTATTAAACATGCGCAGCCAACTATTCAATTCTGTCCAAGTTTGTGACCTGGATCATTACTGGTGTCTGCAGAAAGCGGTGGTCGAGCTTGAAGATGACATTGAAATTATTCCATGTCTAGCTGAGGTACATGTACATCGACATAAACAGAGACAATCGAGTACAAAGCCGTAGTCTTCCATGGGTCTGAGTAGTACATTCTAGGAGACATCACTGAGGTAAAACCTGCTTCGCTTCGCTCCGTACCTAGAATTGCTAGTAGTAATATGTAGCATACGATTTTTATATCTGAACCATCATCCCTTCTTGCAAAGGTCTGGCCAGTTCAACACCGAATGCAGGCTATGCTCTCAGGCGGTCGTGAGCACGCAAAGAGACCCTCGTGGGATCTGAACAAACACTGAAGAGATATAATCGTCTGTTCCGAGACTCTAATGACCACCGTTTAAAGACATTGTTGAAAAAAGGAAAAAGAAAAGAATTCGTGATAGTTTTGTGGGTGTCGCAGTTTTATGAAGATCGAGCCCCAGGCAACTGCTTTGGGACTAGCGTCTCGAACCTCACACTGCGCGTCGTTGGTCGCTGTCCGTCGCGTGTGAAAGTTGAAGATCCAAGTAAACGCTTACAGCAGGTTCTGGCAGCCTGGACTCGACAGAGCTTGACAACTCGAAGCCAAGGTAGCCCTCGCCTACTTCTACTGTATCTCCTATCAAAGAATTGCTGGACAATGGCTCCTATTACTAGGTCCTCCGTCCAGGGAAGACCGGCGCAGGTGAGCTTCTGTTAATCCTGCAAACAACCGAACCACAATGCTGATCCGGACAGAACCAGTTTGGCGATTTCCAGAGGAACAACTCGACTGAGGACCATCTCGAGTCCGACCATGCGAGCGACGAGGAAATGGCCGATGACGACGTCGCGGAGTCCATACAGGAAGGTGCGATACTCTTATTGCCCTTTGTTGTCTTTTTTGGCTGGCGTCGCATGCCGCTGCAGTGCAGTGCCAGACTTGCCTCGACTGTTTAACTCGATTCACCATGCTAATCAATACTGTAGAACCCGGGTCTCCTTTCCGCTCTACTGCGCAAGAATTTCTTCGACCGCTGCAAGACACCGCCGACCGAGTGAGCAGGCAAGTCGAGGAGTTTGCAAAGGCATTGGACAAGTTCGTGGCCAACCGAGAGCCCACCGATGCCTCTCTGTGGGAAGATGCTTTGGTACTGTTAGACCGCTACAGCAAGATTGCTCAAATCAGAAAGACAAACACGACATCCACCGATGATGCAGACTCCCAAACACAGAAACTTCAGCTGGAATCTGACCTGTGGGGGCTCATTCGAAACCTGCTCTATTGTAACTCGCCCGAGACAGTCAACAACACACAAATCGCGCAAGAGTCAAGGCTGGCCGGACTCCACCGTTATTCAAACAACGTCGAACTTTGGACGGCATTTTTGGATTCCGATGTCGTCGCCCAAGAATATGAATGCATATTGGGCTGGCTCCAAGATCGGGCAGCCGATACACTACCGCCCATTGAAACCATTATGAAGACCTTGCAAGAGAAATCAGAGCGAGGTGATGGGGTTTGGAGCGCCGGGCCGATTTTCACGCAATCCGCGATCAAGAAACAGAAACGAACACGGGCCTTGTCAAGGCCGCTCGATCCCTCCAACCCCAATATCAGCCGCTCTCACACTCGCAAAGCTGATGGCAAGCCGCTTGTTGCACAATTGGATCCGGATTCTCGCACTCGCGAATCCGCACTGCTGGAAGAGCAGGACGAATATTATGAGCGGGCGGCCTGGCAAACCTGTTGGGAGATGCTGCGTCGCGGTCTTAGTGCGGCCGAGATCCATTCCTGGTGGGCGGAACGGAAAGAGGCGTGGCGATATGCTGTCATTCGCGGCAGCGGCTTGAACACCGAAGAAATGGCGCAATCACCCTGGCTTCGCATATTGAACCTGGCCTCGAATGCGGAGTGGCTGGAACGATGTCATATTCTGGCACAAAACCCGAACATCCATGATGTTTATCAAAAGGCTGTCTACGGCCTGCTCTGTGGCGATACAGGAGCCTCGAAGGCGGCCACGAAAACCATCGACGATCATCTCTTTGTCCTCTTCAATGCTCTGCTCATTCAACGCTATCTACACTATGTACATGCGTATAGGGACAAACTGAACGATCAAGGGGCTATTGTGTACCGACCGCAGCCTGGGGCAACCGCTCGGATTCGACATTATGCCACCATGGCGCAGGCCGACCCGACAACCAAGGATGAGATTCATCTACCGCATAAACTGCTGGAATTAGCGGTGGTCTCAAAGGACTTTGACACCTTTTTCGTTTCTATGGGACAGGCTGCCGCTGATATGGCCCATGCCTCTGGCCAAGGGAAGCACCTCATGAGGCTCAAGGAAATCGAGAATCAGAATGATTCCCAGGAGATTGCTCGGGTGAATGCTCAGGATCAAGACGCTGTTCGCATGGTCGTCCATCTCCAACTTTTGCTTCGAGCATTAGGGTTTCTGGAGTCCTCATATGCTGGCCACGAATATGAGATGGAAAACAACATAGCCAGCTACATTGGCTGGTTGGAACGTGAAGGGAAATTCTCCTTGATTCCATTGTACGCTTCCAAAATGTCCAAACCCAGGACTCAGCAAACTTTGGGGGAGATTCTCATCAACGTAACGGACCGTCGAGAGCGGGATCTACAGGTCAAGCTGATGAAACAGTATGGCATCGATGTCTCGGATGTCGCATACGGCATTTTCTCGATCGCCAATTTTGATCTCATCCAGAGACTTCGAAATTTAGCGGAGATTCACCCGCCCAGGATCACGGTGCCTGGAGGGACGTACAACACCGCTCAACTGCGCCTTCGTGCGGGCCTGATGACTGGAGAAGTCTCAGACGAGGCTGAAAGGGCCATTCGAAGTGTGGAATGGTATCGATACGTCGATGCGGAGAATTGGGGAGTTGCCGCGTGGTCTGTGGCACTGCTTTACAAGACTTTCTTGATAGACGGCAATTTTGTGGCTTTGCGGCAACTCTATGAACGGGCCGGCCTGTCGGAGCTATCTCTTGCTGCCGTGGGAATGAACCTCATTTTTGCCGACGAGGAGCCACCTCCTGAGGAGGACCAAGGTGAAGATGAGGAGATGGATGACGATCACGTCCGCCCCATCAGTCCGACTCGCAAACAGAAGAGCCCCATGGGCGAGCATCCTCTGACCAGAGCAGGCACTGATCGGGGAACCTTGGCTTACAAGTCATTGGTTTGGAGGGAACTGGAACAGCTTGTGGGAGCTCTGGACAGCTTGGATGTCTTTCAAGAGATTGCAGACAATCTAGAAGCGTGAGTTGGTGTCTTTCGGGAATGTTAAGCAGGACATACTAACGTTGTGCCAGTAACCGAAGCAATGCGCACATTGTACGAGAGTGCAAGCGTGAGATGAAGAAGGCTCTCGAGGATGTCCGGGAGAACATGCAGCCACTTTTCGATCCGGACTTCTTGTGCCGGCCACAAGACGAAATGGAAGCGGTTATGCTGACGGCGCTACGCAACCATTACGTTCCCGAGTGCATCTTGGCTTACAATGGCGTCTTGTTCGCTGCGGGACACTATTGTTCGCGAGTCTGGTTGGTGGAATGTATGGAATTGGCCCAAGTGGTTGCGCAGAGTCCCATGTTGACCGAAGCCTTTGTCGAAAGTGGTCGGATGAAGGAATTGGTCAAGGCTTTTGCGCTGGACAGTCGGTCCTTGCTCGAGGCGACGGAACAGGGGGCCTCAAAGTCGAAGAAGATCAAGACGGAGAAAGGCAATGGTGACATCTGGAAAGTCACCTGGAAGCAGTCCGGGCCTGTGGATCTAGAAGCGCTGGATTAGGGGTCAAGAAAGTCGATAGACTGGCGGAAGGTTGCTTCAGCAGTCAAAGTTGGTTCCAAGGGTGCTAAAGGAACTTGAGTGCTGCATGGGAGTGGGACTGAAAGTGTATACACATGTGGTTTGATTTACCTACCAGACCAATACCGGTGTCGCATCAACAAGTGTCCATTGCTTCAAGTTGTGCACGAGTTGCCTGCCGCTGGCAGTGGCGGAAAAGTCAAGCGTAGGGCGTGCACGGTACAAGTAGGTTTTCGCTCGTTCAAGAGGCTCAGCCCTGAGAATGACACGCAATATTAGGACACCTTGGTATGCTAGTCAACTGCCATTGTTGTATGTAGTCCGAAGAGGCCGGATTCAGGTTGTGTGGTCTCGTCGAATTACAAATCTTGCATGGGTGAGATAGAGGTTAAACGGGTACGCCCAATGGTTGACGGAGCACGACCACGACCATGACCATGACCATGACCATGGCCATATTAAAGCATAAGCATATTCCCGATGGCCATTAGGTGCGATAGTAGGTGCTGGTTGGGTATTACTGATGTACCTTGTCTTTTAAGTGGCAGGGTGAGAAAATACATACATAAATACATCATGCCTGGTAAGGTAGCTGATACATACCTACCTACCCTATATATCTATGGACAAAATCTCGTCGAGTCGGGCAGAATCAACTCCTCACATCCGTCTGTTTTTCTCTGCAAGTCATAACAACCATGACTAGCACCAGTGCCGACACCACCACTGCCCTCTATGGTCTCACAGCCCTGTCAGCGGACCAAGCCCTAACGAAGCCCTCGACCGCAAACCCAGCTGCAATGGACATATCGTCGCTTTCACCGCCCCAAACCGCCCTGGCGGCGCGTCTCGCGGCGTATGCGCAGGCAAAACTGGACGCGGACACATACCGCCACAGCATGCGCGTGTACAGTTACGGCTGCGCCATAGCGAGGCAATGTTTCCCGCAGTTCGAGCTGACGCCAGGCTCGACTCTCGACGAGACTTGGTTCCTCACGGCACTGCTGCACGACATCGGCACGAGTGCCGAGTTTCTGACGCCTAGCTGTACCCGTCTCAGCTTCGAGTTTTGGGGCGCGTTCCATGCTTTGGAGATCTTGCAACAGGCGAAAGAATCAAGTTCAAGTTCAAGTTCGGTGACGGCAGCAGCAGCAGCAGGAGCAGCTTCACCGCGCGAACAGGCCGAGAGTGTCGCAGAAGCCATCATTCGGCATCAGGATATCCAGGACAAAGGGAACATCACCTTGATGACCCGCCTGATCCATCTGGGCACTTTGCTCGACAATATCGGCGCCGGGGCTCACCTCATTCATCCACAGACTATTTACAACGTCGTTCGCGAGTACCCTAGGCCAGGATGGTCTGGCTGTTTTGAACGTACCGTGAAGAAAGAGAAGAGCTTCAAGCCTTATGCTATGGTTAGTAGGATCGAAGGGTTTGAGGATGCCATTCGGAAGAATGGTGACAGTGCCTCGGGCGGTCTTATGGCTGGGTATGATTGAATTGATTTGAACCTGTTCGAGTCCTTGTTCACTTTGGTTGGACGAGTTTAGTGTTAATGTTGGGATGGAGTGGGAGTTGAAAAGACTCCATTATTGTGGTACACGACCGGGAAGAGGGATGGGTCTGTCACACCATCTTACCTGAGGCTAGGTGATCGGGTAGTCCTGAAAGCGGCTGATCGTCATAAATTAATAGTATTTCCTTTGGCTCGAATGAATACCTGGCTCAGCAGACTCCTTCGCAGCATACTTGATCCCAGGCCAGGTTCGGGCTCCTCAGGAGCTCAAACGGACAAATCTTAAGTCGAGGCGAAAGAAATCCCGTTGACGCTGGTAAAGAGCTCGGATGATCCTCTTGAGTAACCCTGACTGACAGACGACGGATCTCTTTCACTTCGCCCAAACACCCATGTACTGGTAGCCGATCGTACGAGAGCTTGTTTGGCTCAGCACCTAACCGGTACTCATGTAGGTATCTAGGTAAGTAGCCAGGTAACGATGTCGTACACGTACCCGAACGTATAAGGTAGGTAATGAAGTTTGCCCGAGAGTTTGCGAAGTTTGCACGCTCCAGAGATCATGACGGTTCCGACCGGGCTGACGTCCGACATCACCTTGAAGGACATCATCTTACCTTTCTTTTTAACTGTACTGCACAGTTGGGCACTCTGCAGAGATTGGAACAATATACTGCAATCATACTGTGTCGGCAATCCTTGCTCGTTCCAGATAAGGAGTCTCGGCCATTGTCAAAAGTCTAGCCACGATGACAGCACCAAGAAACTGCCCAGCCTTATGGCCAGGCTTGGTAGTGAGGCCAAGAAAATGCTATCACCATAAAGCACCAAAACATGGGTCCGCCAACTTTGTTACTGGCCATCGCAGTGATGACAAGGGCGATTTACCTGGCCAAGATATCTGTCTCGCAAAGGGTGGAGTGGTAATTACCTTGAGGAGACGGACAAAAGCTGATACCGGGTACTAACGTACAACTAGCGGACCAGCTGCCTGACTTCCGAGGTCTCTTAGCACGGTGGCAGTGCAAACGCCCTGGCCAAGATATGTTGTTTCTATTGGATGCGGAAAACTGGAAAGGCGCCAGAACCACGAAGACTTTTGCCCAGTATCCAACCGGCGGGGCACGGGTCGAGCTGTGAGAGCCTTTTTCTCTCTTGTCAGCTGTGATGTAGCCGCCGAGGGAGGCAATGGTAGGGAGAAATCAAGGGAAACACTGTGGGAGGCAAAAGTGTGTCTGTTGGTGCTTGCGATGTAGCAATATCCAGACTGATGTCCCGGAGAGTGCAGTGGATTGTTGTTTTATTGGCATCCATGTTCCCACCCGCCGCGGTAGTTTGACAGGGTACAAAATACGTACTACTGTGCCAATACTGGGAGTTCACGACTCAGTAGATCGTGCTAATTGAGGTCCAAACGTCTGTAATGGCCGTCTCTGCAGCCTGAGACTCGTGGGAATCTCATGCTGCTGCGCCTCTCCGGCCCAGATGGTCTAGGCGCCTCAGATCGCGTGCGTCTCATTGGGTCTGCCGCCATTTAGCGCTACGGGGTTAGCGGCCCTAGTCCACTAATCCATAGTACAGTCAGACTATCCGCGTACACTTCGCTGCGTTGGCTCTGGCATTGGACAGTGCAGGTGGAATTCCAACAATTCGTCCTCGTCTGGGCTCACCACCATCTCAACTGCCATCACCATCTGCCAGTGTATGCTCATGCAGCACACTATGTTGATACCTTAGCCGTTCCCTGAACCAAACAATGGCACTGCAGTTTGCCTCGTTCCCTTTGTACATTCTCTTTTCTTCTTCCATCGGACGGGTCAACTGCTAAAGCGGTTGTTGATGCTCCTTCTCCTATACCTAAACAACCTTGTTACGCAACTCCGTTGTTGATCCGCCGGCCGTACGAGTACATGGCATCTCCGATAGACCCTTCCACATTCAGACCGTGGTCTTTTCGAGGGCCACCGTCCTCTATCGTCACTGTATAACTGCAGTGACTGTCAGCGAAGTCAACAGCACCAACGTTAGGGTTCAATATTGGAATCGTTCTGGGTCTTCGGGGGCTTAGACATTGCGTTTACTTTGGCCACTATTCTTTGGTACGCAGCCACCCATTCTTCGTTCGCCTGAAGCATCGAATCTCACATCTCATGCTGCCAGTATTTCTCGGCTTCACGACGTACGGTCTCATAATACAAGCATTTCGTTCTCCTCATCGTTGGGCGTTTCCTGCCGGTATCACTTTGCCACTTCTTTGCGGACTCTGCTACATTGTTCTGAACGGTTGACGGAATTCTAAAACAGCGACTAAAAAGAGCCGGAGTTCTTGTTGTAATACATACATTCGAGCGTTTACACTCAGTTTAACCATGTCCTCATCATCACCTCCTGAAGGACAAGAGTCCGAGCCGCCGCCGCTCAACCCAACCCGCGCCCGGGCACGAGCGCCAACAATCAGCATTGACGATTCTGCCGTTCAACAACCCTCCGATCAACCACCGAGCGCGGCTTCCGATAAACCAGGACCCCTGCCTCGTATACAGACCTCTGGTCTGGATGACGGCCCGTCGCCGTCAACTCCGCTCTCCCTTTCGCCGACAGATATGCGCACATCATCTGACATACGCGAGTCACGTCCAACCTCTCCGCACAATGTTTCATCTCCAAGAACGCAATTTCTCGACGGGGCATCTCCCCAGACTTTTCTGTCCGTCCCCGGGTCGAGGGCAAGGGCTCCATCTGTGGAGTCGGAATTGTTATCCCCCATGTCCGAATTTGGTGGAGATACGCAGATAGCGTCGAGTACTTCAGGTTTGGACGACGAGATGAGCAAAGCCTCGTTCAGTAACAATGACGACGTGATCAACGACGCAGATGCTTTGAGACCTGATCCCGGGACTGAGGCCGATTTCCAGGTTGAGGACAACAAGTTTGCCTTTACGCCTGGGCAACTGAACAAGATGATCAATCCCAAGAATCTGGCTGCCTTTCATGCTCTAGGTGGATTGGCTGGTCTGGAGAAAGGTTTGCGGACCAATCGTTATAGTGGCCTCAATGTCGACGAAGCTGGTTTGGAAGGGACGGTATCTTTCGAGGAGGCCGTGAAAGCGGGTGCAGAATCCGAGGAAAAGTATGGTGCTGTTAAGAGAAGCAACACCGTCCCGGCCATGACTGCTCCCGCCAAAATTTCCGAAACTTCATTCGCCGACCGCAAGCGCATTTTTAAGGACAATCGACTCCCCGAAAAGAAGGCAAAGACTTTCTGGCAATTAGCGTGGATCGCCTACAACGACAAGGTCCTGATTCTTCTCTCCGTCGCAGCTGTTATCTCGCTCGCATTGGGCATCTACCAAACAGTGAGGCCAGCTCCATCCGAGGAACATGAGGCTCGCGTTGAATGGGTCGAAGGTGTGGCGATTATCGTAGCCATTCTTGTCGTAACCTTCGTTGGCGCCCTCAATGATTACCAGAAAGAACGCCAGTTCATCAAGTTGAATAAGAAAAAAGAGGAGCGGGCGGTCAAGGTTATCCGGTCGGGCAAGTCACAGGAGATATCTGTTTACGATGTTTTGGTTGGAGACGTCATGCACCTGGAGCCAGGGGATCTCATCCCCGTGGATGGGATTTTCATCGAGGGCCACAATCTCAAGTGTGACGAGTCGTCAGCGACCGGCGAGTCCGACCTCATTCGCAAGACACCAGCCGACGAGGTCTATCATGCCATCGAAAACCACCAGAGCCTGAAGAAAATGGATCCATTCATTCTCTCGGGCGGCAAGGTCACCGAAGGTGTCGGTACTTTCCTCGTCACTTCCGTGGGAGTCAATTCCAGCTACGGCAAGACGCTGATGTCGCTACAAGATGAAGGCCAGACGACGCCTTTACAATCCAAGTTGAACGTGTTGGCCGAACAAATTGCCAAACTGGGCTTGGCCGCAGGTCTGCTGCTTTTCGTGGTGGTCTTCATCAAGTTCCTCGCACAGCTCAAGCATATTGACGGCGGAGCTCAAGCCAAAGGTCAACGCTTCCTTCAGATCTTCATCGTAGCCGTGACCGTTATTGTCGTCGCCGTGCCTGAAGGGTTGCCACTAGCTGTCACCCTTGCCCTCGCCTTTGCAACCACCCGTATGCTCAAAGACAATAACCTGGTACGACTGTTGAGAGCTTGCGAGACCATGGGCAACGCCACGACTATTTGCTCCGACAAGACGGGTACTTTGACGCAAAACAAAATGAGTGTGGTCGCAGGAACGCTTTCAACTGCCTCTAGATTTGGTGACAAACAGGTGCCGATCAACTCTACCGCCGCAAAGGACGAGAAGTTGGAGGGGCCCACTGATGTTTCCAGTGGCATCTCTTCCGCCGAGTTTATGGCTACTCTATCTCCTGAGACCAAAGAATTGCTCAAAGACTCGGTGATCCAGAATTCGACGGCTTTCGAAAGTGAGGAAAATGGGAAGAGAGTCTTCATTGGGTCAAAGACCGAGACTGCTCTCCTTTCGTTTATCACCGATCACATGGCTATCGGGCCCCTCAGCGAAGAAAGAGCGAATGCCGAAGTGGTACAGATGGTGCCCTTTGACTCCGGGCGCAAATGTATGGCTGTTGTCATCAAGCTTCCTAACGGCAAATACCGTATGATGGTCAAAGGCGCGTCGGAGATTCTCATTGCGAAGTGCACGAGGATTATCAGCGATCCGACTAAGGGGATAAGCGACTCGCCAATGTCTGCCGAACAGGTAGAGACGCTGAACGGGATTGTCAGTAATTATGCCTCTCGATCATTACGCACCATTGCCCTGTTGTACCGTGACTTCAGCGAGTGGCCTCCCAGAGGTGCTGCTTCAGCGGAAGACAAGAAACAGGCCGATTTTGACAAGGTCTTTAAGGATATGGTCTTCCTCGGCGTGGTAGGTATTCAAGATCCTCTCCGTCCGGGAGTCGCGAATGCCGTCCGCGATTGTCAAATGGCCGGCGTTTTTGTGCGCATGGTGACTGGTGACAACATCATGACCGCGAAGGCTATTGCCACCGATTGCGGCATCTTTACGCCAGGTGGAATTGCCATGGAAGGGCCGGTCTTCAGAAAGCTGAGCACCAAGCAGCTGAACCAAGTCATTCCTCGTCTGCAAGTTCTGGCTAGATCAAGTCCGGAAGACAAGAAGCTCCTTGTCGGGCATCTCAAAAAGCTTGGGGAAACCGTCGCTGTGACGGGTGATGGTACCAATGATGCGCCAGCTCTAAAGACTGCGGACGTGGGTTTCTCTATGGGCATTGCCGGAACAGAAGTTGCAAAAGAAGCATCCGCAATCATTCTTATGGATGACAATTTTGCTTCGATTGTCAAGGCTATTGCCTGGGGCCGGACGGTAAACGATGCGGTCAAGAAATTCCTTCAGGTATGTATTCTGGCCTACAACTTGAGTCTTGCTCTAACTGTCTCTCAGTTCCAAATCACTGTCAACATCACGGCTGTCGTCCTCACATTCATCTCGGCCGTTGCCAGCGACGAAGATAGCTCCGTGCTCACCGCCGTGCAGCTTCTATGGGTCAACTTGATCATGGATACATTCGCAGCACTGGCCTTGGCTACTGATCCTCCCTCGCACTCGATTCTGAAACGTCGACCGGAACACAAGTCGGCTCCACTGATCACCATCAACATGTGGAAGATGATCATTGGACAGTCGATTTATCAGCTTGTTGTGACCCTGATTCTGAACTTTGCCGGAGCACGTATCCTTTCCTACGGTACTCAGCACGAGAGAGATCGACTGCAAAGCACCATCTTCAACACGTTTGTGTGGATGCAGATCTTCAATCAATACAAGTAAGTGGCGCAACGTACCTTACCAATTGATCTTACTGACCTTCCTTAGCTCGCGTCGGCTGGACAACCACTTCAACATCTTTGAGGGGGTGCTCCGAAACTACTGGTTCATGGGTATCCAGCTCATCATCGTTGGAGGGCAATGTTTGATCATGTTTGTGGGTGGTCAAGCATTCTCCATCAAGAAGATCAACGGCGCGCAATGGGGTTACTCGATAGTGCTGGGCGCCCTTTCGATGCCTGTGGCGGTTATTATCCGGTTGATTCCCGATGAACTCTTCGCGAGACTGATCCCGGCCATGCCTCATTGGAAGAAGAACAACCCCAAGTTTGTTGTGGAGGATGAGGAGGACAGGATCCGGCACTGGAACCCGGCCTTGGAAGAAATCCGAGAAGAGTTGACTTTTCTCAAGAAGATCCGTGGCGGCCGTATGTCCGAGTTGGCATACAAGTTGCAACATCCCCGCGACACCTTTTTGCCGCGGTCTCGGAGTCCCTCCCGTTCTCGGTCGAATAGTGAATTGCCTCAGACGCCAGAACTGGAGCAGGCGGTGGCCGACCCTGCCTCTGGGTCGCCTGCCACTCCAGAGCGAGCTCGACGGCGGGCAAGATCGAGTTCCTCTGTTTTCGGTCCTGCAGCTGCAATGGCCGGTATCATTGCGGGCAGTGTTGCCGGTGGATGGTCGCCAGTCGAAAAGCGGCCCGAGGAGCAGGAGACGGTGCACTTTCAGCGGGCTCGTTCCCATTCTGGCGTGGAGGGAACACCGGGGATGGAAATACACCCAGCCACGCCGGCCGAAGATCCTGTCTTTGCGCAAACCATTCCCCGGACTGGTATCCCTCCAAGTCAAAATCCCGAGTTGGCTCCCCGTTTTGAACATGGGCCTCCTCCTAGTCCTTTAGGCCGGTCAAGAGGCTCCCATTCTCGACAATCATCGTCTGCGGTATGATGGCAAGGGTTTGATATTATTAATTCGGTCTGACCAAGTGGAAAGCTTCAGGATTGAGGCGTTTCTGTGCGGCGCAATCTACAGTAATCAGTCCGACCGTGATATCTGTGCTGAAATCTGTTGGGGGATTACCCCCTACCCTCGACCGACAACCCAAGTCGGAATTGAGATGGAGCCGTGTCTATCATGGCGTCGCTTGGAGTGGTCGGAATTGCCGATGACACTCACGGGAGGCCGATGCAGGGAGCAACAATCGTGTCGGAGCAGGCTTGGTGAAAGGAGGAATCCTTCACCAGTCAAGTTTTACTATAGCACTTGCTGTACAAACACTTTGCAGCGCTATGCTCTAGTGGTGATTTACAGGCCGTACAGAGCTAGAGTACGAGGTACTAGTATGCTGCCCTGTAGGGCGGTTTGTATGGCATGTAGCGGCCTCGGCAACCCTTGTCCTAGCGATATTATCATCATTCCTATTATCGCTATCCACCACGTAAGGGTGTTGTTTTGAGCAGTAACAAAAACTCTGCCCAAATTGTGCACACCGTCAAGCATGGACCGTAGGAGCCATATATGGCCGGCGATTGCATGCACAACTGTAGGTGGTACGTCAGAAGCCGGAGCAGTGTCCATTTCTGTGAATGTTGAGTGAACCAATATTGGTGGGCCGAGAGGATGCCGCGAGGCTGAGCCGAGGTAGAGGATGCGAAACGAGATACGACGTGCATTACGGTGCTGTTTTATACAACATTGTACTTGGTACTGTTGTGGCAGTATTTGCGCTGCACTGCACTGCCAGTCTGCCTTTACGGGTTCATCGATAGAAGACTCACATACTAAGTAATGTAGCACTCGTATCATGTCATTATCAGTAGGGCGGTGAGCAGATGCAGCCGATCTACTGGTGCTGGTGCCTGCGCTGGAGTTGGTGTTGTTCCCGTTGGCCACGAGTCACGAAGTTAACCGCGCTGCGACACAACTTGAACCTTGCACCCTCTACATTGTATCCACCGTCCGCAGTCGACGGCACTCACTCCTGGTCCCATCTCCCATCTCCCACGCCATCCGCTCGATTGCGATTTGCTCGCTGGACCCTGTTTCCTTGTCCCTGGTTTAGAGCCCCATCATTTTATGTCGCCTTAAGCCTTCTGTCGCCGACCGCAACCCTCAGTTCATCGCGAACATTCGCCGCGGCTTCTGCTGGCCAGTTGCTTTTCCCGTTCGAGTCTGCCAGCCATGGCGCCAGGCTTGTCGACAATAAATAGGATCTGTGCCCTGTCCCTTCCACATCGATCGCCATCGACGTCCTTATCCCGCTTGAGACTGAGATCGATTTCTCCAATCTCCACCCCAGTGTCGGTCTTTTCCTTGACACCCCAGCGATCCAGCCTTGTCGGCTTACAACCTCTTCACACCTTCTCTCGCAGCCAGACAGTCCCAGTGCGATCGCGAACTCTGCATAACCTGAATAGACTTTTAGTGTGGAAGTCGACTAGTCTCTTGCGCGTTTATTCAACAGGTATATTCTTGTTTCTTGACGGTGAACTCACACGGATACTAATATGTCTTGCACAGTCGTTGTTCACAGCAAAGGCGGAGCGCGATTCCGGAGAACAATCAGCTTTCTCATTATCAGCACACTTTCGTTCCTCATCGGAGGTTACTACGCACTTAGTTACGCGCCTCCTATCCTAACACCGCTCATCATGGGTTCAATGCCGACCGACGTTGAGACTCTCGCCATGTACCAGCCCAATGACGACTTCGCTCGAGAGGTCGATGAACACATCCGAAACTGCCCATTGGCACAATCGTTACGGGCAAACCCCGATTTCAAAGAGTCGAGACCACACCTGAAGATCCCGCCGGAGATCCGGCAACACAACTTGACCGCAGGCACGTTGTCCGGACCGGGCATGCTGGTTGTACCGCCATACTACTTCAATGAAAAGGACGGCAAGTCCATGGTGCAAATTTTCTATGTTGGCGGTGACGTTTGCGGGCACCCGGGCCTTGTCCATGGCGGGTTCATTGCTACCATACTCGACGAGGGGCTCGCTCGGTGTGCGTTCCCCGCCATGCCCAACAAAGTCGGCGTCACGGCCAACTTGGAGATTAACTATCGCAAGCCCACTGCCGCCGGTCAGTTCCTCGTCCTCAGAGCAAAGACAACCAAAGTGGAAGGCAGGAAGGCATGGGCAGAAGGTTGGATCGAAAGCCTTGAAGTTCCGGAGGGAGAGGAGCCGGCCAAGTTGGTTGAGGCCAAGGCCCTCTTCATCGAACCCAAGCATGCAAAGGTTTGTTGACCTGGACTAGCTGGTGAAAGTTCTTTACTAACTTGCACTGTTTCCAGGTGTTACAATCACTTTACAAGGTCAACGACAACGAATGATCATCCTGCAGCCTTTTCCCACGGTGTGGCAAGCAATCTTGCATGACAGTTGCGATTTGCATTGAGCGACCTGGATAATGGAGGTTTGCATCTTGGAGTTCGTGTTAGAGATTCGATAGACTTTCAAGCTGAGCGATGGTCTGCGAGGTATTTGGGTGGCATGTTGATTGTGCAGTTTCGTCGCCAACAAAGACATGATGATGTTCTGGAGGAGTTGGAAAAGCAACTGGTTGTGAGAGCCTCCTGGATTGCTGGGGTTCTACTTTGAGACGCGATCCGCATCTGGTGTACCATCGAGACTGAGATCCTGACTCAATGACACCAGATGAGCGTGAGTGGCATTTGACCTGGGGCGAGAGATGGTCTCACGCTGGTGGAAGGTAGACAACACCTGAATGTCTTTTCCGCCATACTAACGTCCTGGTCTTGCTTGTTCACTGTGTCTATCGTCCTTTCTACTATTTGTTCCCGGGCGGTTGATACGTTTGCATCTCGTCCCGGGCGAAAAGAAGCCAGGAGAAGCCGGGCAGAGTTCGTTTCCGAGCCCCAAGATCTGCCATAGCAGAAACTGCGGAGTAGAACAAGTTCCAGTGCACCCACTACAACACAGCGCAGGTTCAAGTTGTCGCGCCTCAATTTGGAATGACAATCCTTCTTAGAGATCTGCCTTGCTGGTATTGCCATTACTATTGCTGCCACCGCTCAGCTGGTACAAGCAAGTGTTTGTGTTCCCAGATACATCCTTGGAATCCAATGTGCCGCCGCACTGGCAGTGCCAAGCGACATGCGGAAAGGTTCGATGAATCAGCCCTCGCTGCCCAGCCTGCACCATGTCTGGAAGTTCCCGCGCTGAAGTCGAACCCTTACAGTCTGGCTGGGCACGACTTAGGGATGCGCACGTGCACTTGATGAGATGACGCCGTCAAGAGAAATGGCCATATACGAGTATTGGAAGGGCTGTTTTGGCTTCAGGCCCTGCCACGGTAGGGGGAGGGAGTCATGCTTGAGACATTCGGATGCCCGAGAACATACGGTATCGAAAGATGGCTTCGACTGCATCTTTCCTTCAAGCACTAATGCTAGCAATACTACTGCTGCACCGCTGGCTTCTGGGCTTACCAGTCAGAAATGGTGGTACGAACTCTTGATGTCTATGCAGCCAAGCCAACAATGCAGAGTTGATAAGGTCAGTGACTTGTTCAGCATCCCTCAATTCCTCGTATCCAAATTCACTCTTGTTCTTGGCTTGGATCAGCTCTTCTGTCAGCTACTGCGAGGGATATCTCGACCAATCTATCAGAGGAGCTCGGAATACAGATATGCCACAGCCCTCTGGCCTACTTGAAGTCAACACGAAGCCAGGATCCAGAGCTCCGCCACTGCTCGGAGTCAATGCCTACAGGTAGGTTGGGCTCACGCCCAAAAAGATCATCATTGATCTTACGTGAATGTCAATGCCCTGAAGTGGCCATCCTGGCCGATGCATGGTACTTTGCTTGATTTTACCGAGTGAAGTGGTCAGCTTCGTGCCCAGACTTACAGTTGAACCCAAAATGCGAAAGGTATAAGAGCGTTTGCTGTCCATTGTCGAGCTACTGTTGGAACAATTCTGATTTCACTCATCCTTTTGTTCCCACCCCACGCCAACGGACCGGGAGACTTAACTACTTGCGTGCTCAACCTGCAATGGCCCACGGAGACCTCTCTTTCCCCCAGCCTGATGGAGCCTTTGGCCCACCACCACATTCTCCCACTCTCCCGCCAGGGTTCCGTATCCAAAGCCTCAGTGGTCGTCATCCAGCCTTGGACACGTTCTCACATCCGTTCCAATCGGTGGTGGGCAAATTGAACAAAGAGTACAGTTTGAAGCCCTCTGCCGCAACTTATGTCAAGGCCATACATGCGCTGCACACGAACGAGATACGTCTCCTGGCCAAAGGAGCAGCCAATATACAGCCACTCAGTTTAGAAGAGCGCCGCAGCTTTGTCAACGGAGTCAAGAATGGTCTTGCTTCCACCGAGGGCAAAGACTACATGGAGGAAGCTGCCATCGCCGCCGCGGACGGTTGTACAGCAATCAAGAACCTTTTCACCAAACTTGGCAAAGACCTCAAGGACATCGACGACAAGCTGGAAGCCACTGGGGAGAATGTGCCTCCGTTTGAACCCCTGATCAAGCCTCTTCAACGGGTGTGTACTAGCTCCTACACGACCTCCTCCTCTTCCCACCACCGATGTAGCTGACCTTCTGGGGTAGAAATATGACGAAATCGTCGACGATTGCAAGAAACTTGCGTCAAAAGTCAGTATCCAAGGCAAGAAATTCGACACATCCATCATCGCCTTTGCCGCCGCCGATGGCTTGGACAACAGCGTCAAACTGGCCAGAATTGAAAAATATATTGACGTAGGTTTTTACTTCTATACTCTTTTCTATGTTGTGAGGGGAGGACACCAATCTCTTCTATTTGTCCCCCCTGCGGCTGACGTGCTTCTGTTTAATATCGACAGGAAGCCACCCAACTCAGCTCGGACGCGGACGCCATCGTCGACGACTTGGACAAATTGCAAAAGGACTTTTCCAAACTCACAACCCGCTTCCGTGACTTCAGCAAGCAGCGACAACCGGGGTTTCACGCCAAAATCGAAACCGTGCAACAACAGCTCGACACCCTCGACAAGAAACTCAAGGATCTCAAGCTCCAATTGACGGTGGTGACGGCTTCGGCGGGAGTCGTGGGCACGCTTACCACGGGTCTAGCCGCCATCTTCGCGCCAGCATCGGCGTTTATACTGGTGAGTTTACAGTCCATCCAAAGGATGACTGGTCGTTTGAGGGTTCAGGTTCTCCTTATGCTAGAGAGAGTTTTCCCTTCCTATATAACTTCTGGATCCGACTTCGGACAAAATCAGTATGAGTTGGGGTCACAGTATTGTTCATCGCTGATATTTTGTGTCTACCATTTGCCACAGGCCAGCGGATTACTTGCGACGGCAGGGCTGGGTGTATATGCCGCCGTCCTTGCTGCTCAGATCGAAGGTGAGTGACACTGTGGATGAGTGACACTGTGCGTGAGCGATTTGCGTTCAAATGCAGCGGCCTACAGTTGTTTACTAGCTACTCCCAGTGGGTACTTTTGCTTCGTACCATGCAGCGTTGTTCCACACTGAAATGAGAAGTCTTGCAAGTTGCAACTGTGGACAAAAGTTGGTTTTTGCTTGACGCCTGGGACGTATCCAGCCGTACCTCGATGTTACGTTTTGGGTTGGAGGTTGGAGTCTCTACCAGATTCTCAGCTGAGCTGTATGCCAACTCCGGCGCGCAGAAATCGAAAGAGACAAAAAGACCGCCCTGACCAATCTCAACCAACTGACCGCCGCGGATGCCGCGTACCGAGAGGCCATGACCGCCTTGGTCCAACTGAGCCGGGACAGCGACGAGACTCTGGCTGCTAGCATCGAAATGGTGCCGAAGTTGTTGAAGAACGTCAGTACCGACGCCGAGGCGATTAAGGAATGGCTCGTCACAGCGGGAGATGATGCGGTATGTACTAAAATCAAATCTGTCAAGTTTCAAAATATCTTGCTTTTTTCGTTGGTTTGGCATGTGAGAAGCGATCAACCAAACCAAACCACTGCCGTACAACGTGCACCCTGTTATCATGGATCATTGCTGACCTATTTCATCTGCTGGTGCTGGTAGGCATTGCCGGAAGCCATGGGAACGGATCTGAAAGAAGCAGGTCAGATCTGTGAGTGATGTCCTTCTCTTTTTCATTTTTAAATTGCAATCCCATGCCCCCGCCGCCGCCAGCCCTCAAAAGAGGAAGTACTGTAAGTGGAGGAGGCCCAAACCAACAATGAATGACAATGGGGGCCCGGGTTGCTGGCGGAACTTCACCTACCTACCTTATTTATGAAGGGACCAATTATTCTATTGTACCTCGGTCGCTCTGATCTGATTGACTGACTTGTTTCCCAATTCTCTATGTCTGTGAAGATGATGCCATGAGCCATTATCTCGACGTCTTTGAGAGGAGGCTTTAATCGTGATCAAGGAAGACTCTCAAGAGCAGGCAGGCAGGAGGAGCACAGGTGGGGTTGGGTTGCTTCGAGGGAAATGCACACGGCATTATGAACCCAGCTTATGTTGCCGTGGATTTTGGGTGTTGGGAGAAAGTGTACGTGAAGTTACATCGCAAGTTGAGTCAATTGATGAAATGATGATAAGTCTGAAAAATCGCGTGTGTATCCTCTCCCCTTTATGTGCACAAGCAAAAGGTATGCCAGGGCAGCCATCATACAGTACGTCCAAATTCAGTCTTCTGGACAGGCTGGTCCCTACTGGCTCCTGAACCCTGACTCCAAGAATCTCTGTGATCACCGTCTCCGCAAGTCATCTTCCAAAACTTTTTCTGGTACCATCGGCATGATCAGCCTGCCAATGGCAACCAATCACCGTGTTTACTACAATTTTAACCAGATGCCATCCCGGGGAACATGGTCAGTGCCAAGGTGAAAGGGGACTCTCCATCTTCTGTTCATACTGTAGCTTAGACAGTCTCTGCACTGGGTGAGACGTGCCGAGGATCCTTGCGAACGAATTGCCGCTGACTCTGCCATATATCTCTGCAGGCTCGATGTGCTTGCTCAAAGGTCTGCTTTGCAGGAGACGGACGATGGTGTACGATAGTACGGTCATCATGGCCATTCCACGCATGAGAGTCTCGGGACCAGGAGGCTTAACACCTGATGTTGTGTTACAGGTGGTGTTGCCGTCGTCACGCTTTCTGAGAGGGGTTTTCACTGTGGTCATTGACTCTGCCGTGGTTCCCTGAAGCGTTCTCGGCTTGATGCGACTTGACTGAGCGCAAATTTTCAACTCGCCAGAACCAGGCTTGTCGACGTGCACAAATCAGATGGAAAGTAACAGAATGGACCGACTGTGCCACCCTCATTGGGGGAATCATCACACTGTGTCCACACTCCATAGATTCCTCCTGATCTGACACCACCTGGTTGGACGCCTTCAAGGAGCCACTGATCTTTTCCATCATAGTTGATAATGTAGCGCCATCGGACCTCTCTCCCTCCCGGGGCAAGACAGACCCTGCCTCGAACATGACGCCCCGGGCGTTGATTGGGTCTATATGATCGAGACATACCCGAGAAGAACAATGGGGGCAGATCGGTACATATTGGAAGAGAGGTGCGCAATTGTGGGTCAGCAGACATCCTGTCGTCCAGCTTGAGCTCGAGCTTGACCAAACCTTCACTGCGCTCAGGTTCTTCCACCAGGTTGGGCCCAGTGTCCAGCTGGCCATTCAGGAACATATTGAATCTTACGACTTCGCCATGATTGTAGTATGATGATATGCCTAGCCAGGTGCCGGTGACCCTTGCCCAGTCTGCAGGGGCATTCCGAACGGGCAGGGAGCGATGTGGGATGGAGAAGCTCAAGCCCTGAGCCATGGAGAGGGTACCCCTGGCGGCAATCTCGAAATTGCGAGCGATGAGGGTGAACACGCCTTCTAGCACATACCAGTCGACTTGTCCGCTCCCGTCTCGCTTTAGGGGCCCGTAGTCATTGTCGGGACGGTACCGACTGGTGTCGTACACTCTGCGACGAGCGTTACCGCAATTAGTCTCCTTGATGCGTTCTCTTTCCGTAATACCATATAGGACGTGGAGTCGACAGGCGGATTCCGGCCGGCTTGCCTGGATACCGCCGTTCCAGTTCCTCCCCATTGATCGCCAAAGTGGGAGGATCCTAGGATTCCGAGCGGTGATGTCGTCCGGGACAGTGAAGTCCACCATGGTGGGATTCTCAGAGTCATGGATCAGACGCTCCAATCCATCTTGGTATCGATCCACGTCGGTCAGGATCTGTAAGTTCAGCGACAGATGTCTGTCATCTTGGGCCGGGACAATGCCATTTGCGATCTCGCATGCCGTCGGGGCGAACTTGGCTGTGTCGATAATGGAGAGGATGGCGTCGAGATGATCGCTCAGACGAGCCTGCTCTGCGGCGATCCGCCATCGAGACCTGATGATCCACAGCGCCCGTAGTCTCTTCTGCAGTTCTTGGAGCCAATCCCACTCGATGCGGTCGCCCTTGCGGACCCTTTTCCGTCGAGGCATTGCCGACCACGCATCGTACGGGTCGTCGAAAATTTGTATGAACGCCGCCCTCCACAAAATCTGATTGCGCGGGCTGATAAATTCGTGGGCATCTTTGCAGGACAGCCCAAACTTCACGATGGATTCAGGATGGAGATATGATAGGATGTGGCTCAGTATTTCCTGGGGCAGACTGAGGATGTCCATTGCCGTGGTTGTATGATCTGTCTGTCAGCCACGTTTTGATCACAACATGAGAGCTGCGAAAAAGTCAAGTCGGCCAAAGCTAGGTACTGGAAGACAAGGAAGACAACAAAGAGTAAAGAGATAGAATAACGACGGAGGCGAGGAGGGTTAAATGAGGGATGAGACCCCTGGTGCCTGAGACACCCTGGGGGAGGGAGGCGGCGACATGAAGCGCCCTCATGGATCTGGATGCGGCGGGAGACGACAGACAGTCAATCGGGGCCATCAGTCAAGTTCAGCTTCAGCCCTACTTTCGCCCATCGCTGCCAGTGGCGGTCAATCAATGTCTATCAGATCAGCCACGTCCCCGCCCCCGCCTTTGCCTGGACTCTGACGCTCGAAGCTGAACTTGATCTGCCCAAGATGAAATAACAATACCTCCTAACAATGACAATGATCATCGTGAGCATTATGGCGGCGATTCCAGCTGTGCTGTGTACCTAAGTCTTAGCGAGGCGCAGGCAGTACATTGTCCCCCTCCGTAGGCGCCAGAGACAAGGACTTGAAGCTCTTTTATGTGCCTGGGCGAAGGCGTGACAGGCTGAAGTTCCCCCTGCAAAGCCCATAGTGCCCCCTCCTGAGGAAACGTGTAAGCCCCCTCGGCCTCCCTAAGCCTCACCAGCCCTCAATCTCCACAATCGCAGCCAGCAAGCGCAGGGCGTCAATGGCACAGAAGCCACCAAAAGTACGCCGTCTACCACCACAAGTGATCAATCTCACCCTTTCTAGACACATTATTGTCCTTGACATTCTTAGCAGCCGGTACTGGTCTTTCCACATCGATCCACCGAGGGCGTCGTCGTCCAACTAAGCGTCGACACTGCCTCACGCAGCTCAGCTCGCATTCCTCTGCTGTCAGGCGTGACATGCCTCATTCTTGTATGCATGTAAAGAGATATCGCCAATTCCGAGCCATTCCTTGATCCATATTTCCCGTCGTCGCACTATCGAGGCTTTGGTCCGGGTGCTACTCGGACAGTTTGATAGTACCGACGTCGAAAAAGAACAGCGACTATGCCGATGCGAGATCTGCTGAGAAAGAAAGAGAAGCTTGACAAGGCTACACCTGAGCAACAACAGCCACTACCCCAGGCGAGCGACTTCACCTTTCTCCGTACAGACACGCACACCGAAGAACAGATTGAGCCTCCCACTTTCGAAGCGGAGGAGGAAGAACCGGGCCCTAGGCCTCCCTCTTCTGAACCGAAAACACCCCCTGCGAACAGGCGATCATTTGGACTGTTTCGCAAGAGCGCCAGTCCCGCACGCTCCGACACTTCATCTCCGGAAAAGTCGAAGAAAGAACATAAAAGACTTTCTCGAAGGCTTCACTTGACTTCTCGAGATCGTTCCACCAGCGTGAACTCGGTCAATCTGCCACCAGATCTTCCGGACATTGAAGATGCATACACCGATTCGGGAGACGTTCAGGAGAAAGAAGCAAGATGGGAGAAACGTGCTACCATGTTAGCCAGCAGTGTACCTATTGCCCCTTCGGGGCCACCCACAGGAGGAGACTCGCAAGGCTTGGGTGTGGGATCGTCGCCTTCCCGTCCGCGCAGCCCCATTGCCGACCCAAACAGTGACGTGAATATACAAAAAGCCATCCAACTCCACGAAGCAGGCCAGCTTGAGGAGGCAACGGAGATGTTTCGGCAGCTTGCGGATCAAGGCAACGTCCTATCTCAAGTCTTGTACGGTCTGTCCCTTCGACATGGATGGGGTTGTCAACCCGATCCTGCTCGAGCGGTCACTTATCTGTCGGCGGCGGCGTCCAATTCTGCCACCATTGAAGCAGATGCCCTGAAAGCGGGCATGAAGAAAGGGGGCGCCGCCAAGGGGGAGCTAGTGCTGGCCATTTTCGAACTCGCCAACTGCTTCAGACATGGCTGGGGAGTTCCAGTGGACAAGGTTGCTGCACGGCACTACTATGAAACGGCAGCGAATCTGGGCGACACGGACGCCATGAATGAGGCTGCTTGGTGCTATCTTGAAGGATTTGGCGGCAAAAAGGACAAGGTAAGCCGAGCATCTTGACTAGTTATGTCATTTCCCGTCCATTGCACGGTAGATGCTGGCATCCCATCCACCAGCATTTGCCTTTGGATCTTCCTCACCTTCGATCACTGCCACAAGCACCAGGCGACCTTGCACGTGATGAGCGTCTACCGCAGGGGAGATGCCAGTTGAGCCGCATCGAGGGGAACACGACGTCTGCGGGCACGATCCTTGTGTAGCACAAAGCAAAATTCCACGCGGCCATATCGGGTGGTTTGACTTCCGTGTGCTGCATGGGCGTGAGCTTGTGTTTGACACCATTTGTTTGTGATTCAACACGGCCCCCAAATACACAAAATACCCAGATTACAGCATGCTCTCAATCGCTGCATCACTTTGGGCAGCAATGCAGGAGATACTCGCCCAGTCAGCGGCCGAGTTCTGTGGCCTCGAGACCTTGTCCCTTGCATTAGACCCTCAGCTGTCTCTGCCCTCTTCCCGCCAACCACATCGCCAGGATGCCATCTCGGAGAAAATAGAAATGTGACACTGACATATGTCCGGGGATACAGTTTAAAGCGGCACAACTTCTCAGACTGGCGGAACGCAACGGTTCAAAGACGCTGGGCAATAGTTGGTAAGTGGATTGGCTTGAATTGTGGTTTCCTTGTACTATTCCTAGATTTTGCTGCATTTTGATCGGGTCGAACATCGACCGTCGGTCGCTTCCTGAATATCTCGGGCCAAGAAATGCCTGATTGGCGGTGAGGCTCCGAAGGCTCTGGCTGCCCAGGTCTGTGGCCGCCACGCCAACCTGGCCTTACCTTCCACCACCATACTCGCTCCCTCTCTACACGCACAAGCACACACGACACATGTGGTCATTCATAGTTTCATTTCTCTGGTTGGGTCTCAGCTACCAAAGAAATCACGGTGGCTGGGGAATTCGGCGGTCGTGGTCGTCGCAAGGCCGCTGGCCGGAAACAGACTAGGTCGTCTCGAAGTGGAAATGGAGAAGCGGCTTCTTCGCTTGCCTACCTCGCTTAAGCTGAGCTTCTGAGAGCGTAACATGCCCCAAAGACATACTCTTGCTGACCCTTGGTCTATGTAACAGGATCTGGAAGGAGAAGTACGATCCACCGAAGTGAATCGAGGAAACCAGACCCCGGCACTGGCAGTGTCTTTCTCTTTTGACGCTTTTGACGATCCTCAAGACTGAAACCTTGGCTCTCATCCACCAATCAACCGTGGTCGAGCCGGCAGAAGGATTCAGAATATTCGAGTCCTCTTCAATCTGCCTACATAACAACTACTGAGGCTGTACCTTGACAGGCCACCGGGTAGAGGCAAGAGAACTTGTCCATCACTCACAACCATCCATCGGTCTTCATTCATTCTGATCATCCGGCTACGACAGAATTCCGGCGGCCGGCACATGCAGGTCCACATTTTATTCACACCACCCCGACGTAGGCATTCATGGTTGGACCTCCGAAACCAAGAGCATAGGCGGTGAAGGACCCAAAAGAAGCAATAACCTGTCTGTTGCAAAGTTGGAAGCTTGAAGTCTTGGAATCTTGGATTTACAGAACCTATGCTCCATGGCGACCCGATTGCAAATATGCAAAACTGGAACTCGGAGCGTGGGCACACCGTCTGTCTGTGCGTCGCGTCGTGGACACCGCTCCGTCCCGCCCGCTCCGTGCATGATACTACTAGTACTACCAATTCATCTATCCGGGCCGTTACCGGGCCTCAAATACCTCGACTCGAATTGTATCTCGACGACGTGCAAAATCCAAATATGGGGACGACATACCTAGGAAATAAATGGGTATTACTGTACAATGGCGGTGTGCGTGTGCATATGCATTCATTTCCCGTACAAAATATACCATGTCATAACATAACAGTATCCTGCTTATTCCCTCTCCGATCCATCGCACCATTCAGTGTATGGTGGCATACCTCCCCTTTTTCTCCAATCATCGTGTGTCGTAAGCGTCGTTGGTGATCTGCTGCCATATGGTTGCGCGAGCTCATTCATGCAATATCTCATCTCTGCAGTGGCATGTTTCTTTCTGACAATCTCTAAATTCCATCAAGATCTGTACTCATCATTGACATCATGCATCATTCATCATCGTAACCCACGTTACCCCCGGACCTCAGCAGAATCGCTTTCGTCCTTGATTTGTACTCCTACTACTGATACTCCCAACTCTTGACCATGCTAGCTCCTGGAAACCCCTCAGTCGTAGACCCGTTCATTCGACATGGTTTCGTACTCATCCATTTCCTTTCCTAAGTAAAGATTGCTGTCAAAAGGCCGTGACCATAGTCGTCATATCATTCATTCAAACCACAAAAGGATTTCGCAAAGACCACAAGTAAGGAAATTGTGCCCTGAAGCCGATCATCTTTCGCCAAGTGTGCGCAGAACGAAAGACCAATCTTTCAAAACAGCCCGCACTGAGAATGGCTAAGAAAAACTGAACTGAAATCGTTAGTCGTAATGTTTAATGTTTGTCCTCTGGTCCAGTACATTGTTGAGTTGGAGGAAAGCCCTTTCGGAATCAAGAAGCTGTTGGCGGGTGGGGAGATGTGTGTGGCTCCAATGCAAAGGCAATGGTATTCTCGACCTTATCCCACACGGGCAATCAACTCCCGGAAGTCTCGAAGGACCTGCTCCGGTACTCGATCAAGTAGTACGCTTCTTTCACGGGCTTTGCTGCTTATCCCGCTGCGCTTCTCCATCCCGTCGTTTTCCGCTTGCATCTGCGCATACAATTGCTGTAGTCGGGTCGGTTTCGGCTCCGCAACTGTTTCTTCCTCATTGTCGAAGGCACCGTCAGCATTCGCGATGTGATTGTAGGAAGCAGCCGATAGTGAAAATGCGCCGGCAACTCGTTGTTGACGTGATGGCGTGGTGAGATCCGCATGCAGGTTGCTCAGGGGATTCCCAGAGGGTGGTGGAGTCATCTGAGCCAGATCGGCTCGGGACATAGTGGATTGATAGTTGCTATGATCCAACGGCTGTGCAGGCCTAGTAGGCAAAACCTCGTGGGCTGCCTCTGGTCCTGACGCAAGGACGGCGTTCAGGACATTGCCAGCTTCAGCACGATAGTCGTCCGACAAAATTGGCATGTGGGAGGTGACGACGGCAGCGGATGAAGTCGCCGATGTAGTCTTGGATCCAGCTTGGGACACGATAAAAGCTCCGGCGAGTAGACACAAGTAAAAAGTGTTCCAGCTGAAGCCGGTATCATCCTTGGCATCTTGTAGTTTTGTGCCGTGAACAGATGGGGCGGCCTGTGTAGAAGAAGTCGGAGGCCGTGGGGTGGCCTGCCTCTGCAAATCGTCAGGTTCCTCCATCTTCAGGTCTTCGGTGTTGATAAGGCTGAATTCGTCTTCCCAATTATCGTCGATGTCCAGGGACCGGAAGCCGGCAAAGTCACCAGTCAGATTCTCCGGCCCATTAGCAGAGAAGCCACGTGTATTCTGTCGCTCGAGATCCTTGACGGTCTCTTTCAAGGCATTGTTCATGCGTCGAAGTTCGGCGGTATCGAGGGTCTTTGTGCGAATGGCCTCATCCCGGTCATATTGCAGCTGGCAGATGTATTGCTCGTATTGCTGGCGTTGATGCATCCATTGCTCTCTCTCGGCACGGAGGGTGCTCTCAAGGTGGGCAATTGTCTCTTCCAACTCTGCTTTTTGACCAGCGAAGAGCTTCTTCTCTTGCTCCAGCCTCTCGGTGTGGGTTTTCTTGCGTTGACGAGAGTCGAGTCTGATCAGAGGGATATATTAGTATTCGGGCAGATAGACCAAAGCAACTGGGGTTACTCACGCAGCTTGGCGGTTTCGCAGTAAACGCTTTTGTTGTTTGAGCTCCTTCTTCTGGTCTTCGTCGGTACATTGCATGATGAGCGAATCAATGTTTCCCAAGTTTCTGTCCTTCGGAATCTCGAATTTGGCGTTCTTCTTTCTCACGCCGTCGGATCTCTGTACCCACACGGGCGAGGTGGCCCTGTATCTGGGATGTCGCACAGCGTGTGCCGATTCAGCAGCTTCGGAGGAGGTGGTCGACGCCCACCCGCCCTGACTGGATTGAGGCGACATGGAGATGGCTGAAGCCGGTTCCTGCTGCTGGAAATTGGCGAAGTTGAATTGACCCGGGTTGCATTGGGCTTGCTGACTGAAAGGCCCTTGCACGGCTCCGAAGAATGGTGTCGGGGTGTTGTTCTCAGAGCGCGCAGAGAGGGCCCATGGTTGAGTTTGCACGAAGTCTGGCCCGCAGGTTGCAGAATTTCCTTGGCCAAGGAATTGGCCATGGGGGCTGGATAGAGGCACAGAGGACAGCGAGTAGTGTCGATTGGGAGGCATGACACTGAGGGGGCGTTCCTGCCACACATGTGGAGAGACGTAATCGTCTTCAACCTTGGTCACTATTGAAGAACGTCGAGGTTCTAGGGGAGCAGCCGCTGCCATGTCGGCTGGGGTGGAGGAATCAAGCACTCGCTCGTCCAGCACAGAGGCATCGTCTTCGGTGAGGGCCGGCTTGACGTCGTCGGGCCACTGAGGTTGACCGTACAGATAGTACGGTTGCTGCGAGTAATGCATCGCCATGGATGCAAGAGATATCGAAATAGCACCTGCTTGTTGTGTGCCCGCCGGTTAATGGATAAAAGGCGGTGAGCGAAGGTGGAGAAGAATGGCGGTGGTCGAAGTTTTTTCCGCCCGAGAAATGGCAGAGGCTTTTAGGTGCGATTGAGCGTGATAGTAGGTTGGGTGATCATCATGGAGATGAAATAGAGAAACCACAACAAGAGTATTGAGAAGACAAAGATCCGTTGACCAGATGAAGGTAAAATGGTCTGGCTAGGGAAGAAGAATGGGAGGCGCCGAAGCCGATTTAGTAGGTATTGAACGTGGGCCAAGTTGTAGGGCTGGATACAGTACCATACCGGACCCGAGTGGAGGCAGCAAAAACCAACATGAGAAACAAGAGCCCGAAGGACGACCCAAGGCCCCGTTTCCAGGTGGGCGGGCGAGTCGCAGAGGGATTCGGCGGGAGGTGGAAGAGGAGGATGGTCCAGAGGAGGTTGTGGCTGGTCGACCCGGAGGAGTAGCCAAGGAGGTGGAGAGACGGCGAGAAGGGGAAGCTGATTGATTGAGGGCCGCGGTGAGGTAGAGATCCTGATGGCCTGAATAATGATGCTTGATATGATTGACTGATTGCCCACTGGCAAGACCCGATGGGCGTGGGCAGGGAGAATGTGAGCGTGAAGAAAGTGTTTGGTGGCGCTGGTGGTGGTGGTAGTACTGTAGTAGAGAGGCCGTACTACTACTGCTAGGCGCAGGTGCAGGCGCAGTTGCAGTTGCAGTGGCAGATGCACAGAGTCTCAGTTCGGCAGTGAGAGCGGAAAAAGCAGCAACGATAGCGGGGGACAAGCATAACGACTGCAGAACCTGGAATAGCAGGATCAAAGGCGTCTTCATCACTGATTGATCAAACAAGATTCCGCCATTCTCCTCCCGATTATCCAGGTTTCTGCGGCTGCGCTGACGGTTGGTGGGCTGCAAACTGCCAGGTTGGGATTGGATGCTTTGCTCTGCTTTCCGGTTGCTTTCAGAGCCTGTCCGAAGTGCTTAGGATCCCTTCTCTCGCGCTCTCTTTCTCCTCCTCAATGTCCTTCTCGCGTATCGCCGGGCCCTCAACCTACCTCTGTTTCGTTCCTAGCTGTTTCCTCGTTTGCAGCTCCTTTTGGGCAGCAAACCCAAAATCCTTCCTGCTGGGCTGGTGACTGGCTGGGCGGGCGGCCACCGTGGTGTACCTTAAGTCAGGTCAGTTGAGTGGGTGCAGGCGAGCAGGCTCGGGGCCTGTAGCCTGCAGCCTGCAGCCTGCATCGAAGTTACTCAGCTATGCTTGCTCAACGCGTCCAGACTGGCTGCGCTGCTCTCGTCCAAGCGGCCACCTTTTATGCGACCACATCTTGAGTCGCATCATCCCCCCAACCCTTGGGCATCGGTCATCGTCACCCTCTCGAAGTTCATGCAAGAGTAGGTCAGAGGACACGCACAAAGACCTGGTGATTAAGGACTGGAAAGAAATGCATCTGATTGCACAAAAAGCTCTCCCGGACGAGCCAAACAAACAACTGACAACCCGCAAGCGATGGTTGATCAACAAATGCTAGGGGTGTGAACTCTCGATCTTGCGACCAGGGTGGTCTTTAGGGCCAGTTTTAGCTACGAGCCGTACCAGGGAGCAATGCTTGGACCACCGACTATCGTCCACCGCGATGGAGCTGGAGCCCACGAACGGCTCGGGCCTCTACCTAGCTCCCTGCTCATCCGTCCCTCTCCTTACCTGTCCAGGAATGACTCTGACTGTCCATGAAAGCAACCACACTTTGGAGTCTTCACCTAGCCACGAGCAATGGCCATACAATTTCTGCCCCTTCTCGCTTGACACTTCTCAATTACACACATTGCTTGCCTCATCTCTCAAACGCTGCCAATGCTACCATGGCCAATGTTCGGATCTAGATACCGCCTCTCGCCAAAATATAGTTCTGGCTCTTTTTCGTTGATTGTCGTGACCGTAGGATCGGTGGCACATCGTTCACATCTTGGTGTCATAATGTTGGATACGAAGCCACACTCCCTTCAAAGCCTCATACTCCAGGGCGCTTCATTGTTGCTCTCCACGGACGTTCAACTTCATCGAGGACGTTCGAGAAAGGACATTCGCTCACGATTCTGACCTCATCTTGACCGATTTCTCGCCGCCGCCTGAATGGCTTGCTTGAATGCTTGTTTCCCCCGAGGGCGCATCATAACCAGTCATTTAGATCTTACCCCGATGCTCTGAAACGTATCTAAACATCTCCTCGCTGCCCAAAGTGAGGCTCTTTCCTACTGCTACCGCCGAATATCTTCGGGGCTTTGGTTCGGCACGCTGTCATCATGTCTTACTCTGAACTTGGTAGCAAAGGAGAGCGGACGAGGTGATACTGGTCAATTCTCATGGCTTCATGAATTCATACACTTCTAGGCACAGATCAAGGGGGCAATTCCTTTCCTTTCCTGCGATTGCAAATGAAAACGAGCCCCGTGCCGCCTCATTCTCGCAGCATATTCTTGACTCCATACAGACTTCCATTATCCTTGCGCACAACCCTTTTGAACCATCACACTCACTGAAACCTGCATGCTCCATCACCGGGCTTTCAAATTTCCAGGGCTCAAATCTTGATGATGCGGTGGGGGTGAGGGATCACCTACAATCCAATGAAGTCTTGCTCTTGAGTGAAGTCTCCTGGGCCTTCCATGGGTTCCTCAACAGATCCGGGCGCGGGCGCGCTTGAATCCGGTCCATAATTCAGCTTATTCTTAACGGGGGAGCCCTCGAGAGTCATCGATCCACTTGACATCGCAGATCCATCGACCCGCCGGCGCACTCTCTGGCTGGACCGGACAACATGGGGAAGACGGCATCCGGTGTCGTTGCAACCACGCGTGCTCGCGAATTCGGGGCATTGCCGGAGATGACGGTAGCGGCATTGGGCACCTCGGTCACAATAGCCAGCATAAGCAAAATCATCGCACAAGGGCGCATCGGGATCCACAAGAGTATGAGCGTAGACGCAATTACCCCGATCGCATCGGCCGATTTGGAAGAACCTGCAGATTGGGGATCTTTCAGGCGAAGGAACATGGCTGAGGTCGCAAGTCTGGCCTAGTAAACAACGGACATTGTGCAAAACGGCAGGACAGAGGGCGAGTTTATTGTCGTCATGAAGACCAAGGCAGTTCAAACCATTCGGACACGATCCTGAAGCCCACTCGGTCAGTATGAGAAGGAAGTGAAGTACCTTACTAGGGCAGAGGAGTACCGGTCGAGCTGTATCGCGAGCAAAGGTGCGTCGAGGTCAGACGACTGCGGTCATCAGTCAGTATCAAGCAAGAGGATCCCGAGACGTTTCGCTCATGAATTTTACAAACCCTGTATGGCTATTTCGCTTTCGTTCCTGAGTTCGATGCAGTTGTGTCGGGCTGCCAGCTGGGATGACAGGGATGGTCTTGTTGGGTTGAGGTGTGCATCGAGCAAGAGCTATAATGACTTGAGATTGTTCAGTTTGTTTCAAGGATGTTGACTTACTGCGAATGGGGCTAAGCGCGTTCGGTCTCTCAGAAGTGGTGGAAGGACCGACAAATGGCACATTTGGTGCAGGGAGCAGAGCGCCTTGTGAAGATGCGTTACTCGTACTCGCCGGGCCGTTGGTGGAGCTAGAGATGTCAGTCTTCAAGGCCTTTTCTGGCTTCCTCAATTCCTGCTGTGGCTCCACTGCCTGATTTCTCTGGATGAGATTGGCCGCTTCCTGGTAGCTGGCGGATCTGGTCTGTCTGACAGCAGCCAGCGTATATGGGCGCGGGTAAGGGGATTGGGGCTGCCGCGAATGTTGTGTACGCTTGCGACGTAAGGCTGGGGTTGAATGTTGTAAAGTCGGGGAGCTGTCAGTAGCTGGTGTATCAACTGCCTTATCCTGAACAATCTCCTCAACAGCCTCGCGACGGACTAAGTGCGGTTAGCTATCCATCTGTCCAAACTAGAACCTCAGCAACAAACGTTTGAGGCGCTTGACGTTGTTAATCAAGTCTTTGTCAGCCATGGTGATAGACCTCTGTATCAATATGTTTTATGCCAGCAATAGCCAAAACTACGACCTATGCTTATTGGTACGAGTTGTCATGTAATAGTTAGGATACAAAACTGTGAAGTCGATGGATGTTCGCGAGTGTATCAAAGACGAAATGGATGGGCAACAAGGCTGTGACTTCTCCACATTGGCACAGGATAAAACGCGACAAGGCTGCACTAACACTAACGGCGACACTTTCTGGATGTGGCATGTTTGCCGATGCTAGTGCTACGCTCCTTTCGCTCAAAATTGAAGCTTAACAATGGAGCTTTCGGATACAGTGGACAGTCAATTGGTGTGCAAGTGCGACAACAGAGGCAGAATACTTGATGCTATGCCTCTGATCTGTGTCGTCTGAACAATCCTACAAATCCTGAGGCGCCTGAGGGCGTTGCTCATCCCCCCAACATGCTTCAACCAAGGATACCGCTGCGCTCTCTGTGCAGGAAATGCCAATCCTCCACGCCCTTCCTCCGTCGCTCGTATGCGCAAGTCATCGATCCCGTACACCCTAGTGCATCCGTGCTAGATGCAGCCCATACAGGCCTCCAGTCAGCCGAGTCGCAAGACAGGGTTGCACCACCGAAAGGAGAGGTACGACTTCGACGGTACACTCCACGAACTCCCGGTATCCGTCATTTGGTCAGACCGGTCAATGACCATCTATGGAAAGGCCGGCCGTGGTTCGACCTGACTTTTCCGAAAAAGGGCCATGGAAAGGGTGGCCGCAATAATACCGGGCATGTTGTCGTTCGGCATCGTGGTGGTGGTCATAAGAGAAGAATCCGCATGGTGGACTTTGCCAGGCGGAAAGGCGGCAAGCATATCGTCGAGCGGATAGAGCACGACCCGGGTCGAACGGCTCATATTGCCCTGGTGAAAAATGTCAACGATGGGACACGGTCGTATATTCTGGCCGCTGAAGGATTGCGGCCCGGTGATGTCGTTGAAAGTTATCGGTCTGGTCTTCCTGAATCGTTGATCCAGGAGATGGGCGGACAGATGGACCAGGGTGTTATTGCGACCAAAACCGCCCACAAAGGCAACTGCTTGAAACTCGGTATGATCCCCATTGGCACACCGATTTTCAACATTGCTCCGACACGCGACTCGATTGGGAAGATCTGTCGGAGCGCAGGAACGCACGGGATTATAATAGGAAAGGGTGAAGATACTGTCCAGAAGGAGATGATCAAACTCATTGGAGACAGCGGGAATACCGACATGTCGTCGTTGAGCCCGGATCAGTTGAGGAAGTTCGAAAAAGCTGCCAATTATGTCACGGTCCGGCTCTCAAGTGGTGAGGTTCGACTTATTGACAAAGAGGCGGTTGCAACCATTGGTGTGGCAAGCAACATCAATTTCAAGTACACCTCGCTCGGAAAGGCTGGACGTGCACGATGGCTGAATATTCGACCAACCGTTCGTGGTCTTGCCATGAACGCAGCCGATCATCCTCACGGTGGTGGTCGAGGTAAATCCAAGGGTGACCGCATTCCTGTCAGTCCTTGGGGTGTTCCGGTAAGTGATGATTTCGGCCGTATTCTTGGATATGTATACGATTTGCTAACCATGTCCCAGGCCAAATCCGGCTACAAGACCAGACCGAAGAACAAGGTCAATCCTTTGGTTATCACGCAACGGCCTAGAAACCAAGGCAGACGTCGCAGAGGATACGCTTAGATTAGAATATGTATCAATACTATGAGCCTAATCCGGTCGACGGCGGTGACAGGTCTTCTTTTCATGGAACAATTGCGCAAGGCGCATTTCCTTTCTGTTCTCTAATGCGCCAATCGACTTTTCCTAGCCGACATGGCCGTAATGTCTCGTCCCAGATCTGCTCATGCGCTGTGGACCAGGTATTTGCTTGACCATCTCTTGACATTGTGATAGGTTGGAGAACAACGTGCACACGATCTCGAGAAGGATACACTGACCCTGATGGAGGTGCATCCAGTTCAACTAGGGTTAAAGTAGGGGTGAGATGTCAGCTTCCTTGAGTTGACTGGCGAGGAGCTTTCCCTGACGAGGGTGGGTGCGAAACCGTGCCAGTGGCGAGCAGTGTTTGGCCGAGGAAGTGTGCTGACACTTGTATCCGGTATTTGGAATTCAGCACTCCGCAGCGCGTACAAGGTTCAGTTCCATCAGGCCGGATGATCAGCTGTCAGTCGAACACAATGCCACGAGCTACTTCGAGCCGCGGGGTGACGAGATCAGATTCGTCCGTCTGTACATCCCTGCTAACCCGTCCGCGATGAGTGGTTCATGCATCATTGACTTTGGATCTTTGCCGTACAATAAGGATCGACAGAGAGGAGGGACTTTCGGCATGACCAGACTACTAATATGAATCATCTCCTTTGAGGGTTCATTCTTGACCCCTCGCTGGGCAAACATTTACTGTACGCTGTTATCAACATGGAGATCTCTAACAATGCCGAGCGCCAGCAAAAGCTCGAGGACAGACATTACATTCGCTACGATGATCCTCGGGTGACATCTCGACCGGAGGGCGAAGAGGAAGATATCAAAGCGGTGGCCGACATGGTCAATGAGATTCAAAAGGCGCCATGGAATTCTCACAGGCACTGCTACACAGGTTGGTCAGACAATCGAATCAGTGCAAATGGCTGCCATACTCACTGCGCAGGGACCCACGCAAGAACGCAAGGCATTGTGAAGGGTACACTGAGTACAGGCCAAATCTCCCCGCTCACCTCAAGCAGAGCATGTTCGCGGAAGAAAGAGAATGGCCGGTTCTGTGCAGATACAGCAGCGAGCCCGGTGACCCAGGCTTAGACGTGAGAGGACAGAGCGTCCGTACATACGTGGATGCCACGCTGACGCAGAATACCTTAACACAGGATCGAATTCCTCAACCCCGAGGATTCGCCATGAAAGTCTTTGATGTCCACGGCGAGCACTTTGACGCTGGGAAAGGCCTTCACCTTTCGACCCAGGACATTGAGTTCAACTCCACTCCAGCACTTGACCTGGCCGACGCGAAGACGACGCGAGAGATCATCGACCTTCGAATCAAGTTCGGGAACAACCAGGCTGAACTTTACAAGCAGTTGGATGCCAGAAAGGACACGGAGCTGCAGAAAGCCCGAGATGCCGTTCGCAATACCCATCTCGAGTCGACCGGGCAACACTCGCAGACAGCCTAGCGTTATGGTGACTATGTGATCAAGTATTGTCTCGTGCCCAACACCGAAATCCAAAGGAGACTGTATGACGAAACTGTCAAGCCTGTCGACGGCTCAGATATTCTGCATAGGTGGCTGCAGAACTTCCACCGTGAGCATGATGCCGAGTATTTGTTTCAGGTGCAATTGTGTGAGAATCTCGAGGACCAGCCTGTTGAGTATGCTGGCAAAGTATGGGATCCCGAAAAATGTAAGTTCGGACATCGATGGAGTGCCGCCGGCCGTGTCGTCTTGCTGAGCTCGCTGACCGTGTACCATGAACGCTTTTAGACCCCTGGCAGACGGTTGCGCGTCTTACAATCCCCAAGCAGGACAGCTTCAACTACGCATTGAAGTGTTTCTGGGAGGACAGGCTTAGGGTTGACCCGTGGCTGGGACTCAAGAGTCTGGAGCCTTTAGGTGGGCCGAACCGGCTCCGGAAGGTGGTGTATCCGGCAAGCAGTGCGCTGAGGAGGAAGATGAATGCTACGACCGAGTTTCATATCAAGAGTCTGGATGAACTGCCTGCTCATTGAGCCTGTGCGCCGGATGTGCATTGGCATAGGCATAAATCGGGTATCGGTTGTAACTCACATTACAGTAGTCCCTATCCTACAACGTTTTAGTTCACCCACCGCAAGGAAACCCATTATTATGTGTAAGCGTAGTAGGGCAGAAGAGGCGTTCAGTAAGGGCACCTTCGACAGCCTGTTTAATATCGCAACAAGGACTATGGGTAGAATCGATCTGGAACTACTAGTGTATTGGTCTAAATGGTCCTTCCTGGGACGAGGCTGACCAATCATAGCACCGTCTTGGCAGCCTGGCCCGGTTTCTCATCCGCAACTACCAGGTAGGAACCATACTTGAGGATATTTTACCGTGCGGCACGACAATAAATAAGTGACTACTTCGATATTCTGGTGCTTTGCCTGCATCCATCTCTCACCACCCGCCTGGTCCGCAATGCCGAAGAACAAAAAGGCCAAGACGAAACACTACCCGTCCAAGAACTCCGCCGAGCTCAGCCAGGCCGAGATCTGGGATGACTCGGCCTTGATCAGGTCTTGGAACGACGCTGTTGCAGAGTATGAGGTATGTCCACCTACACTTTTACAACCCTTTCCTCTGGTGTAAGGCAGTGATAAATCGATATGTTGGAGCGCACACAAACAAAACTCCGTTTCGACGGTCTTCCGCTCGTCTATCTCGTCTTGGACAAGCCTAAACCCCGAAAAGAGATTTATGTTCCGCAACCTACATGTACCCTTAAATTTATCTAACATGTGACATCTCTGTTTTGTGCGCAGTACTATCACAGCATTCACGCCCGCGGCGAAGACGTCGAAGAGATCCTGCGCAAGGCTGAAATGGATGAACTCGCCGAAAACGGAACCGGCGCTCTCTCCACCGAGTGGCAACAAGTCAACAGTGGTCAGACAGACCTTGAATCCGATGCGAGACCTATCAGTGGCTCTACAGCAGTGGCTGCTGGGGCTACAGCTGCAGGCAGGGCAAGCCCAGAGTCTCAGGAGGACGGGGAAATCGAGGACGGCGAGCTTGAAGACGACCTCGAAGCGGCCAGGGAAGCGTTATCTCGCAAAGGTAAGGAGAATCTTAGCCCCGTGCTTCTGCTCTGCTCTGGGGCTTGCCTCCCCAGAAATCCCTTCCGTTTTCATGTGGGTGATGGGATGGGCTAATTAGGACGACCTTTTCTCTCAAGTAGTCCTTCAAACCGAACTGTCTGCTCCACAAGTACCTGCAGAGACCCCAGCGGAGCAGGAGATATCTCAACATGTCGCAGAAAACATGGCATCTCAGGTGCCGTCGAGTTCGGCGAACAAGCCAAAACCCATGATAGGACCCAGTTTGCCCCCTGCGGCTGTCGAAGGTACGTTTGTCTTGTCCCCATGTCTATGCATCCTAAACCGCGTCTCGAGATTATGGTGGGCGTGATCGGATATGTTTTCCTCAGAGCGAAATCCCGGGGCGTGGTTGGCTTCACAGCGACAGACCCTTTCTCGTCCTCACCCTGATGCAATTGAATGCTCCCCATTATAATTCGGATACTCTGCCTTTACCGTTTGCCGTGCTAGCTCCCTGGCCACAACTTGAAGTCCCATCCGACCTGACAAAAACTGACTCTCCCTGTTCCATAGCTCCAGGTCCTTCCGCAGAGCAGACCCTTGAAAACATCAAAATGGCATATTACTGGGCCGGATACTACTCAGGCCTATATGACGGACAACGACAGGCTCAAGCGTCGGCGCCGCCACCACCACCACCTCAGCCGTAGACTCCACCTCAGTCTTGTTGTCCGAGGATTATGGCGAACGTCTACATGCCCACGAATTGCTGTGCTTTCATATCGAAGGGCCTCTCTTTGTGCCCATAACACCACTGAGCAACGTGAAGCTTCCCTGGTGGAAGGAGGACGACCAATGAATGACCGCAGAATCTGATTACCTGAAGCAAAATGCCCTCGAAGCGCTGTACAGTGTCGAGCCACCGCAACATTCTACAGGATTGCCAGGAGCCAACAGCCCTATCATATCACCACTGAAGAGGGACCCTTTCAGCCTCACTCCAACCTGCTCTCCGAGGTGAAGTCATCCAGCTCAATGCAGTCACATCACCAATTCAAATGAGGTGTGTACCTTATGCAATGAGCAACTCCACTCCGTCTCATATTCAGGAATCTTTCTGTTCCCTTCCCTCCTACAGTCCGGGAAGAAAGACGCACATATCTCCCACGCATGCGCATATACTGACGACAGAGTTGGTTGTATCCAGAATATGCCAGGCCTTCGCAACTAGAAGCGCAACAGGCATCGCTCCTAAACAGACATTGAAAGCACTCGAAGATGATCTGTGAGATACCCGCACATATCACACCCGTGCACGTGTCTTTCCCTATCTGTCTCACCATCACCCATTGCCCATCCGAACTCCGTTGTCAGCCATTTCGATCTGATTCTGTCCGATCAAGCTGGCTCTGGCGCTGCTTATCCTCTGAAGTGAAGGCTGAGGAAATGTCCTCCAGCCTAGACACAAATTCACGATTGTCCACGTTAAACAGCACGCATATCCTGTTCGGCGAGGCCGGGTGTTGCTGGTTGCAGTTTGCCGGTCCTAAGGCCACATGACAGGAGCGTTAAAGTCAGTTGCTGCACGGTCAGATCATGTCTTGATATCATAGTGAGGCAACTTGGAGGCCACGCACTGCCCGGTCAATGCAAGTGCCAATGCAGAACTTTTCTGAGTACAGGGACTGGTAGATTATGCACTGGCAGTGGAAGTGACTTTCCTGGATTAAAGTTCCCACCACAAACTTGAAGACGCCTCACACACTGGGGATATTGGAAATTTGACTGATTCAAGGACTGGGACGCAAAGCCGTAACGGTTATCAAGCGCTCGTTGTCTTTGTGATGTGCCGAGTGATACAAGATTACAGTGATCACTTGAACGTGCTATTGTCCTAGAGTGGCCCAGTCTGTTCATCCATTTCAGCAATGCTGCTGTGTGCGTACTGCATGTCATGGTACCAAGCGCCTGGCGAATGCTAAGCATATATCTCCCTCCCTGGTCTCGCCGTACTAGTAGTTCGTCCATCCTTCGCTTTACAGAGCTCATGGTTCAATCGACAAGCTTGCAGATCAGATACGCGCATGCTTCCGTCAACTGACTTAAGACGACAACCAAGATCAATCAACGGCGATCTGATAACAGACATAAGCTGAGTAATCCGCCTGGTCGCCACCTGCTATCACATCCACAGCACCCAAGCCTTCGTCTTTCTGCAGTCGTCCTTTGCTATCCTTTCCGAACGCGTTGCCGGCCAGATAACCATACTCTGCATCGAGCACTTGCCGGACTTTCTTCTCGCGCTTCGAATCGGTCTATGTCCCAGTGTTAGCAGCGAAATTCCACATCATCAGCAGTGGTAAACTAAGTCTTACCTTGATCAGAACCGCCACAAAATCCAAAGGCAAGCCATACCTCAGGACCGTCTCGACAAACACCCTGAGTACAACCACATGAACTAAGCACATGACGCCCTCGCTCCAGCCTGTCCGGCCCAGGCGGAGCGTCTCACCCCAGACCCTCTTCTCCTCTGCCTCGACTCGCTTCAACTCTTTTTCTTCCTCTTCCTTTCCGCCTTCTTTATATTTGTAATCCCGCGGCACCCACTTCCTTTCTCGGGCTTTATGCACAAACTCATGTGCGTATTTTCTAAACAGTGTGACTGCGTATAACGTGTATTCATCATCCGAGGCCACGAACTGAGCGGAGCGAGGAACGACCATGGGTGCAAGGGTTTCGTATGAGCGCATAAAGTCCTTGACACCAGAGTTGGGAACCGCCACCAAATGTGTCTCTAGGTGTTCCGAGTTTTGAACGAGAATATCCGGCGAGACAATGCTCAAAAGGGATTTGGTTGAGAGATTGCCGGTCTGTTTCCGGATGAGACTTTGAAGATTGGTGCGGATCGAGTTGTACTGGTTGTATTTGGAACGAACATCATTGTCGATCGAGTTGACTTCCTAATGGGGTACGGGTTAGGGACCAGCAACAATTGGAAATGTAGCCCCTACATACCTTGGTCAAAAGGTCAATTAGTTCAGACAGTGGTCTGTCGGCTCGATATTTGACTTTGTTCCAGGAGAAACTCCTTAGGTACTGGTCAAGAGGTTCTGATATCGCCCAGCAGGTTAGCAATTAAGCTTGAGCGCAATACAACGCCAGTGCACGCCTGTAAACATACTGTCGTTGACGTTCTTGTGCATTGCAATCTTCTCTTCATCGCCATCCAGAATGTTTCTCAGCGTGTCTCCAACCTTGCTCACGACCGAGTTGCAGAGGCCCTCCAGTTTCGCCAATTCCTCCGACTGTTGTAGTAAGCCGTCGAGCGTTCCGACCTTGAACTCCGGCACGTGAAAGGGAAGAACCTCGCCATTTGACGAGTTCACTGTTTTCTGTATGGACTCGAATGCATCTTCTTTGTGGCCGGAGGGGGCTATGGAGGAGGGGACTGAGACGGCAAGGTATTTGGTGGCCATGTTGTAGGGTCGTTGCGGTTAAGAATGACGGTTGGACTAGTAGTAACGAGGGCTTGTCCGGCGACAAGAGATACGCTCATGCACTCAAGGCATAACTAGTCGGTCCGGAATCTTTACAATGGGTCGCCTTCCACCTCGATACTATCAAATCGAATGTCAGAGATACACTAGGTGCTAGACTGTAGTAGTGACCTGGATACTGGTGTCCAGAGCTGCGCTGGCGGGAACCGGCGACGACCTCACAAGGCTCCGGCTGGAAGCTGCGTATGCCAAGCTGAGGCTGTTCACCTTTGACCACTTGGGCAGAGTCAATGCCGCTTTATCGTTCGCTCTTCCATGTGCTGCGGGTGTTTAAAGAAGCGAGTAGTTACCGCCGTATTGTGATTCTCCACTGATTGGCTGTGTTCCTGCATTAATGCCCGTAGTCTAGCCGGGAGCTTGTCTTGTCTGGGGTTAGCTCAGACCTCTCGGCCAATCCGACCTCCTCGGCAAACTGTTTTGAAACATCTCGGATTTCCTCCTTTTCAACCTTAGTTTCACGCGGTTAAGTTTGTCACACCCCGTCGTCTGTCTTCAAGTTGTTTGCTGGCCTCACTGGCAGTCTTTGTGTGATCACATCCATCGATCATCATGAAGTAGACTGAGATGTATCACTTTCGGCTTGCCAGGATGATAAACGGAAAGCCTGTCAAACACGATCTGTTAGAACGTAAATGTAACCACAACTGTCTCAACACCTCAAAGGGCATTCACACAGCTGTAGCTGTGACTGGCATATGATCATTGTTGTTAAGCTACCACTGCTACCGGCCCCCCTGCTCTTTGCTCCCTGCTCCCTGCTCGTCATGCCATGCAGAAAATAGCCTGATCCTCCGGCCGCCGTTTCTTCTCCTGCGTTTCTAAAGCCTTCCAATTCATCTGCCGCTGCCTGCGCCAACTGGATTTCGTTGTAACCCATAATCAACCCAAATAGCGGGATACTCCCACGCTTCGCGCTCACACCCATTCCACCCCTCCGTCTTCATTTCAACCTGCCCTTCGCAGCGAACGTATCCAAAGCAGTTCGAGTGAGAGGCCACGTGTTACAAGTATCTCTGCCGGAAATTGAATCTGTTGTTACACATCTGCTACGCTGTTCAACTATCCAGCATTTCATACACTACGAGCGCGATCCACCGACCCACCACCGCCGATCAACACAACGAACTTGGAACCCCCTGTTTGTCATCTGCTGCAGCCTCATCAACTTGCGTTTTTGTTTGTTCCCTCTAGCATCCAATTGGGCCTGATCTCTCTTCCTGGGTAGGGACAGGGGCAGCATACATTGGATCCGCAGAGGCTTTGCAATTCCTCTCTGTCTGTTCCCAGCCAGCGATCTTCCCTCCTGTTCAAGGACGAGTGTCTTGGTGCCTCGTGCTCGCCCGCAAGCACGCTTTTGGTGCCTGAAACGTGTTACGAATACTCCTAATCGACTGCGTTGATCGCTAATCCAACGTCTTTCTCGGTACCTCTATCGCGGCAGACGCCAACTTTTGGGCTACCTACTTATCCATAGACAGCTGTCAAAGCCCTAAACGGCTTGCTCTTCACGCTGTGTTCAGTTGGTCCAAGCGCACCCCGATCCAACGTCCAAGCAACCCCCTGTCGCTCGAGAAACGCGCAGCTCGACCCTTGCGACCACATCCGAGCCTTTCTCACAGACAGTGAGTGCCTCCACGGACCTAGGCACCGGATACTCTGCCACCTTGCACAGCAACAACTCGGTTTTCCTTCACTCGGCTACCTTCGATCGAGTACTCTTCACACTGGCTGCAACCAATCTTGACGAAACACAACATACTGAATGACAAGAGAATGCATATGCAATCACGGGACTGACAACTGATCGCGAGGAATTTGTGGTGACGAGGTCTGGAAGAGGACATGTCAGGACCTAAACCTCCGGTTGCGTTGAAAAACCATTGCTCCATCATCCATGATGGTACCATTTATGTCTATTCACCAGATGCATTCCAAACCCTAGAATTGAAGGAAGGAGCACAGTGGAAGAAAGAGGACAACGGGGTATCAGTGACCGGCGCAGTGTGTGTCAAGGGCGGCGTGGATGGAGACAACTCAAAACCAGCGCTGTACGTTGTTGGAGGTGCCGCGAATGCGTCCTCGTCGCAATACCCAGGCTTGCAGCGTTATTCGATCTCCGACAAGTCCTGGGAGACCATTACGCCGGTCGTCGCTGTCACTCAAAATCGCCAGAACCATGGAGCAGCCTATATGAACAGTTCTTCGTCACTACTCGTGTACGGAGGGTCTCAGGATGGCAACACGGGGCCCTCGTCGGAGACGTTTTTGCTTGAAATGTTTCCGCCGTATAGGGTTCTAGCTTACAGCTCGATTGCACCTCCGACAAAGAAGCCGGTTATGCTTCCATGGACAGAGGAACGCACACTCATGGTAGGTGGCAGCACCACGAACGTCAAAGTCTTTACTTTCGGTCCTGCCAATGGCTGGCAGGACCTTGGGTTATCGCTGCCGTCGCCGCTGCCGGATTCTACTGTGGCGCAATCGGCGTTACTCACGCTGGACGATAGCAGCAAAATACTCCAAACCTTCGACCTGGGCGAGTCGCCCCCTAATGTAACGACCAACGTTTTGTTGAACCCTGGCGGTCTCCCTGCAGCATTCGGCGAGACCGCGGGAGGTGCGGCAACAACAGCGAGCCCTAGCACCACTTCGGGTGCTTCGTCGCAAGCAAAGAGAGCGATATACCTATCCAACTTTCCAACATACAATGATACTCTAGCACCGTCAGCCACCCGTTCTGGGTTTAGCTTGTCACAGGGCGATAATGGGTTGATAGCCTTACTTGGCGGTAATGACGATGACCCTGTGGTATTCTTTAATCAGAGCGCGAACAGCTGGATCGACGCCACTCAAATCCTGGGGGAGCAACAAACCCCTCTGGCTACACCTTCAAGCACACAGCCGTCGACCAGCGCGACCTCCACGGCGACCCATGCGGCAGCATCGGGGTCATCTCACAAGACTCCGGGGTTGACGATTCTGGGTGCTGTTCTAGGTGCCATTTGCGGTGTGGCGGCGATTTTGATCATCCTCCTTCTCTGGATGAGAGCGGTCCGGAGAAGAAGGGCACAAAGAGAGAAACAGGGCCAGTATCAGGATGACAAGCGGAGAAGCGATGAATTCAACCATGAGGAAAGGGGCTTAAAGCCGTTGTCTAAAGCCGGCCAGCCTATGGGGAGAAGCCCGGTACCATCGACAGTGGTAACCGAGGCAGATAGCACGGCCATGTTTGGTGGTAGACCAGATCCTAAACATCTGATCCGGCGAGTCTCCTCAGATCGGGTCCAGTCCGCAGCTCGCGGGTCTGGTTTAGCGTTTGGGCAGGCCTTGTTCAAGCGCGACAGGGAAAAAGGCTCGCTCACCATCTCTAAACCGATGATGCCGAATCTTGGCGACTACGAGGCAAGACCCAGTATCGAACTAGGCAGAGCTACTCCTGCCGAAGAAGTAATCCCCGAAACAACCCCTGCGAGAAAGGCATCTCAGCGGAAGACCAATGAAGGCTGGGGAAAGTATTTCCAAGGAGAACCTCTTCCAGGTAATCGGACAACCTTTGTCTCGCGCAGCTCGGTAGGCACGACGCGCAACAAGAGCGAGTTCTGGCCGGGCTCAGGAGTACCCCAGGACTCACCCCGATCGCCCAAATTCGTCTTGCGAGACAGTGCTGGCAATCGGCTTGATACGCAAAACGTCGCCGCGGGAAGTCCTAGTCTAGAGTATGGACCTGTCGACGCTCAAAGTCGAGGCTTTCAGGCGAGAGTGTCTAGGGCAAGCTCGGCCGCCACCACGGACACCAACTATGACGACTACGAAGACGAACAGGTTGACGGAGCATTTTCTAGTGGGATCCCAGCCAGCATTCATGATACAGCTTGGACACCTGTCGGCAACACGTGGTCAGGTCCTGCTCAGCGGCCCTTGAAGCCATCAAATAGCTACCTGGCGGCGCAAACACAGGCCAACGCGTTGCAAACCCCAGCATCGAATGAAACGGGCGACAGCTCAGGAACTCAAAACTCATCCATACCCTCTTTTCCTCTGCCGAATTCAATGCTGTCTGAGCCGCCAGCCAATGGAGCAAAATGGGCCGGAGCAACACAGTCTACTAGTCAGAGGGAAGCTTCGGATTACTTCAGTCACAGCCGAGCACGCAGTGGCACTCCCGACAACACCGACATGTCATGGCTTAATCTTGGGACGCCGCCACGGTGACTATCGAACCGGTTCTCACGGATGCTCTATCAATTCCTGCTTGATGATGTCGCGCGCAAACCTGGTGCAGGTGCAAGCGCAGCCAGACCACATGCGGCGAGGGTCGACGCCGTTGAGGGCCGAGATGAAGAAGATGTCATAACAAAGACGCCGAGTCTATTTCGTACTCGATCCACTCCTCGACGAACTCGAGAGTTACACTACCACCCGCTTTAGGGACAGGGCCGAAGACAAGAGAGTTCGATTTGGATCGATGACAGTGTCCCTGCATCACCGACCATTCCTCTGATGGCGCGGGTGGTATCCGGGCGTTCGGAGCTCGAAAGGAGCAAGAGGTTGACTATGTGAAGGGTATGCAGCACAGCAAAGTTGGGTAATGATACTATCCACTGTCATTTTGGGCTATGTTGTTGAGATACCTATGTTTCTCAATCAAGAGCAGAGAAAGAGAAAGAGAAAGAGAGACAGATGTCGAACGTTGGACACCTGGGAGTTGGATGAACGAGATGTTCCAGATCCGGGGAGGTAATGATGATGCCGTCATGTATACCAATCAGTGTAACAGTAACAGTACCCTGAAGGCATGATAATATTTAATGAATCCCACAGATTGGCATCCCCAGTTCAAGTTCGTCATTGTTAATTGTAGTATTGGATCTGGCAGTGTCTTACAGGACTTTCTACCTAGCTGAGTACGCTAGATACTGGCAGTAGATGAACTGAGTTGTACCACGAAGCAGCTCGCCAGTGACGCAGGTCGCTACCTACAGCACGTCTTATAACTGAATGCCACTGATCGGTGATCAAGGTACTTTACTGTAGTCGTCGGCGGGCCCCTCTTCTAGAAGGGCATCATGATAGGATATTGCCAGTAAGTCCTGGATTTCATGGCTCCTTCGGAAGGAGTTGGTTGGCTGATGACTAGTAAAAGTGAATGGTGTTTGGAAACAGAGGCATGGGCATTTTGATCCGAAGATCGCCAACAATTAATGAAATAGGAAGCCAGTGTGTCTTTCAAAGAAGCCACAAATCAACGGCCAGATAGGAAACGCGTGTGCTTCAAGCAGGACCTTTAAAAGCAGTGGTGGTAGTTGTTGTGACTTGGTAGTTGGATATAAAATGGTAGATGCCGCGAGTCTAATTGGCCCAAGTCGACCACGCACAAAAGGACGGCCACTGTTGCGTGACGATGGCGACGGCGCCACGTGGGGGAAGAAGTGAGTGACCACTTGCAGAGCCAGCTAGGTGCCAGTGCCAGTGTAGGGGAACCGTGCTGATCTAGACGATCGGAACTGTTGAGCTGATCTGATCATCCTCAGCTGATCGACGGACACGGCACCTAACGACCCTGATCAGCTGTGCAGCGTGTAGACCGATCCTTTCCGCGATTGCCCGCTCACAACTCGTATACCGTACCTACAATGTACTTCAAGTTCCAGATACTGCCGAGGAAGTGAAAGGGCAGCAACCTTGAAGCGGCGGTGACAGACGCGTTTTCCTAGCGTGTCAGTGTGGCATGACTCGCGGGTAAAAGGATAGATCGTACAATCTATTGATCAAAAATTGAACCTACCAGGTAGGTAATGCCGATACTGCGTGTCATGTTCAAGTTGTATGAAAGTGATTTTATCGAGGCTGTCGTGTACCTGTGCTTCTATTCCGGGGGTGCAATTGTGGGAGGTGTAGCGGCCATGTGTCGCAGGCCATCGTCATCTATTGGCGAATCCGGGCGGGTGGCCATCATCAAATTGAACGATTTGCCCGTGTCTCTCGGGGGATCAAGGCGCGTCATCGAGCCTGTCGCAATCCGCCCTGAGACACACGGGTGCCGCCTGACCAGCCCGACTGGAGAATTAGGGCATGAACCCCGCGGCTTGAAGCACCCACAACGGCCTGAGAGATGGGCCTTTGGACCCTAAAGCTTCCGATCGAAGGTCACGGACACCCGCCCCAGCACTGGTAGGACACTAATAACTGTCAGACGGTACTAAGAGTGCTAGCTGGCGCCTTACCCGGAGTTAGTCCATATGCGGTATCCAGCAGATATATACACTGTCGAGTTGAGGAAGAAACTGGATAATAGGTACAGGCTCTGTACTGCAGGTGAACGTGATGATGGGTATACCTGCTAGAAAGCTCGATTGACACCAGTCCAAGTCGGGTCGTCGCAAGAACTTCGGTACAGAATACCAGGCCAGGAAGCAGCTGGGGCCTTTGTGTCCGGGGTTTGGATGGCTTGCTGGACTACAGCGTCTCCAAGGACCTTCTCGATCTCAAGTCTGGGTAGTGCATCTTCAACCGTGATGCCGTAGTCCACCGCCTCCACTGCCGCCCGGATAGCAGGCCGGAAATCGATCAAGACCCCATTCCTGACCAGTCGAGCCAGACGCGTGATGCGTTCTGCTATACCAGGCGAAGTGTGCAATGCTATGGCCGTCCAGACCTCGTGAACTTCCGACTCTGATCTTTGGAAGGCACGTAGGAGATCTGCTGCAGCGTCGGCGCCTTCCACCTCGAACCGTTGAGGTCCATTGTATCGCTCTGAAGCACCAAGGTCGTGGCAGATGCATGCCACAAACAGCATTTCGTTGTTCAACTTCAGCCACTCTGTCATCTCCTCCTTCTCCGCCAACCATTTGGCGAACAGGTACACCCGTAGACTGTGATGGACAATGGTCAGTGGCAGGGCAGACGCCGCAAGATCAAAGGCAGCAATACAAATCGGTGTATTGGGGACGTAGGCTCTCAACCCATCTCGATCAGAGGAGCCTGAGCCGGTTGACGGTGTCCCAGGTTGTAGACCGGGTGTTGCGGAATGGCCGCACATGGTTGCAAGGGTTGAGACAACTGGCGTAGCAGTGATATGTGTTGACGTCGTTGCTGTTTACCACTCTTGCTTGGACATCAGTCGTGTACAACCAACCTTAGGTACGCGAGGTTAGACCGGAGGCGTTAGCGAGAGACTGAGGATACTAGAGAGGTAGTGTACAGCGTATCTAACGCAGATAGGTTAGTATTGCAGGAACTATCCACTCCTCCCCAAAACCCCCCTATTCGCAACACCAGTAGAGGTGTTTTTGCCACCGCAACACGCATCACGAATAGTAGCAGTGGGCACTAGCACCAGTACCAGTGCCAGTGGTAGCAGCTGCCGCCTCCACTGCACCGGCCGTTCCTCCTGCGCCCGCTCGCTCCATCGCCTGCTGCCAACTTGACCCGTTCTCCTCTGTCTATCACTCTCAGCCAAGTCCAGTCATGCGTTCCCGTCCAACACCCCCAAACTCCATCGTGAACCATCCAACCATCCAACGCGCCTCGCACACACGCACACTACTCACCACACACATTCGCACACTGTCGCCTTGCAACCCACCCCCGCTCCGTGTTATCAAGGAATCGACATCCTCTTCGTTTCGTCGCTCCTTTCTTTCTTTCTCCTCCCATCTTCCTCGTCGCCAGGGAAGATATCGCTGCTCAGAGACCTCCGTTACGGTTGTCTCTCTTATCGCCTCCGCCTCACTCCACAACCAACGCACTTGAGCTCCACCGCCTGCGACGTCGCACATTTGGACTCACTCGACCTCTGCGCAACCTTGCCGAACCAGCCGAAGCCTACCTGACGGTTATCTCGCTGTCGCATTCTGCTTTGAAGACGACGTCGTGTGGTGAGTCATATTACACAGCACAGATCTCACCAATATTCCCCTTATCTACGCGTCGCGCGATACCGTCTCCTGCTATACAGACGGCGCTGATTCATTTTCCGTCTCGTCCAGTTCACACGACCTCCATCGCAGATTTATCATGGCTCCAACCACGGTTTCAGCCCTAGGCATGGCCCTCAACGGCAAATCCGCATCCGTCGACATTCCAAAGCCTCGTGAGGCCGTCCATGGCCGGGACAACTTCACTGCTGTAACGGCCGGCTCCTCCAAGAAGCATTCGGGCATGTTGCCTACTCCTCCTAATTCCATTTCTCCCAACCTTCTACCTCGCGGCCGTCGAGCAAGTAAAGCGGCTGGGCCCCCGTCGCCGAAAAGCGCGCCGCAGGTGGATTCAGATATCGATTTGCAAGATGCGTCCGATAAGCCACAACATACAGCCCTGAGCGCCGAGGCACTGGACAGCTTGGGTGATCTGGACAGCGCTGGGGCTATTACCCCGAGCATGTTGGCCAAGCATCACCTCCCTGATATCTTGTTATCCCACGGGCCTTTGGCTATCCGGCACATTATGGGCTACCTGACGACCTCTGTCCCTGGCTTTTCTAGGATCACTTCGGCAAAAGCCCGTCGCTTGGTCGTCGCCGCCCTCGAGGGCAAAGGCTCTGGTCTGGAAAACAGCGGCCGCGACAGCGATGTCATGTTTGAAAAGGTGGGATGGGGGAGGTGGGATGCGCGCATCAAGGGTCAACCACAAAGGGAGCGTCAAACCTCCGTGATAACACCTCCTGGCAGTTTGCCGTCGTCTTACTCCCAACCTGGGCTTCAACTTCCCGGCCAACGGACCTGGCGCACCGGGTCCGAAAACCTAGGGACCAGCTACACCGGCAACTCCGCTGTCTTCTCCCATGAGGAAATGGATTACGAAGATCAGGATATGCTGGAGCATGAAGCCGACAAAATGTCCTTAGACGATGACGATGACAATGGCTACGTGTCATCTGTCGCGCCGGAACCCCTTGACGAGGATCTTGGAGACGGCGAAATCACGGACGAGGAAGACTGGGCGAGCATAGGTGCCGAAGCACTGCGTGCACGTTCACTCCCAAACACTGCCCACGTCGGTTCTGGCCCTGGTCGCCTGTATCAGCCCATCGCAACGTACTCGTACCAGCCAAGATATCGATCCAAAACCCCAGCAGATGTCGCTCACACAGCGCCGAGTAAACCGAGACAGCCCGAGTTCACCAACCCATTTTCGCTGCCGGCTGGGGCGGCCATGAATGACTCTCAGGAACGAGCTGCTGTCGAAGCCCTGTTGAGCCTGGGCTCTATGTCTTGATGCATGTGCTTCGAAAGCACGAAATCTCGGCCTAGGGGATGTTTAATGGGCCCGGGGTTGAAGTTTCTGGGCGCTGCGGGTACGGCTTTTTTTTATATATATTTGATATTCTACACGAACGCACCTCTCACCGCAAGCTTAGTGACTGGGTAACGCAACCCAGCCGCTATGCGACCTCTCAACTTTTATTATAACGCTTTACTCTTACGAATGAGTCGACGACCTTGAGCCAGGTGGACTAACTGGCTCGGTATGGCGGCGTACCGTTTACCACGTTTTGTTTATTTGGACATCAACGGTGTTGGTCCCTTTACTACGTCCGAGAGCGATGTCACAACACGGCATGCCGCCTTGTTTGCATCGGATGTTTCCACGCAGGGAGTGATGCCTTCTCTATGTCTTTCCCTTCAGCATATTTCGTTTGTAATGCATGTTTTGGTACCACGTGCGCCGCGAAGGTGCGCAACAGGACATTGTCGGAAATTGGTCAAGAACGACATTTTCCAGGAAACACACCACAGATGGACCGTCAGCAAACAACTCGTCCAGCAGAACCTCGGCATGACCGGTCATCTTCATTGATCGTACTGGCATCTTATGATCTGCAGCTCTGTCATATTTAGTTATCGCACGGAGCGGAAAGTTGCTGGCTAGGACTTTTGTTTCCTGCATTATGTGGTTTTCTCGGCCCCTCAAACTTGAAAGCGGCTCTCGGCAGACACTGCCGTTAGCTGCCACTATTGATATTGATGTTTTCCTTTGTTTTATGAATTGGCCAACGAGGGTTGGGCCATTGATGGCTGGGAAACGCCATGGAGGGCGTGGTCTGGCTCTGGTCCACTGGATATGAGCCTCAGGAGGCTTGCTAAGAGATGCATAGGTGGTCCAGTGAGACACACAGAGCACACTCTTTGGAGAAGGATGAGGGTTTTGACGGGAAGTCCAGAATCGGAATCCTGAAAGCAAAGAAATTGAAAAGAGAAAAAGAAAACAGACAAATGCCTCGGACGGACAAGGAGGTGGCCTGAGATGGCACCGAGGACAGGTATCTCGGGACGAGGCGCGTCTTGCTTTGACTTTCTTCTTCTTTTCACTTTCACTTTGTGGATATACCTCGTGAGGTTACATGTTACCTACTAGGTAATATATAGCCTTGCTTTTACTGGTAGTGCGCTTGATTGATGCTTAACACTGTTGAGTCTCTCAGCTCGCTTCTGGGTAAGAATCTGGGTTATTAAACAAACGAGTCTCTTTTCTCTCTTCTCTTTTGATACTTTTTTATGTTCTTTTTCTGTTGTGGTTGTCCCGTTGTGTGTTCAGTCTGTGACCAGTGTTCGGAAGATCAAGTAGGCGCCCGTGGCCCCTCTACGACATTCAAGTTGTAGTTCCATTGCTCTGCAGGGTTAAGGTACCGTCTGTCGCAGTATACCTCAACTACTAGTACTAGTAGGTAAGAAGCAGAAAATTCAGTTCATTGTGTGTCCCAAGTTAAAATGGACCTACAAGGAAGCAAGCGGTGCCGTCAGGCTTCAGCAACGATTTCATTTTCTCCCTAGCTACGGAGAATATGCAAATCTGTACTACTACTGTATAATGATGGCCCAACGCAGTGTTTTGGCCACTACACGATCTGCCAGACCAACATGTTGCGGAACATGTTTCTGGGACGCCAGATATCTCGTCTGGTGACGATATCGCCACCATTTCCAACGTCCCTGTTCCTTTCGTCAACGACGATAGGACCCGCGGGGGGCACATCCACCACGGTTGGATGACTGTCGGTGCCTTCGGAGAGAGGGGGTTTGGTCTCTGATGCACGCGTTCTGTCCTCCATCATCATCATTGTCTGCTCTCTATCCCTCTGCGTCTTGCTTGCTTCCCACTTCATTTCGCCAACTTTCCAACCTCGTGCGAACCACAGACACAGTGCTGCTGCGAAATACGTGAGAGCGGTGAAGATCTGGGGAGGAAGGTAGATCCAGCTGTGGCCGGTTTGCCGTCGCAGTTCCAATGCGATGGGTTCCGCGAAAGTTGTCGGCGGCACCATCAGGAGCCACGTCAGGCTGAGGCCAGCGGGTAGGTCTTGAAGGCCCAGGATGTCTGCGGCGACCGGAGCAATGGTCGTCCAGAACGTGCCGGCCAAAGACCCGCCCACGATTGCAAAGAAGCACAACAAGCCCATTGGGGAAGAGACCACTTCGGCCGGGATCCAGAATGCAAAGCAGAAGATACCACACAGAAAGGTATAGAACGTGGCTAGGTTGAGACGACCCCAGCGATCCGAGCTGAGTCCAATGAAAGGCCGACCAAGCATTTGACCCAGATTGAGGATTGCCCCAAGTAAGGAGCTCTCTTTGGCATTCAAGCCTATCGAACGACCGTAGGCTGGCAATGAAAAGAGCAGAATGGTGTAGCCCAGCATACTGAATAATGACCAGCCCTGGACTAGTAGAAATTCGGGCCGGCGGAGGATTTGGGTGTCCATTGCTTTATGTCGAGCTCCCGTCTGTTTATTTCTGTCTCGGATAAGATTCGCAGCCGTCAAATTAACTGCTAAGGTGCAGAAGCCCAGGATGCGAAATGCCCAGGGGAGACCCATGGTATCGATTATGCGTTGAGTGGCAAGACTGTACATCATGCCGCCGAGACCTGAGCCTGCCGCGGCGATGGAATTGGCGACGCTACGCTTCTTCCTGAACCATTGCGGGATAATGCCCACAGATCCGACGAACAGAAAGCCCATGCCCCATCCGAAGCAGATTCCCTGGGCTAGGATGATCTGGTATTTCTGCTTCGCGAAACTGGCGCCGAAGAGTGACAACGTTTCGAAGAAGATACCTAGGTGCAGGCATACTTTCGTCCCATAAAGGTGGATGACATGCGTGGCCAAGGGTGCGATCAGAACAGCTTGGGAGATGGACAGACCGCCAATGAAGGCGTACGCCAGGGCCGACGTATTGGGGAAGTAGTTGTTATTGAGGTAGTACGACAGAAAGACGCCATATGTCGAATTGACTCCCCATGTGTGCCCTGTTCATAATTTAGTTAGATATCGTGGAGCCTCCAGAATGATGTGACCTGTTGCGATGCGATTGCGTGATTGTACTAGCATGCCAGGAACCATCTCTTCGCCCCCGGATTTTGAGCTTGATCAGGCATGGTATGACACCCAGCCGAGCCTTGCAGATCCGGGGACGTCGAATGAGAATACAGAGTTGTTCTTACCATTGATAAAGAAGTTGCAGGCTACGCAGACCCAACCGTATCCTCCATCCGGAGGCGCATTGTCTATCTTGGGAGGCGTGGGATCGAGGTCGACAGTATTCTCCGATTCAAACGTGTGGCGCGGGGGGTGGTCCTGGGAGCCGCCAGGGTGTGTTTCTGAAGGCGTAATTTCTGCCATTATCCATGCTTCCACGGCTTCTCACTCTTCACAGCTTGGACTCTTGACAAAAGGAAAACATCGAACAACGGGAAACAAGAGCAGAAGGAAACAAGTCATCTAGACTGGTCAGCAATGAAATTTGTAGGGGAACGGCAACATGACCGAGGCAGCCCCGCCGGAATAGACCACGATATAGTAGTATGTATTCGCTGGGAGATGGATGCGGACCCTGTTCATTGAGGACCGTCATAGTGCTTCGGGCTTCACGTTCAGAGCCCAGGTGGTAGTTGTTGACTAAAAGGAGACTGTTCGGGGACTTAGGAAGTCCTAGTAGTGAGAGGCCGCTGAAGCTTGGTATTTTGATTGGACAGTGAGGGAGGCATGTCTCCAGGAAAGCGTCTGGAGAGAGCGTGGAGATGGAACGACAGAACCGAGAGAGATGCGCGATTCGACTGCGAGAGTCGATGTCCGAGGTCTGCTCTATGCTCCAAGGGACGAACGCAGGCGGTCATCTCCACCGACTGCCGTGCCGTGCTCCCGGAGAGTCTGAACGGGTTTCATGGATTCATCACTATCCCAACCATACATGTAATCCTTTGCACGGAAGAATCGTCGAGCGATGGCATCATAACAGAAGTGATGATGCCGATGGAGCCCGTCGAGGAGTTGATTGAGAGTTGGGGTGGGTGTGCCCGTGGCTGCAGGGAATCGTGGCCTGGAGCTCCGGGGAAGTTCAAGTTGCAGGCTGCACTGCATCCTTGCGACCGTGACCTGCGCGCGTTGGCCTCGCAACCGCTGTCTCCCTCCCGCCCAAACAAAGAAAATGTTGCCTGCGCTGCACCATCTTCAAGTGGACGCGATGCCCGCCTGGTCTCCGTGTCTACGACGCCAACTCCAGCTTGAAGTCGAAGACTGCCGTCGGTATAAGTTGATTTCTGACTCTAATATCACTTGTGGATTACTATTGTTATCATCTCCAGCGTTCGACAACCCTACGATCACTTACTCCCATCAACTGAAGCCCATCATCGTATCTTCCTCTGCCCACCTTGCCGCAACCCCTCGGCAACCCCTTAGACGCTGAAAACCTACCGACGCTGCTCCTATCCATGGTCTCTCGGTAATCAGCCTGAATGCTCAATTATCTACTATGTTTCACAAACGCAGCAGTTTAGGCGGAAGAAAGGTGTCGCCGCCTCAGCCGACATGCATGACCGCCGAGCAAAAGTGTACGTTCTGTGTCTCTTCGTCTTTGCTAGCCAGCAATGTCTCTCCAAAGAACTTCCAAGTCACCATACTCACTGAGCCGTCTAGCAACATATCTTGAAAGCCTACGAAGTTATCGGCCTGCACGACCAACAGGTTCTCGTCCACCTCCGTTTCCCTCCAAAACCCATGCCACATCAGTCTCGCAAACCAGCCTGATACGCTCCGATTCTGCCCCGAGTGTGGGCTTTTCCGACAGTGAGAGCCAAAGAGATGGAAACACCATCGACAGTGAACACCAGCCAGCCGTGCACAAATCGGTTTCCTTCTCCTCCACGTCATCGTCCCTCAGATCTAGACCACTAGCACGGCCCCCCCATAGCGAGCTGCCTGTTGTAAAGGGCAGAAAGGTCTCTCCCACAGCCATTGTACAGATCCCACACTCAACCGACGACAACACGTATGTCGAATCATCCACACGAAAGTTAGAGAAGGAAGAGGCCCACAGTCTTCGAGAAGCACTGGAGTTGATTGACCACAAGGATGACGAAAGACGCATCTACGAGGCCGCTCAAAACGAAGCCTCTGATCTTGTCTGGAAACACCAAAACCCAAGAGCAGCCGAGGAGGAGAAGACTGCCGCCTATGGAAACCCTGATCTGAAGATGAGAAAACGAAGCAGTGGATTCCGACAAGCCAGTGGCACTCGAAAGGTCTCGTTTCCCAACCCTGAAAGTCAGATATACGAGGAGCCTGAACAAAAGTCGGAACCCTCCAACGCCTCGGTCAAACCTCCGAGTACCACAATGCCTCTGAGGGTCAAGTCTCGGAATACACTCCCTTGGCTGCGGAGGAAGGTTTCTGACAAGACAGAAGCCGCTCCCCTTCCAGATGCTCCGAAAATCGATCGATTTGAAATCCACAAGAACCCCCCCAGTCAGTCACATAATGCAGGATACAGAGCCAATACACCTCCCCCACCGCCAGTCATTGACGTGATCGAGGAGGTGGATACGCCAAAGTCAAAGGGATCGCTAGAGATCAGAAGTGAAGAAATACGAGCAGCCACGAGCATGAAGAGGAAGGACCGAAGTCCTAATCTGCCGACGCCCACTGCCGTCAGCGACCAGGTCGGCCGACCCATTGTCAGTTTCAATCCAGCATGGAAGCCGGCTGGTGACTCGCCCAGGGCAAGTCGGGAAATGGACAGGCCGGTCATCAATTTCACCGAGTCCCCCACGACTGCCAGAGTCAGCGAGAGGCCTTTGCCTAAACCTATGCCCAACGTTTCTGAAGTGACGACTGTCTCTGCCCCTACAGTTCCAACAATCAATCTTCCAGATGATGAACCATCTCAATCACCAAATCCAGCAGTTCCTTCGTTGACGTTGTCAGCCCCAGCGGTGCCAACAATAAACCTCCCGGACGATGAACCGCAAATTCCTGTAATCAGCATAAATGACGACTCACCACGCCAGCCGTCGGTGCCGACAATCAACGTACAGGGGGAGATCAAACGACCAACGAGACCACTCCCCCAGCCCTCCTCGGCGAGTAGTGCTGTCAAACCTACAGTCCAAAAGAGTTCATCCGGCCGTCTACCCTGGCTCTCTCGCCATGCGATGCCCACAGTATCATGCTCAAGCTGTGCACTACCCATCTCAGGTCGCATCGTCACCGCATCCGGCTCGAGCACCAGCAGTCTCAAAGCCCGCTTTCACCCAGAATGCTTCTCCTGCTACCACTGCTCAACACTACTGGAATGCGTGTCCTTTTATCCGGAGCCAGACGAGCGACGACTTGAACGCCTTCGAAGCATGGGCATCGACGACCCCAACTCGGCCGAAGCAGCCAACGACCCGCTCCGGTTCTACTGTCACTTGGATTTCCACGAATTCTTCTCCCCGCGCTGCCGGTCCTGCAAGACCCCGATTGAAGGCGAAGTCATTGTGGCCGCCGGCGCCGAATGGCACGTCGGCCACTTCTTCTGCGCCGAATGCGGCGACCCCTTCGACAGCACCACGCCCTTTGTCGAGCGCGACAACTACGCGTACTGTGTCTCGTGCCATACGAAGCGCACCTCCGCCCGCTGTCGAGAATGTAAACAACAAATCTTGGATGAGTTGACCGTCGAGGCCCTGGGCGGCAAGTACCATGAACGCTGCTTCGTCTGTTTCGAATGCGGTGGTGGATTTGGCGACGAGGGGCGCTTCTTCGTCCGCGACGTCGACGTCAAACCTACTGATAAGGAGCTGCGCAAGGGTATCACCCGCAAGTTTGAGGAGAAGCCCGTCTGTGGACCTTGCGAGGAGAGACGGCTGAAGGCCTGGTAGTGACTATTAGTAGTCGTGGTGGTGGTTCTATCCTACCTACAGTAAGGTAACTGACAAACCTACCTGAGATCTGTGTAATGTGATTGATGTACTACTGTAACGTCAAATTTATCAAGATAATACAGCGAAACCTGGCGTATGAATGAAGGAACGAGACTTGTTAATAAATTGGTATTGTACTACTCTAGTACATTATCGGACGAGTTGACCTGGCGATATGCATTTGGGATTGGGTTCGGGTTCGGGTTCGGGTCGGGATAGGCGCAATCAAAGAATGTTCTGTTCACTTTTACAATATAGTTGTTCTACAATCAATATGTAGAAGTAAGTCAGGGCTTGAATGCTTGCTTGCAACTTTTCTGAATTGTAACCGTACAGTACAATGCTCGCTCGCGGTGCTGGGTTGACCAGGACCACTCGCGCTCTAATTACCAAGCGTCTCGTCTCGTTTCGCTCAAGGTGCCTGAAATAACGCGCGCTCGCTGTCTGTCCCTGAAAGTCTTTGGGACTTGGAACAAAACAATCACTGATACTCGTTCAGGGGCTTTGCTTGTCCTCCGACTCAGAGGTCTTAGCCCTTCCCATTGGTTGATCCCCTTTTCTTCCACGATTTCCTCCCCCTGGCCTGCCTGCCTACCTCCATTTCCTCCACGCCCTTCGATACCACCATTTTTTTTTTCCTGCACGCCTCCAATCCCTCCACCCAATTTCAAAAATCAATCCAACTCCGTGGCTCCATGCTCGAGTCGTTCAAGTGCTTGGGAATCATAATAATCGACGATATCACCAACTCCCGTAACATGCAATGCTCCACTCCGAGTCCCATAATATCAATCACGCCGGCACACAGGGAACACGAGACGTTCTTGATCCTCCGTGTTCAAGAGACCCCGTGCAGTGTTGGTCGTTTCTCTCCACGTCTAATTCCATAATCGTCAATCGTCATCTCACTGCAAGTTGCGTATGCTAAACGTTCAACACGTTGGGCTGTATTTCGTGGAAGACCGTGGCTTTCGACAAACATCACCTCGCTTTGTTGCCAGGTGGCTCTGCAAAACGGACCCTGGTATGGATCGTAGAGGTAGAATAAAAGTCCAAGAACCGGTATTGCAATATCCCCAAACAGTGTCAAAAAAATGGGATCGCCCAGTCTGACGCAGTCCAAGGGCAGCAGTGGCCTGCTCCGTCAATTCGGCGGCGATGTGTCGTAAGAGCCGTTGGTTGGACCTTCAAGATTTGTGCGAGTCGTCCTTAGGCGAACCCTGAGCGGCAGGCTCAGCCTTGAGTCCTTTTTGCTCTCGCTCTTTTTTCTTGCGCTCTTCTTGTGCTTTGTCTTCGTCGGCTACCAAGATCTTGATGTAGATGTTTTGAACTTCTTCGCTTGAGATACCTCGGTTTGGCCAGTACAACTTGGCATATTCCCTGTTAATTGTCAGCGTTGCGGAAAGACGCCATTTGAATGATTGAACTTACCAGAAGCGCTTTTCCACAGCTTCATGATTATCATCAAGCTCAGCAAGTTGCTGGTTGATGAAATTACCAATGTCCCTCAGCAAATTCCTCAACTCCGCAGCTCTTTCGCCCGGGTCGGGTATGGCGCTCTTGGTGGATGCCTTCATCTTCTTCAATTTCTCCTTGACGGGTTTAAACAACATCACCATAAGCGGATCGACCTCCGGCGCGGTGCCGTTGGTATTGTTGGTGCTTCGTTTGTGATCACTTGCATTGGCATGATTGCTACTTCGTTTGTGATCACTTGCATGCTTTCCGTGGCGAGCCTGGCCATGGTCATCGCGATGTTTGCGATCTTTATGGTCTTTGTGGTCTCGACTCTCACTGTCACGTTTACCATGTCCATGTCGGGCGTCGGAGCGGGGAGTACCGTTTCTCTCGGAACTATCGCGATGAGCTTGACTGGTTCGATGTCGAGGCTTTTCCGAGTCCCGGTTAACCTTGCGATGAGACCCAGGTGCAGGCGATTCAGTGCCCGTACTCTTCTCAGCACCATGCTTCTTGTTGTTGCGATGATGGTTTTCCACCGCTCTCTTGGCAGCGGGATCATCCACATACTTGCTCTTCAGCACCGAAATGAGATAGTCGGCACGTCGAACTAGGTGGACAGCACCAGGGGATTTCACGTTCTTGTCGCTCCCTTTCTCTCGTTCGGCCTTCTTGTCAACTCGATGCTCTTCGAGGAAGAATTTATCCTTGAGATCAAGGTCAGGATCGTCACGGATCTTCTCCCAGGCACCGTAGCCGTGGCGAGCAATGCCGACACACAACATACCATCTTCCCGAGCACCCCAAGAGCAAGTATACCCGGCATTCTTGGTTGCTTCGGGAACACGGAACGATTTGAAGTCGGGATTCTTCGAGGTGACTTCTTGCAGCAGCCGCATCTCGCCCGGTCGTTCGAGAATCGTCTCGGCGTTGATCCGCTTCACCCCATGCAACTCAAAGAGGATTGCCTTTCTGTCCTTTTTGGTAATGGGTCGATTCGCGGTGCGCTCCAACTCGGCCATGCGTTCCTGCTCCTCTTTGTAGAGCTCGAGTGACTTGTCCCATATCTCCTGCATGGCGGCTTTGACAACACCCAGGTCCCTACCCCGGAGACGCGCTTCAGTCAAAAATTCTTCCTGGCGGTCGTCGATCGATCCATATCGGAGATGGCCCTTGATGAGATACCGATACTCTCGCTCGCTGAGGGGTCGGGCAGGATCAGCCTTGAGACTTTCCTCAGAGTCGCTGTCTGACTCAATCTCTTTCTGCCGCTGCTCTTGACGCCGGGCCTTGCGAGCTTCCCTGTCTTCAACTTGGTGATTGCGGACCCTTGGCTTGTTCTGTTCGATGACTTCTGCGAGATATTTCTCCTCGGCTTTGCGCTGCTCCTCGGCCTTGATCTCCTCAAGCTGTTCTTTCGGAATGATGTCGTCCCACGACAATTCATCCACCTTGACATCGACGAAATCAAACGTACGTAGGAACTCTTCTCCTCCGTCTGCCTCAGTGCCATCGGGTTGCTCAACCTTGTAGTCTTCGGCGCTATTAAGCACTGCATCGAGATCAAGTTCTTCAAGCTTCTTCTGATTGTCGGTCTGCTCGAACATCTTCTGTCCGCGCTTCTTGAGAATGCGGGAGATCTCACTGGAGCTGCCAGGTTCTCCAACCATGGCATTGCGTCGAGCTTGAGCCTTCTCGTCAGTAACACCACGCTGTATGGTCAAGAACTCCAACATAAGTTTGTTCCGCGCACGCTCGAGGATCTCTTCCTCGACAGTCTCCTTCGAAACCAATCGGTAGACGCTGACAGGCTTCTGTTGGCCGATTCGGTGAGCTCGGGCCATGGCTTGCAAGTCTGCTTGGGGATTCCAGTCGGAATCAAAGATGATAACGGTATCGGCAGTCATGAGGTTGATGCCTAGACCGCCAGCTCTGGTGGACAGTAGAAAACAAAAGTCGTTGCTATCAGGGGCGTTGAAGTGATCGATGGCAATACGACGGGGAGCGGCGGCGATAGTGCCATCAAGGCGCTGGTAGGCGTGGCCTCTGTATTCCATGTAGTCACCGAGGATGTCGAGCATTTTGACCATCTGGCTGAAGATCAGCACACGATGGCCATCGCGTTTGAGCTTAGTGAGCAACTGGTCAAGAAGCATCATCTTTCCACTGCTGGTGACCAGAGCGCGTAAGACTTCATCCCGCCGAGCACCCTCCGGCACCAGGCGCTCTTCAGCACTGGGAAACATGAAGGGATGGTTGCTGGCTTTCTTGAGTTCCATCATGATGTTCAAGAGGGACTGCTTTTGGCCTTTGGCGCCTTGGTTCAGCGCAGCATAGTTCTTGGTGAGGATATTCTTGTAATATTCCAACTGGATGTCAGACAGCTCCACCCGAATGATCTTCTCGGTCTTGGGCGGCAAATCCTTCTCGACTTTCTGTTTGGTTCTTCGAAGCATGTACGGCTTGATGTCCTCGGTAAGTTGCGCAATCTTGGCACTAGCCTCCTCGGTAGTCAAGTCCATGTTCTCGTCAATGTTGACGACCCCTGGATTCAAGAAATCGAACAGAGCCGATAGTTCACCGAGATTGTTTTGGACGGGTGTGCCTGTGATCAGCAGACGAGCGGGTGCCTTGAATTCGCGCAAGCGGTCGTACAGTTGGGAATCCCGGTTCTTGAGACGATGGGCCTCATCAACAGCCATGAATTGCCATTTGATTTGGTTCAAGAACGAAGCATCATGTAAGACGTATTCGTAGGTGGTGAGGAGAACATGGAAGCGAGGGTGGCGGACATTGCCGTCAGGCAACAGCTCATAGTCGCGGATAATGTTTCGAGAGTTCTGGTTGCCGTTGTAGATGACATAGTTGATATCAGGTGCCCACATATCGAACGTGTCTGCCCAGGCTGGCATCGTTGAGAGTGGAACAACGACTAGGAACGGACCCTGCTGTCCACGGTTATGTCTCAGCCAGCTCAGAAAAGCGACAGTCTGCACAGTCTTGCCCAGGCCCATCTCATCTGCGAGCACAACATTCTTCCCCTTTACCCAATTGTAAGCGAGGAAATTGACGCCAGTCATCTGGAAATCTCTTAGAGTACCGTTCTGGATGTAAGATGGTTGTTCACGCATGGGTTGGAAGGCTGATCGAGTGGAAGGATTGCTCTCGGAGGTGTTAGACTTGAAATCCTGATGACTGCGGTTGATGTAGCGATCAATCTCATGCTGGGCAATTTCGCTGACGAGACTCGAGGCCTCCCATGTCGCATTATCATACGACAGGCCCTTCCACTTGACATAGTATTCAGTACCGTCTTCGCCATCGCGAGCGCCTATAACTCTCTCGACATTTTTGTGTTCCTCCAAGGCGTCCAGATATTGTTCGCGGTCGAGGATCCACTTCTCCTTGTCTTCCGGGGCAACGTTAGGGTCGTTGCGGATGCGGATATCCTCCTGTAACGTCTTCTTTATGTAATTCTCCAGTCGGCGGAGACTCTTCACGCCCGCGAGTGACTCCAGAGTCTCCCACGTGGCATGATAGTAAGCCTTCTGCTGCCATTTGATCAGGAACTCGTAGTCTTCCTTGGAATGCGACGGGGTCGTGACATCGGCCCTCAGACGGTGATTCAGGATCATGTCAATAGCCGGGGAGTTGTCCTCTTGGCCAGTTACCCAGTAGTTGGGTGTCATGGTATCAGGATCATCCTCTTCAAACATGTCATCATCATCGTCCTCGTTGTAATTAGACACTCTAGCGGCTCGGCGGGTGGAGAATCGAACTTCGGCGTGGGCAGGTGTGAGGCTCTCCGCAGACTGCAACAGACGACGGCGTTGTTTCTTGGTCAGCTTCGCACGTCGACCGCCATACGCGTCAGAAGAAGCATCGGAATCGGAAGGTGTGTCAACTAGAGGAGTGGCCTGCTTCGAAGATCGTCGAGAGGTTTGTCGCAAACGCTTTCGAGGACGAGGAACGACATCTGAGGCGGAATCCTGGTCATCGGAAGATTCTGCCATGTTCGGCACAGCACGAGCCCGTCCACTTCTTCGCAGACCGTAGATCTCGGGGTTCTTTCTAATGTAGTCCTCTTCATCAAGCGGTTGCTGAGCCTTCCTCTTCGCAGGTCTGACAGATTCGTCCGACGAGGAGTTGTGCTGGTCAGACTTGGCGCCGTCCGCCTGTATCGACATGTCCATCTCGTAATCACCATCACCCTCAGGTTCTGGCTCGTCGGATTGGGAACTCGATTCTTCGTGGTTTAGGTGTTTTTCATCATCGCCATTTACTTCGACACTTGGCGGAGATGTTTCGGCAGCGAGAGGTGCTGCTGGTTCGGAAAGATCGCTCTCGCTGTCCGCGTAGGTGGTTCCGTTCTGCATGATGGCTGCAGACCGTTCGGTAATGCTGTCAAAGGAGAGGGAGGGTTCGGAAATGGTGGGTGGAGGTTGGTGAACGAGAATGGTAGAGGCTGTTAAGCAAAGCGTCAGCGAGGTAGGCCACCAGAAGGCTCCGGGAGAAAAATGAGAGAAGAATGTGATAATTTGCAATTACGCGATTCAAACAACAGCGAAACACCGCGTAAGCAAGTCTCTCAGAACAGACAATGGTCAATATAAGATGGATTTGATGACGAGGCGAGACGACGAGATGATTCGGGATGAAGATGGCCGATGACAACCGGGCGCAGTCTCCAGCGGGAATCTGGCGAGACAAACAGAACCAGCGAACAGCAGAGTCGAATTCAGTGTCCCAAGTATCCTGTCAAAGACAGGAAACAGAACATATTCATCTCAACCCGAGCGTGCTAAGCTTGTGTTGCAAGGCCGAGCAGCCGCCGAGAAATGACACAGGACTGCAAGATGATACAGCGGAAGCCACAGGAAATAAAGGTCACTTACACTCCATCCACAGTAGGAAGAGCCCCCTAGGCGCGTGTCTAGAACAGTGGAATGTTCTGGTGTTGCTGTTGTGTGTAGAAGAGTGGTGAGAGAGGAAGGGTGGTGTAGAGAGTTGGGATGCGGAAAGATGAAAGGTACTGCAGTGGTTATGGGCTCACGAGGCTTTCTTGGGGTAAAGAGTGTGAGGGAGGGACTCATGAGGACTTGCCCTGCCGTACACCGCGACCAATTCTGGCGGCACCCTGCGCTGTGCTGCGCCGCAGTCCCTTGTGATTGGCTGGATTCGAGCGAACCGCAGCCGAATGCCAAGCTTCGATCGCACCAGGCCCTGTATCACGTGGCTGCGTCGCTATTTAAGTCCCGTACGGTGAAGTAGACGCGCCTGAAGACAATAGCGCCCAATAGGACGGCACGGCGCGGATCTGATTCAAGTTGTGCGTGATTCACCGTATTTGTATGTCACTCGCGGATTGTCCTGCGGCGGGTCGTCCAGTCATCCACCCCGCATTTGATCCAATCAAACAATGATGAATTTTGATTTTGAGTGTGGCTATTCAATCTGCCAGTTCATTCATTCATTCACTGTCTTTTCTGCTCACCGCAACCTCACTTAACAATCGCTGCTACCCGATTGTTGGGCTCGAGTCTATTGTTGCCGGTGACCCCACGCACACAAGTTTGAAGGGAGCAGTTTTGCCTATACTGCCCGACAACCGACTGTGAACAACCGTCCTCGCCCACATTCGGTAGCCTCTTCTGCGATCGCGTTCAAGTTCGATTCTCGACACAACAGGCACAATGTCGGACAAGTTAACCAGGTAAGAAGCGGAGACCATACGGTTCTCATCAACCAGGGCTGACCTGATTCAGGATTGCAATTGTCAACAGCGACAAGGTTCGTTATTTATACCGTTCTCTTGGTATTGCCGTCCGTCAAGTTATATTAACAAGACTGTTTTCGCCCTGCAGTGCAAACCGAAGGTGAGGGAATTCAAAATAATGTCCAAATGAGCGGTTGGGCTGACTGGTCCTAGAAATGTCGACAGGAATGCAAGAAGTCCTGCCCTGTGGTTCGAACCGGCAAACTCTGTATCGAAGTTACTCCCGAGTCCAAGATCGCCTATATCTCTGAGCGGCTGTGCATCGGTTGTGGTATCTGCCCGAAAAAATGCCCCTTTGGAGCAATCCATATCATCAATCTGCCAACCAATCTTGAGACTCAAGTCACCCACCGATACTCGGCAAACAGTTTCAAGTTGCACAGACTTCCTATGCCCCGACCTGGGCAGGTCCTTGGTTTGGTTGGTACCAACGGTATTGGCAAGAGCACGGCCTTGAAGATTCTCAGTGGCAAGTTGAAGCCAAACTTGGGAAGATATGACAATCCTCCGGACTGGGAGGAGATACTGAAGTACTTCCGTGGATCTGAACTGCAGAGTAGGTTGTGGACTGGGCTGTGTTTCGTGGCCGGCCGCTGACGCTGTGACAGACTACTTCACAAAGGTACTTGAGGATGACCTCAAAGCCATTGTCAAGCCACAGTATGTGGATCAACTCCCGCGCGCCATCAAAGGTCCCGTCAAGACCGTCAAGCCTCTCATCGAAGCCAAGTCTGAACTAGGCAACCTGGACCATATTATGGATGTGCTTGGTACGTTTAGGCTAAGACTGTATAGAGGAAGAAGATGCTAATCCCCTCCAGAATTGAGAAACGTTGCGGATCGAGAAATCGGCCTCCTTTCTGGTGGTGAGCTGCAGCGGTTTGCCATTGCGCTTGTCTGCGTCCAGAAGGCGGACGTTTACATGTTCGACGAACCCAGTTCGTACCTCGATGTCAAACAGCGTCTGAGTGCGGCCAAGACTATCCGCGAGCTGCTTCGCCCTGACGACTATGTTATTGTCGTGGAGCACGATCTCTCTGTTTTGGATTACCTTTCCGACTTCATTTGCGTTCTCTACGGTAAACCCGCCGTCTACGGTGTGGTCACTCTCCCTGCCTCCGTGCGAGAAGGTATCAACATTTTCCTGGATGGCAATATCCCCACGGAGAACCTGCGTTTCCGTGAGGAAAGTTTGACCTTCCGACTCACGGAAGCCGGTGAGGACTACATGGTGGATAAGGCACGTGCTTTTGAATATCCGACCATGGAGAAGACACTTGGAAACTTCCATTTGAAAATCGAAAGTGGGAGATTTACCGATTCTGAAATCATTGTCATGATGGGAGAGAACGGAACTGGCAAAACCACGTTTTGTAAGATGCTCGCCGGCATTGAGAAGCCCGATGGCCTCCAGAAGGTCCCTCCGATGAACATCTCCTTTAAGCCGCAGAAGATTACGCCAAAGTTCCAAGGCACTGTTCGGCAACTCTTCTTCAAGCGTATCAAGGCATCCTTCTTGAACCCCCAGTTCCAGACCGACGTCTACAAGCCATTGAAGATCGACGATTTCATCGACCAAGAAGTTCAGAATCTCTCCGGAGGTGAATTGCAACGAGTCGCCATCGTCCTCGCTCTGGGCCTTCCCGCCGATATCTACCTGATTGACGAGCCTTCCGCTTACCTGGACTCTGAACAGCGTATTATTGCTGCCCGCGTGATCAAGCGATTCATCATGCACAGCAAGAAGACCGCCTTCATCGTCGAGCACGATTTCATCATGGCCACGTACTTGGCTGACCGTGTCATCGTGTTTGATGGAAAGCCCTCGGTCAACGCTCGTGCCAACACTCCTGAGAGTCTCTTGACCGGGTGCAACAAGTTCCTCAAGAATCTGGACGTCACTTTCCGCCGGGACCCCAACTCGTACCGCCCGCGAATCAACAAGTACCAGTCCCAGATGGATCAGGAGCAGAAGCTTGCTGGAAACTACTTCTTCTTGGAAGAGAGTTGAAATCCCTGTTTTCACCAAGGGCATTTTTGAGCACGATTACCGTCATTTGGACGGTCACCGCAAACAGCACCACCAGGGAAACCATGACCGCCAGCACCATGAACCATTGCCACCCCCACCCAACAACGATAACTCTGTGGGATTGGACGCAACGGCTACGGGTGCAGTTGCGAAGGCAGGCCGCGGCGGCCGGGGAGTAGCTGGCGCCGAGGATGAGTGTGGGGAAGGAGACGACGACGACGACGACGAAGAGGGCAAAGCAACTAGCGGTTGGCGAATACCTGCATTTGTCATGTCCGCTAGAGCTTTGACATGTGGCCTAAGTGGTCGCTTCCCAAGTCAAAACTGAGGCATAGTCGAGTCAAAGGAACGGAGAGGTTTGAAGATGAACCTGAAGGAGCAGCATGGAAGAGTGCGCTAGGCACAGGAAACAGCAGTAGAAGAAATGAGTTTGGAATCTCATGAGCACAGGACCAACGGTCGAACACACAGGACTAACCCAGAGTCACTCGTTTAGAATCAAAGCCGGCAACCTGCCGTACTTCTCAACCGATCCTCACAAGTCATCGTACCAGTATTTGACATGTAATCGATGAAGATGTGGTGGCTGACCATGTCGTCGGCGCTTGAGCGCTCGAGAGCACTGCGCCTGACAACACCAGGCAATTGTAGGGGTGGGAGCGTAGGCCAGGGAGGTTTTTCGACTTGTCTCCCTGCCAGCCCTCTATATCCGTCCCGCAAGCGAAGGTGACATGAAGGCGATAAACAATCGACACACGCCACACCGCACAGCACCGCACCGTGTATACCTGACTTCTCAACATAGTACTATCTGGCATACAGTACCACGACGCCCTTTTGGCAAGAGCTTGTTTCCTTCACAGGAGGTGATATGTCTGCCGTGGGCATACGGATAATAAAAATCAGTCAGGTAGATACAGTACGTTTATCAGGCATCGTCAGTACAGTAACGCCAGACAAGCCACGTACTTATGGCGCAATGCCACGGTAGCCTGTACCCATGTATCTAGGTCAAATCCAAATCCAAGTTGTTCAGTCTACCCATGCAGCACACCATCATCAGCTGGTGGCGCACGTCATTCTTCAGCCTCACTCATCCTTGCGCCTACCCCCTCTCCGACATACGACTGTAGTAGTAGCATTACACCATTGCAACAACCACCGGCATACAATGTAGTACTAGTATTTATTCCTTCAACAGGATATCTACCTCCATTAAGAGTCCTCTCTCCTTCGGTCTGTCTAATTCTCTTTCTCCTTTGCCGACTTCAAGTTGTCCAAAGTCCAATCATGACCCTCCGTGCCCTCGTTCAAATCATCCTCCACACAACCGGCTTCACCTCATCCACCACTGGCAGCGGGATATTCGATGGTACCTGTAGTGATGACGACTTCTTCAACGAGCCCTCAGCCATGAGACCACCGCGGCTGACTGCTGCTGCTGCTGCTGCTGCCGCTGCCGCACAAGACTCTACAACTACTATCAAGGATAGCGGTACTAATAGTCCAAGTCGAAGTTTAGGCGGAACCAATGGCAGTATCTGGAACTTGAACCTGGATTGGAACTTGGACCACCATGGTCATGATTATTATGGTTCTTATGGTCCATCGGCTGCCTCCTATCAACCAGTGGCAGTCGACGACCACCGCGAAGATGGCGGCAGCAACGCAGCCAACGCCAACGAACAGACGCGACAGGATGTGGCGGCGATTCATCACTATTACTACTATTATGCGGCGCCCAGTGCTTAATATCGAAATCGAGAACATACCGCTCATCAAGATCTCGGACTTCGAACTGGTTGAATTGATGCCCTTAGTTTGGTACATGTACCCTGCAGGACACCTGGTTCTGGTTTGCTTGGTACCCAGGTGTGCATCCTACGACTAGGAGGCTGTCTATCTTACCCCCTGGCCCCAGTCAAGCGCGCACGGAAGAAAACCTCTTGAGGGTTTGTTCTCTCCCAGAGAACGCATCGCACATCTCAAATGCAGTGGACCGCATCGTCACCACGCAGAACGAGAGTCTGCATTGACCCTGACGGTCATGGATTGACGCTACCGGAGACTGAAACCCAGCATCTGGCTGGCATATTCGCAACTTCTTGATGAATGAAAAGAAGACTCGACGCGGCATCTGTCCCCGAGTTTTATTATCGCTGGGTAGGGGGTTGATGCACTCCTGTTGGGCCAATTTGCGCTTCTGCTCTGCCAATTTGGGAGAATCAACGCTTCTGAAGAACACATCAACCACAGCATGGCAAGATACAAGACGGCACCGCCTTTATTATTGTCCTCCATCGGCCACTTGCTGCTTGGCTTTCCACTGGTGGGCCATCTGTAACAGTTTGGACATCTTGGCCGCGCTCTCGTCGTCCGCCGGGAAGACATAGTCGATGTACTCTTCGAACCGGTCCTCCTCGATCTTTCTCCTCTTCTTGACCTTCCGAGGCATCTGTTTCTCGATCTTTTCAATATCCTCGGGCGAGCCGTGCGTCTGTTCGAATGACCGCCAGGCATTCAGCAAATCCACCCGTTCCTCTTTCATCTCTTTAGACTTGAAGAGCTCATGGGCACGCTCGAAAATCTTACGAGCCCGTCTCTTGGCGTCCTCGCTGACACGGGCTTCTTCGTCTTCACCAACTTCCGGCTCGTTGGGATCCGGCACGTTGATCTCGAACCGGGCATAATTGATCCAGACCTTGACGTGGTCGGTCTTGCCGAGAAGTCGCTCATACAACGCCCGCGCACGGTCGTATTCCTCCTCATACTCCTCAAAGTCAATATAAGCCTTCCACACCAGTTCCGGCATGTCCAAAGTGGGCTGGTCAATGGCCAGCTCATAGATGGCCCGCGCGCGGTCCAAATCGTCGAGTCCACGCTCCAGCTCTGCGAACTGGATCCACGCCTGACTGTTGGATGGATTCCATTCAAGCTGTTTCTCGTACAGCGTACGACACCGGCCAAACTCGAACAACTGCTTCTCCAGCTCGATGTAGCCCCGAAACAGTTTGTCCTTGGGGCACATGCCAATGGCCTGGCCCAGCGTCTTCCTTGCCGCCTGCAGCTGCATCTGCCGGATCTCAAATTGCGCCTTTAAAAGCCAGATCTTGGCGAACGTCCATTTCTTATGCGGGATCAGCTTCAGACACTCTTGGTACACTTGGCGGGCCCTCTCAATGTCCTTGTCGGACAGCTCTTCCCATATAGCATAGAAAATCCAAAGATAGATATACCTCCGCCAGTGGCGCTTTTCCTGCGAAGGCGGGATTTGGGCGATGGCTCTCTCGTAGACGTCTCTGACACGCTCGACGTCGCCTCCAGTTTCCTCCAACCTGGCGAAATCGAGCCAAGCATCATAATTGCGCGGATTGGCCTTGACCTGCTCCTCATATTGGACTCTCCGTTTCCCCAAGATGACATCTTCGACGCCCTCACGATTGCCAAACTGTTTTTCAAACTGCGTGTAGGCCTTATGCAACAGGGCCGCACGCGAGCGCGGCAATCTGTCCAAAGCATACTTGTAGATGGCCCTTGCCCTCTCGTACTCCTTGAGCTTCGCCTCGTAGCGAGCGTAGGAAATAAACAATTTCTCATCCATAAAGTCGTCGCCGAGGGTCTCAATGGCAACACCATAGACATCACGGACAAGCTGACTTGTCCCGTTTTCCTCCTCGAACTTTGCCCAGCGGATCCAGTTCCGGGGCTCCGGGTGGACGATAGTGAAGCGCTCGAAGATGGCGCGGGCACGATCGTATTCGCCATACCGTTTCTCCAGCTTGATGTACGCCAGCCACGCGGCCTCGTCGGGCTCCCAGCTCATCCAGCGCTCAAACACCTGCCGGGTTCCGGGAATGTTGCCCAGCGTCTCCTCCATGTACACATATTTGTACCACAGCTTGTCGACGCGGGGCAAGATCGTCACGGCCCGGTCCAGCAGGTTGCGCGCATGGTTGATGTTCCTCGTCTTCATCTCCGCCTCGATGTATCGGATCCAGAGCGCCACATGTGTGCTGTCTACGTCCAATGCTCGTTCAAAGATCGACCGCGCCCGTCGGTATTCCTTCTGCTCCAGCTCCCACTGCGCGTACCGCATCCAGTTGTTCATGTTGATCCGGTTGCGCCGCACATAGTCTTCAAATTCCTTGCGCTTCCGCCCCTGGAACTCGTGCAGTTCTTCCAGGTCCGCAAACCGCTGCGTCGGCGCCTGCACCCCGGGCTCTTGTCGGTCGACGGCCTCCCGCAGCAATTGCTCTGCCGATATCTGCACTGGCGCAGGCGCCTTGTTCTTGACCCGCGGAGGGCCTCTTGACGAATCCATCTTTGCAAATACCTAATCGTGACCACACGGAAACTGAAGATCGGTGCAGACGGGACGAAAAATCCGAACCGTGCTATGACAAAGACGACTCGGTTGCTCGCGGTGCTTCAAAAAAAGAGACTATTGAATTTCGCCCCGCGGCCAAGGGCAGACGCAGGTTCGTACCCGTCCGCAATAGCTTGTCGCCGACTTCTATCACTGCTGGAAGTCGAAGCAGGTTAACTGCTGAGTCCAACTTGAACTCCGCCGGGAGATGTTGTTACTTCTAGTCGTAGCACGCAGGCTGCGTAGAGAAGTTGAAAGGCCGAATAAGTTTAGTAAATGATACGCTAGTAGTAGTGGGGCACTTTAAGAGTTAACTAGTCTTATTATGGTATAGAGACACCGGAATCCGTTAACCTCTATTGTACTGTCACAACTATTCCATGCTATACAATGGCACCAGCTTCATGTGCTTTTGGATGAGTGTCAAATCTCGAGTTCCAATCGCTGTGGCGAGGGATGACCACTGGCATCACCCGGTGTCTTCATTTCCGCCTTGCTATCTACTGCAACAAGAACGGAATGGTCGCGTGCCTAATCTTCGCCCATCATACGCCCGATGTGATCAACACCTATTTCAATACAGGGCAAACGAGAAAGAAACATATTCAGGTGTAGATTCAAAGACATCTCTTTTACTTTTCTGTTCCAACATACACTGACTCTGCTCCTCGCCCTGCACTCAGTGGCTTCGAGATAGTCTCTCCCGACCTCGTTCTTACGCTATGCAGATTACAATCAAAAAGATTCCACCAGATTAGTTTCGGCGTGTTGGTTCAAGCTGATCTCAATCTCGGGATCTGGCTTTTAGTTGATGAAAACGGGGTTGACCGAGCCGAAAGATCACTGAAACAGATCACTCGTCTCTGACTTGATAATGTCTGCGACGTTGTCAGATAATTCGGCAGGCTGCTCTGTGAGGACCTGCTTCAGCTGGCTCTTGAACTCTGGCAGCCTCTCGTGCTTGGCGTCCAAAGCGTTGAGAGCGAGGAGACATTTGGTGGCGAGCAAATATTTCTTGCGGCGCATGTACACCTCAAAGCCGACAGACTGAGCGGCAACTGACTGAGGAGACAGTTCAAGTAATGGAGTCAGGAACTTCATGGCGTCCTTGAGCGGCTCTTTCGTCTCCACCAAAGTCTTGCCGAAGGGGTCAGGATCTTCCTTCTTGTTGTCGGGATCTTCGCTTTTCGGCGTAGGTTTGGCAGCCTTGAGGGCAGCCTTCTTCTCCGCTTCGGCCTTTTCCATCTTTTCTTGTTCCCTCTTGGCCTTCTTAAGCGCCTTTTTCCGATCCGCCGCACTCATCTCGCCGGGTTTACTGGTCCCATTGCCGTTATCCATGATCGGGCCGTGTACGAGGTCAGGATTGTCGGCCAGCAGAATGTAAGCTTGGACCGCTGAGAGGGCCATGTTATGGTAAAACGGATGTTCACGTAGTCGGTCCTCCCATCGCAACATGTCAATGTAGGCACGAATCATGCCTTTCCGCAGTGAAAAATTGTGGAAATCAAACTGATCCTCCTGCCAAAGGTCGAAGATGGCAGAGACCTGGTGGAACCGTTTCAATGCCAGTCCCAGTTTCCGTTGGCGGAGGTATGATTGTCCGTCTTCCGTGAGGTACCACACGCATTGCATATCGATCAAATCGCTTAGGGGGCCGCCAGTCTTGTTTTGGGTGAACTTGCCTGCGGTCTCCAAAGCCTTGTCGTTTTGATCGGCTCGCAACTGATATTTGGCGCACTTTGTGTTGATAGCCCGATCCTTCTCGTCTAATGAGCGGGCCTGGTCCATGAGCTCGGCGGCCTTGACCAAGTCACCCTTGTGCTTGTAAGTCCGTGCCTTGACCGCATGAAAGTCTACCGATTTGGGCTCGAGCTCTATGCATTTGTCGGCATATTCCAAGGCCTTTTCGAGGTTCCGACTGAGCTTGTAGTTGTAATGCTGTGCAAGGAAGTAAAGGGCCGAGGATTTGAAGCGCGAGTCCTCTTTGCTCTCGCCATTCTCCGAGGCTCCATTCGTTTGGGAACCTAACTTGCCGGCCGCATACCCCTCGGCCAATTCTTGGACGATGTCACGCTTCGACTCGTCCATGTACAAGTGCTTAATGTTGGCGAACGTCGAAGGTATGCCTTTTCGCAGCATTCTCTGTAAATAGGCGTCTGCAGCTTGTCTGAAATCATCCCCCGTGAGAACATCTAGAATTCGCCGTCTTGGCAGATCTGCCTTGGGAAATTTGTCTGCTAGCTCCTGATACGTCTTGTGGAGTTCCGAAACCGGGCCGTCTTTCAGTCCCTTGGCCTCGACGTAACCATCATAGTAAGCTGAATCGTCCGGGTTGCGCTCCAAAAGAGCTGCGTAAGCAGCCTCAGCCTCTTGTTTCCGACCGAGACGAGCGAGATAGTCCGCACGCATCTCCATGACGGCCTGAACATCCGGGCTTTTCTTCCCCACCGCCTCCAGGTGATCTAACGCTTTCTGAATGTTGCCCGACTCTGCGATGATGGAGTTCTTGTAGAGAACGGCTTCCCAATGTTCGAGATCAGATCTGCTGGGCTTCGTCTTCAAGGTATCCTCGTAAGTGGAGAGCACGGTCTCGGCGTCCTCGTAATTTCCCGCCAGATGGTGCGCAATAGCGAGGGCGGTCCAGTTTTGCCTGACGCTGGGCCTTTGCGTCAACATACTCCTCCGACTTTGGACGTAACCTTCGTAGTCTCGCATCTGGATTTGAAGATGAGCCAAATCTCGTTGTATAGGCGCCGAATCGGGCTCTAGTCTCAGCGCAAACTTGTAGGCCTTGATGGCTTCTTCATAGTTCTTCTCACTACGATAGAGTAATCCGTAGACGTGCCAGCAGACATGTGACTTCATGTTGTTGTTCAGGGCGACCTTGGCCAGAGCGAAAGCTTCCTCAGTCTGACCTTGCGACCCGATTATCAGGGCTTTCATTGCGATGGTGTCGGCATGGTTGGGATTCTTTCGCAGGATTTGTTCCGCAGCTTTGAGGCCTACGGGAGGATGATGAGCCTCGCTCCGAGAAAGACACAAGGGTCTCACCTTTTTTATATTGCTTGTTCTCAAAATGCCGAACCACCTGTCTGAACAGAGCGGCATCTTTATGGCTCAGTTGTTGTTGCGCCTGAGCCATATTGGGCGGGAAGATTAGGTCTCGGTAATACGTTCAATTATCTGAGAGTCGGTCGATGCGGGTCGGGATGAAACAACAACGCCAGAAGAGTGCAAGCTTAGAACATGTCAACTGAAGCCAACAACAGGACATATAAGAAAAGTGCTGGAATGGCGCTGCGTAGGGAAGTGAAGAGCCGGTGGTGCAGAATCAAGCCGGCTTCGAAGACGGTTGTCCGCAGTTTGCGGCCAGCCTCGTCAGGCTTGGCAGCATCGTTTCCGCCGGGGCAAGTCAGCCTCGTTCTCGCTGCCTCACGCAGCAGGCATTTATTTGGGCGAGGTATCTACAATGGACCACACAATGTAATGATATCAGGTTCAACGCCTCAAGCTATCTAATGTCCGTGATGGTATCATGTAATCCATGCTCCCTACTCCGTCAACAGGCGTACCCCTTAACACTGCCTTCAATTCTGACCCGACTCGGAGATGATTTGTTTCAAAGCGTCAGCGCTTTGTACCAAGAGATCCCTCTCTTCCTGAGCCAGGGGCATGTTGAGAGATCGCACAATTCCACGACGTCCCAGCACCACTGGCAGGCTCAAGCAGCAGCCCAGCTCGTCAACCCAATGGGAGATAGGACGGACATTCCGCTGATCAAACAGAATGGATTTGCAAATGCTCGCACTAAGAGCGGCAATGCCGTAGGCCGTGGCGCCTTTGGCTTCGATGATTTTGGCGGCCTTGTCCTTGGTCTCTCGAGCTATAGCCTTGCGGTCCAAGGTGACGTTAGGGGGCAGACACTGATCCAAGGGCACAGCACCAATGGTTACACAAGACCATGCAACCTGAGTTTGCACGTTAATATACACTTCCGCCATCAAGAAGAGAGCAAGTTCCCTACCATCTGTGTTTCACCGTGCTCTCCTAGTACATAGGCGTCGATACTGCTAGCATCAACTCCTATCTTCTCGGACAGGATTCCCCTCAGCCTCGCGCTGTCAAGGAAGGTCCCACTTCCAATAACTTGGGACTTTGGAAGTCCGGAGTATTTCTGGGCGAAATATGTCAACACATCGCAAGGGTTTGCAACGATCAGAATGACAGTATCCTCGCGGAACGGCTTCATGTCATTCGTCGCCGACTGCAGAATGGCAAGGTTTCGACCCAGGAGATCAGTACGTGATTCGCCTGATGAAGCGATCGTCAGACCAGGGTCAAATACAAAAGTCCAGCATAAAACTGACCATGTCTTTGCTTAGCACCGGCACTGATTACAACAATGTCGCACTGCCCGGCTTCTTTGTGTGTTCCGCCCCGAATCCTGACACCGCCACCCCTACGGATCGGTGAGTGTTTGCCTAGCAGAATAAATGGTGATTAACTGACCCAACAGCGCCATGGTATGTCGTGGCATCTCCTAGATCTTTGACCTGAGCATCCCGCAATGCTGTGTTAGGATCAACAAGCACAACCTCACTGGCCACAGGGTTGAGGATAAGACACAGGGCAATGGCAGAGCCAACAGAGCCAGCTCCAAGTACCGCGATGCGAGATTTAGCGGTAGTAATCTCTGGGTCCATAGCCGGGGGATCCATGATGGTGCTTTGGGCGTATCCTCCACGAGGCTGAGTGATCTTAAGGGACAAGAACGATGACGTTAGAGGCCAATTCAAGAGAGGACGCTCAGTACCAGGAGTGAGTACCTAGGTAGACCGCGTAAAGTACAAATAGCCCGCTCTGAGTGGGAATATACTAGGTAGTCAATGCGTCAGAAGAAAAAGTTGTAGTACTACGGGTCCAAGTTTTACAGGTGTTGAGGTGTTTGGTCCTCAATTGACGGGCACTGCTGGATAGCAGAGCGGGAATATCTGGGGCAGGCGCAGTGCAGGGGGAGTAACTAGCAAAGTATCACGGAGCTTCCTTCACCCGCAGATACAGTGAGATTAGTGCGCAGCTGGTGATATAGCATATCTAGCTGTTTTAGTGCGCATACTATGTACCAGCATGTTGGAATATATGGTGCTGATAGGCCGATATATCCACTCACAAGTAGTGCTAGTACTTAGGCCCTACCTGTAGTAACAAATGTTTAACTTTATCCTTAACCGTTGTTGTAAGTCTTGAAAGAATATGAAAAGACAGGCTGTCCCGATTTGGACTAGTGGTATTGAGGGATTTAAGGTGGCATCTACTGTATAATTAGACTTATTATCCTTTAAGCAACTTATAATTATAATAGGTTATAAGCCCGGGTTTCGCGCTCTAGTGCTCCTCTGCCTAGTAATAAATACTAGTAAGTATTACTCTCTATTTAAAGCTCTAGAGTACCGCTATCGAGCGTTACTATTCTTACTCGAATCGATTTCGATTCGGTTAAGATATTAAGCTCGAAAGTTACCTAATAAATAGCTTAGTGTATTAATCTCGTATCTACGGGCTCTTAGTAGTACGTATAAATATTAGTTGTCCGGAAAGTAGAATTTCTTTTATCCGGACTCGGGTATACCTTTATTAAAGAGAGCCCGTTATTCATCGGGTATACCTTTATTAAAGAGAGCTCGTTATCTCTCGAGTATACCTTTATTAAAGAGAACCCGATATCTATTAGGGTATCTCTAACCGAGATATAACCCGTAACTATCTCTACTACTTAGGTTATCTACTATAAGTTAATTACTAAGTATAGAGCTAACTAATCCCGTATAGTTCTTCTAGAAACGTTATAAGAGTAATAAGAAGGCCTCTAATCGAGGTAGAGAGACTACGGATAACGTTACGTATCTAATAAAGCTAACGTTATTATTTAAGCCTAAGTTACGACCGTCTAAATTAACTAGTAAAGAATCGGGAGCCTTCTCTACTATAATTACCTTATTATTATTAAAAGGTAAGTAACCTAAATAGACCTAATTAAATCTATTAAGCTTAACGCATAAACCTCGCGATCCTAAGTCTTAAAGTTAAGATAATATCTATACTCGTCCTTAATAACTTCTATCTTCTACTATATCTAAAATTATTTAATAAGTAAATATCGATACCCTTATTAGTATAAATAAGATCTTTTAGCGATACTCTCTAAATATCTATATAACTAGGTCTAGCTCTAAAGATATAGCGTCTAAGTATAATAATTCCCTTACTAAGTTAATAGTAGCTGCCCTAGTATACCTTAAGGGCTCTAAGAACTATAAGAAATAGGCCTTTTAGATATAAAGCTATTTCTCTACTACTAATCTCTTTAAACTTATAGAAGGTATTGATAAACGATCTACTATTACTAATCGTTAGATTCTACTTTGGGAATAACATAATAGCGAAGTCGTGAACATAATCTAAACTACTATCGACCTTAATACTAATCCGTATACTACGTTTACTAAGTATAAAGAAGAGGGTATAGCCGTAATCTAGGCCGTATTTAAATAATAATATAGTAAGATCTTATATATCGAATAGTTTATACTATTAAGAGAATAGGATATACTTCGAGGTATATAATTTAAATCCGTTAAGGCGTTAGTAGGTAGACTACGAGTGCTAAATACTTAAATATTAAGTCTAATCCCCTCGACGAGGAAAAGCAATACTATAATAAATATAAAGCTTATTACGCTTTATAATAAGTTAGGCTTTAAGGGCTATATAGCCCGAATAATAGAATAGGCTAGCGACCTATTTAGTAATAAGAATACTATTACGTTTAACGAACTCGTTAAACGCTATAAATCTTATAAAGAGTAGGAGAAGTCTCGAGCTAATAACTTATACTCGGTACTCCTAACTCGGTTAAAATCTATACCTAGAACGCTTACTAAAGGGTAGGACTAATATAAAGAGGTCCTTAACTAGATTACTATACTAGTTAAGAACTAATTAAAGAAGAAATAAAGCGCCCCTCGTAAGATCTATCTAAAGTGTTCTTTCTATTAAAGAAACTATATAGGGGGAGAAGCTGAATATTTCGATAAATATCCTAAAAAGGCTCCTCGAAACTAGGTTATAAAGGACTAGGGCTTATCTATAGGTAAAAGGAAGGCCGAAGAGAGCATTCCGGAGTCTTTAAAAAGAATCCGTAGTATTCTATCTATTAACCGTAAGCATAACTGCCTATCGTCTCTTATTATTAAGCACCCGCTAACTATAGCCTAGAGGATTTTAACTAAATCTAGCTATAGCTTAGTTACCTAATAAGAGAATATCTATTATAATACTATCTCTATATACTCTATATTAAACCTGCTCTCTAATTATTTAGTTATACCTTCCTATCCTACCCGTACTAAGGTAGGATAATCTAATATTACTAATCGTTATATATTCTATTCTAAAAGCCTATTAGTACTATTTAAACTCTATAACTAGATTCTCGATACTAGATATATCTATTATATAACTTTCGATAGGGATATATTTATTAATTATTAACCTAATTATAGCCCTACTCGATATATGCTTTTAGTAAATAGAGGTAAGATACCTATCTATAGGGAGGGGTCTATTATTATCGACCTAAACGTTAGCGGTATTACTATAACTTAATCTTTTCTAGAAGTATAGTATATACCGGATCTCTAAGTAAACTTAGTTTTAATCTCTACTCTTCGTAAACTTAACTATCATCGGCAAAACTGCCACTAGCCCACAGCCAAAGCTAATGCTATAAGAGCCCAGGGAGCCCACGGCGGCTTATAATATAACTTATTAGCCGTAAGTCGCTATACAGTTACTATACAGTTACTATAGAGCGCCTTATAGTTTAGTATATTAGCCGTGGGCTAGTAGTTTAGCTACTCTATTTATTACGTAATATAACGTGATTTTATTACTATAAAATTTTATAAAATTTTTACTTTTTGCCAAGACGCTAAAAGCGGGTATTTCGGGTATATTATAGCGCGCTAACTATCTACGCTAGCTTACTAATAATTTAATATTAGCTAATAAACCTAAGATTTTCGATATAGACGTACTCTAATACCCTATTATACGCTAGCTATAGCCTAGTACTAGTAGTAGTTTAAATCGTACTTATAATTATAAATTAAAGAAGTTACGATAATTACGTAATATAGCGAAGAGCCCATAGCATATAGGCTACGCTAGTAGGGCCCACAGCCTACCTAGGATGCTGTGGGGACCCATGGGCTCAATTTGTGGCAGTTTAGCCCAGGAGGCCCTGGGCTAGCCTGGGCTTCCTGGGCAGGGCTGGCAGTTTTGCCGATGTATATCTTCTAAATTAACGCCAAAGGTAGGGCCTTTATTTAAAGAGTATATAGTATAACGGGTGCTCTATAAGTCCGAATAACCGGGACTAAATAAAATAGTCTCTATCGACTTAATATCTTCACCCTAAGAACGCTGAACGCTTATACTTTCTATATAATAGTAGAGCCTACTTAAAGTATTATCGAGGTCTCCCATAAGGTAACAGCTACTCTTTAGTATCGACGCCTAGAATATATTAGGTATTAAAGACTATTTAGTTTGGCGTAAATAGTAGATAGATATATAATTATAGATAAAATAGAAGTTCCTTACTACGTATATACCGTAGATAAAGCGAAATATTAAACCTTATAACGATAGTCTGATCGTTCGACTAAGCTACTTGAACTTATTTACGTTAATCTGAAGTTCTTGCCTAGGGTAGAACTAGGTGCTCGAAACGAAATATACTACTTACTGATTATTAATAATTATACTCGCTACTAGTGGGTATACTATCTATAATTTAAAAGTTAAGTAAGTGGCGTAATCGAACGATAGCGATATCTAGCCGAGAAATAGTACGAGTATCTTCTTAAACGAATCTACTTAGATTATAGTATCGAATTCTTTAATATCTAAGGCCTTTATAAGGTTAATGGTATTACGGTAACTATAACTATAGACTATACTTCTCGATAGAATAGAGTTAATAAAAGGGGAGGGTTAGTAATTATAGATGGTCTTCGTCCTATAATAGAGATAGCGAGGCTATCTTAGAAACTATAGCCAGAAGTGATATATACCCGCGTCTACCTAAGAAACCTGATACCGACGAGGGCCCTTAAGAATATAATATTCTATAAAGTATAGCTTGGAAGAAAACCTAACTTATCTTACCTAAGAGTACTTAGCTATTCTAGGTATTACGTTATTCCTAAATAAGAATAGACTAAGATTAATAATAGGGTAATAGACTATATCCTTATTGGCTTCGAAGAATATAATCTCTATCGTATCTAGGATATAAATAAATAGAAGATCGTTCGGATAGTAGAAGTATTATTTTACGAAATAAGGTTTACGAGGCTTAGAAAATTATCTCGAGATATTATTCTCGATATCGATATAAATAATAGAGTACTATTAGAGAAACTAATCGAAGCCTATAACTAGAAACCGTAATAATCTTAGAGGGAGTCTACTTCTAAAGATAGAGATAATAAGTAGGAGGAAATATAAGAAATACCCCTTAAACTAAGGGAAGAGCTATTACCTCTATTAAAGGAAGAACTAGTATAGATTATTATAGAAGCTACTAGCGAACTAAAGGATCGGATAGACTTCTAGATAAAGAAATAAGAAGAGTAATTCTAGATATACTAACGTTAAATCTATATAGAGATCTAAGAAATTAAAATATAATAAACCCTATTCTCGAGTATAAATATCTCTTAATATCGAATCGTTACCTTAATAGTAGCTACTAGCCTCGAAGAGGCTATATCCCTTAAAGACGTTTTAGACCTCTTAAAATCTACTATATTTTGGTAAGCCGTGAATAGGTTATAAGAACCTAAATAGAAGGGTATAACTAATGATAAAATTAATTTATATAAGTAGAATAGTATCTAGATAATAGTGCCTCGACCTTCTAGAAAGATAATCCTAATAGGCAAGTAGGTTTTTAAAGTAAAACGAGATATTCGAGGAAATATAACCCGGTATAAGGCTCGTTAGATCGTTCGAGGTTTCGAATAACGCTACGGTATCGACTATAACGAGACCTTTATATCGGTTATAAAGTCTATAAGTTATCGAGTACTATTTATACTAGTATACTACTTTAACTAGTATATCTTCTAAATAAATATAAAGATAGCCTTCCTCTATAGGAACGTCGACGAAGAAATCTATATTAAACTTCTAACGGGCTATAGTGTGCTAGGAATAGTTTATCGACTAAATCGAGTACTTTATAGACTAAAGTAAGCCCTAAGGGTCTAGTTTAAACGCCTAGAAGTATTCCTTACTAAGGAAGGTTATAAAAAGGTTCTAGATAATTATAGTATCTTTATTAGTTATAGAACTATTATTTTTACTTATATCGACGATATTATTATTATAGAACTAGACTTAGAAGAGTATAATCGAATTAAGGCTTATTTTAAATAGGAATTTCAAATATCTAACCTTAGAGAGTACTAAAGCTACTTAGGTATTAAAGTACTTCGAGACCGATAGACTAGTATACTTTAACTTTATTAGAAAGTATACGTTAATAAGATTATACTTAACTAGTTCGGATTATCTACTATCCGACTAAAAGATAAACTAATAGAACCTAGACTATAACTCTTTCCTTTTAAAAAAGACTATACTAATTATAGCGATCTAGTAGATAAGGACTTTACCTATAAATAGGATCGAATTGCTTAGCCTCTTATCTCTAAAAAGCGAGTTCGATATTAGTCCGGTATAGAGTCTCTTATATATACGATAATATTAACGAGACTAGATATCGCCTTCGCCGTCTTATAGATAAGTCGGTTCTACGGCGCCCTAATAAAGGTATACGAAGTAGCTATAGATAGAATCTTTCGATATCTCTAGCGAACTAAGAATTTAACCCTTATCTATTATACTTAGGAGTCTAGCGAATTAATCGGGTTCTTAGATATAAACTAGGTAAGAGATTACTATAATCGGAAGTCTATTTCCGAATATATTTTTAAACTTAGTAGAGTAGCTATTAGTTAGTAATTAAAACGATAAAATATCGTTACCCTCTCGTCTACTAAAGTAGAATATATTAGGTAGGTAAATATAGTGCGAGAGGCGCTCTAGCTAGGACGATTAGTTAAGAATTTTAACTATAACGAACCTAGCGATATTATAATAAAGGTAGATAACTATAGGGCTCTAGTATTAGTTCGTAACCCTATATTTTATAGTAGAATAAAGTATATTACTATACTAGTATATATATAACGAGATAAAGTTAAGAAAGGTATAGTTAAGTTCGACTAGGTAGGATTAGAGGAAAATATAGCCGATAGCCTAACTAAACCTCTCCCTACCGCTTTATTCTAACGCTTTCGGGATAGCCTAGGACTTTAACCTATAAATAACTAACTAAGGGAACGAGGGACGTCTAAATAAATAAGAGATACTTAACGACTAATAATTAACGATAAATAATATCCTAATTATAGAATAGAAAGAAGAAAGTCGTATTTACGTTACAAAAGAGGGGTAATACGAAGTGCTAAATTAGACGCCTAAGTGGGAGTGTTATAAGTCTTAAAAGAATATAAAAAGATAGGCTGTCCCGATTTAGACTAGTGGTATTGAGGGATTTAAGGTGGCATCTACTGTGTAATTAGACTTGTCATCCTTCAAGCAACTCATAATCACAACAACCGTGCACGCTGACGGAGTGCACGGTTAATTGAAGTTCTAAGTCTATATAAATACTCCATGTCGCAACTACCTACTAGGTACTTCAAGTTGTGGTAGCACCATCTTCCCATCTTCACAGGAGGACTCAGACTCAACTTGAATGTCTCCTTCTCCTTCAGTCTCCAGCCAAACGACCATCTTGCCGCTGCCCGGCACTGGAACACTGAAAAGAAATACCTACTTGCCGATGAGATGCTGTACTAGCACTCCGCTGCAGGCTACTCTCCGCTACTAGTATCTCCGCAATCCTTTCATGTCCACCTACCTATTATTACGTAGGCATTTTTTACTATGGTGGACACATGTTCCGTCCTATCATTCTAGCAACATCCGCTGTTAACTGACGTTTGTGGCTGAGACGAGACTCTCGACAGCGATACGCATCGCTAGTCTTATCAGTAGGGACAATACTGTGCTCCTCCTATTCTCTCTTCAAGCCAGCGTTGCTTCGTGCTGTCTTCTTTTGCCGCAGTCAAGGGCGATATGATCCTCGTTACCGCTGAATGCCGCTGACAATATAGTTTTGTTCTATACCTCCTCGTGCACGAAGCACGTATGGCTGATGATGTCGAGCGGCTTACTGGAATCCTTCTTGGGCGCACTGCAAGCAACCTTGTCCATAGTCCTGGTCATCTTTTACGGCGTTCTAGCGACTCAGTTCCAGCTTCTAGACGCGCCTTCTTCCAAAAAGATATCTGCAGTCTGCATCAAGCTTTTTTTGCCGGCCCTCCTCATCACGAAGGTCGGGAGTGAGCTCCACGCTGACACGGCAACCCGGTATATCCCTGTTTTAAGTACGTCCTCCGAGTGATGTCCTGGTGGTTTTGATCCGGTCGCTCATTTTGCAAGTTTGGGCCATCTCCTACGCGCTGTTCTCAATCGCCATAGGTCTTTTGGCCGTCAGGTTCTTTAAACTTCCTTCTTATATTACCCCAGCAATCGCGTTCAATAATACTACCAGCCTGCCACTTCTCCTTGTTGAGTCTCTGGAGTCTACTGGCATACTTAACCGCCTTCTGCGAAACGGCGAGAACATCGAAGAGGCTGTTAACCGAGCACAAGCCTACTTCTTGGTGTGTGCTATAGTGGGTAATTGCTTAACCTTTGCCGTTGGCCCACGCCTTATCGATGGGGAATTTGCTCCGGATACGGACGATGAATCGTACAAGGAGGATGAGGTCCCGGTCCACGGGGAGGAGGGAGTCACCACTGAAGAACACCGCCGAGGAGAAGGTGGCCATGTGGAGCGAGGCCGGCAAGGCTCGGACGACATAACTCCCTTGTTACCCGGTCGGATTCGTACGTTTGGAGACGAAATTGAGGCAAGTGTGTTCCATATTGGAAGGGCGCACTGGATCAAGCTGTCTCCTCGTACGCGCTATTTCCTCACATTTATGTCCGACTTTATCAATGCACCCCTCATAGGAGCCATCGTGGGAGCGGTGATTGGCCTGACCCCAGCCTTGCACAGGGCCTTCTTTAACAACACAGAGGATGGAGGCTTCTTCAAAGCATGGCTTACGACCTCTTTGAAGAACATTGGAGAGCTATTTGTCAGCTTGCAGGTTGTGGTGGTCGGAGTGTCCTTGTCATCCTCGCTGCGTAAGATGAAAAGAGGCGAGGACAGAGGCTTGCCGTGGATGCCGACCGCTTTCATTTTGTTGACTAGATTTGTGCTGTGGCCGGTCCTTTCCATCGCCATCATCTGGACTCTCGCTACAAAGGCCAAAGTGCTGCCTAAAGACCCCATGCTTTACTTTGCCATGATGCTAATGCCAACCGGACCACCGGCCATGAAGTTGGTAGCCATGGGAAAACTCAATGGCGTCCGCGAGGAGGACGAAATGATTTTGTCGAAACTCCTGACAGTATGTACAAACATTTTGAAGCAACCTACCTTACAACTCCTGGAACTGACCTTGAATAGTTGTCCTATGCAGTGTCGCCCATCCTGGCATTGACAGTGGTCGGAAGTCTTTATGCTAGCGAAGCAGCAATGGCACCCTGAAGACCGGTCAAGAGTCCACAGTCGGGCGACTGAGCCCTCCTTTGCATCATCACAAGTAGATGCCATATATACCCACATCTGAAGGAAACAAGAGATGACTCTGGAATCAAGAACAGTATATAGGTCACATGACTCGGGGGTGGACAGCAGTGATCTAGCAAGGCTGGCCTGGTAAGGAGTGCTCCGCCTAACAGCGGACATGCCGCCACACGCCAGCTTCTGATCGTCGGCGAAGGGAGCATCTAGACTCGCTTTGAGGTCCAGCAGCAAATCTACAGCCACGATAGAGCCTGGTCGCTGACGTCGACGAGCACATCCAAGATGACCAAGCAGGAGGTCTTCCAACATCTATCATTATTGTGCGGAAGGTTTCGATTCAGCGGCCCATTTTTGCAGGAAATTAGAAGCCCCATCTGCCCGATCCGCAAGCGTCAACAACATAAAACAAGGAAATCGGGTGTGCGTTATTGTTACAATGGCATTATGCAAAAGCAAAAGGGGTTATTCAAGAACATTGTTAACATCGCTGAACTGAAACTCGAATATGGCCGTCAGAAGCGCCTGGGTTTTAGGCCCTAGGTGAAGTCTTGGGTAGAGAGGTACGCCTGCAGAAGCGAGTGGCACGATGCCAAAACGATCGTTCGGGGCGAGGCCATGGCGAGGCTAACGACGGAAGTCGGAAATTGACAGCAAATTGACAGCAGCCAGGTGCAGTGGTAGCTCGCCATGCTGCGGCAACTGTGAACGAGTGAGCTGAAAAGGTCGACAGACTTCTGACAGAGGAGATCAGGGGCAATCTTTTGGTGTTGGAGTTGCAGAATGCCTGCCGTAAGGAAGATCTTGAAGAGAAGCAGTGCTTGAGGAGAAGTCGACGATGCCTGGGCGGTTACTATACTACAAGAGCGTCTACCACCATCGGTCTCGGTGTTTAACCATAAGGTCAGCATGTCGCTCATACTACGAGTGCGAGTACGCGGCACCCTACAGTAGGACCAGTAGTTGTAGTAATAATAGTGGAATTGTGGATTCTTGGGTCCTTTGCTTCAGACTTCAAATCGAAGTTCAGGTTCTTCATGATGAAGATTCGACCAGGGGCCCAGCCAGGGACACGCCGAGTAGGATTGGCGCGGGCGGGGATAGGCTTAAATTGTGGCTTGTTTAGGTACTTTAGGCGGTGACTCCTGGCCGCCTCGGGCTCCTACTGGGCAGCATTTGGCCTCCCGGACCCAAGCCAGGCACACTTGAGGCACTCCCTAAGGCTTGTTCCTCAACCCGGGGACTGCACATTGACTGGCATGTCTTCGGCTCCGTGCTCCGTTCTCCATCCGCTCTGCCTCGACCCCCGTGGCATGGCAGTGATTGTTGTCTTGTCTCTCCTTTGTGTGATGCTTGTTTTCGGTCCTCCTCTACCAGCTCGGATTCCGCACTGACTCTACACTCGAGCCATTGCAGCTTTTGTGTTTCTTTCTTTGTCACTCTTTTACGGTTGAATCCAGTCACTCTTTTGAAACCTCACTCCAGTCGTTCGTTAACACCAGCAGCACGTTCTGTTGTGGACCGGTTCCACGTCCTTCATTCCTCCAAGCAGTCTGGACCGAACGCTCACGTCCCGTTGACCATTGACCACCGATCCAACGAACCTCTGCAGTAATACACGAGCGAATCCAGGACATCGATTACCATGGCCACATCTTGACGAGCTCGGTGCATATATCATAATTCGTACCCTCCGCATACATCTTGGGGCATCGTCGCCAATTAACATAATGTCCTCAATCGTTCTACCGGAGGATGAGCCGCAGTTCCAGCCGCGGAACCCCTTTGCTCGACCAGGGCCTATACCCGACATCAGGCTTCAAGCCTTGTATGAGGAACGAGCTCCGTCTCTGGTTGCACGAGACGATTCGTCATCCACATCAGACAGCACATCAGCCACTGTGTCTTGTGGGAAACATGACAACTCGGGCGCCTGCGAGAAGTATTATAATGCGGATGGGTCGAACAACACCTTGCCTATCGTGCTAGGGGTTGTTATCCCGTTGGGAATTGCGTTTGTTGTTTTGATATTCCTACACCGTCGCCATGTAAGGAAACTGAGAAGAGAGGATGCCGAAGATAAAGATAAAGCCCTCGATTTTGGGCTGGACGGAGCACAGCAAGGGATGGGCAAAAAGAAGCGCCGCAAGGGACCGGAAATGTCAATGGCTGCTGTGAACAAGGAGATTGGGCGTCAAGAACGAGGACTGTCTGTCGACTACAGTATGCATAACCCGTACCTGTTACCTCCGGAAGTCCACCGGTCTCGGGAGTCGTTACATTCGTTGTCTCGTTCCCTCAACACTGGCGATGACAAATACCGTGCGACTACCTTCATTCCTGACGATGGATCGATACGTCCGCCATCCAGCCTGAGGAGCCCCGTTGACGACTCGTCCAGTTATGCTGGATCGTCTACCCATCGATTCCCTCTCGACTCGAGGCAGAATCTCTTAAGCAATGCACAGGACAATTCAGTGGCATCAGTGGCACCGCCTTCGCGGGCGATGTCGAGGAACTCCGTATACAATGCTCCCAACGATTCTTTGTCAAATGGTACTAGAAATATGCCGCAGTCTGGCAACAACAATCTTCTCGCACCCGCCGCAACCGATCCCAGCCGTGACTCATATGTCAGCACCGCCAGCAGCAATGGCGCGATGAAGGCTTTGAGAGCAAGCAACAACTATCTGGCACAGTACATCAGTGGAGGCAAACGTCCTGAACCGATCGAGAAGGAGTCTACTGCCGCGGCGACCGAGATCACAGTTGACCCGCCCACGGAAGAGATACGTGCTCCACCGCCAGCCATTCTCAAGGATCCCCCAACCGCATCTGCTCCCGCTCCTTCCGTTGAGGAGAACTCAGCGCCGACTATAACTTTGGACCCTCCGGATACGCGCCAGCCGAGACTACAGCAACTCAACGTGATTGACTCCGAGGGCAACAAGCAGGCCTCGGTTGGCTCCAGTGAAGCCTTCGAGAACTTCTCCGGCAGTTATAACAATACACCTCAACCGTCCGATACTGCTCCGACCGAGATAGACCACTCCCACCAAACACAATCAACCGATGCTCAGCCGAAACAGGCCAGCGAGCGGGATTCGGTGGACTACTACGACGAATACGAAGTTTATGGAGATTACCCTGAGCCTGGTTATGAAGATTATCAAGATTACGCTGACTATGATCCCCGCCGACTGACCATGGGCGTGCGACCTCTCCCGCCCGACGACCCAAGTGAAAACCCGGAGCAACGAGCCAATCGCATCAGATCGTTCTACAAAGAGTATTTTGATGAGACTAAGCCGCAGGGCGCTGGTCAAAACGTACAATATTATGACGGCGCCGAGGACTACTACAATACCCCGGGCTCTGGTGCCTATTACGAACAGGGCCAGTACTATCCACCACACCCTCGACCACCATACGCTCCGTCTGGAAGACATCGCGCGACCGTCTCGAATGGAAGTTACATGTCGGGCCCTCGGGCATACTCGTCGGCATCCAGTAAATATGGACCACGCCCTCCTCACATAACACCGAAGAAGAAGTTACCACCACCGAAGCCGCTGAACATTCTGCCCACGCCTCATCTCCTTAAAGAAGACACATTCTTGCCCATCGATTTTGCTCCTCCACAGAAATTCCAGAAGCAAAGAGCCGGGACGCCTGACAGCCTCCGAGGTGGCGTCCGACCGTTCTCTCCTGGTATAATTGCTCATGTTCCGCTGGCGTCATCGTTCGATGACATGGCGGTGATTCCCAGCCCGTAAGTTGTTCTCATTGATCATTCTGGAATCGCCGGACTAACTTTATCAACAGGCACGCGCTCAGAAAATCCGGCACTTTCACCAGTCTTGATTTCGCCCCACCGCAGCGTCCTCGAGGACCAGATAGCATGAGCGAAACAGGCAGCATCCGAAGCAATCGGTCGGCGATGTCGGCAATGCACATTCACAGCATTCGAACTGGAGCTTATCGAGTCAGCCGGATACCGAAGGAGGTCGCGGGCACCAGGGATGAGCTGCAAGCGGCGCTGAAGCCGCAGTGGAATCTTAATCGGTGATGTTCTGGCAAGGAGCGTGCTGGTAGGAGGTTGTTGGTCATATTAGAGGGATGGCGACCTGGGCGACCTGACCATGGGACATGACACCTTTTCCGGCGCATTTGAGCATAGCGGCAGGAGTTTGACGGAGGCACCTTTTTCAGGGGCATGTCTCCCTCACCACTGCATTTGTTTGTTTTTCCCGTGGTCTACTAGCGAAATACAAAAGATGACCACATGTATACTGGGGCAATAGTGGAAGCATATGGACATGAAGACGCCATCAATGTGCTACAGTACTAGAGTCGAAGGTCTTGTTACATAATACATTGTTGAAGAACGATCAATTTTGGATTTGTTCATGGCTTGAAGATGGTTAGAGGGAAAGAGAGCCCTTGGGCCTTTTCTTTTCATCCAGATGACCAACTTGAACCCCGCAGCTAGAGTTCAAAGCTACCGAAGTCTCATCTCGACCAGATTGAGATGTTTAATAAGTGTTTAACTGCGAGAAGTGCGTCGTTGTATATTGCGCAGTCCGCAAGCCATGCAGTGTGTGTCTAATTATAGGTACAAAAGTGCAAGGCCAGTGGCAATGGCAGTGGCAGAAGTGCGGAGATACCGTACCATACAGCACAGACAGTGCGGTACTAGTAGGAGGAGTAGGATCCCGAGGAGTGGCTGCACCCTGCGCGCTGCTGTGCCACTGGACCGAGACACCGCACGTGAAGGCAGCTACTACATTGTAGTACAAACAGACCACTACTACTACTGGCATGGCGTCAACCCGGCTCAAGATTGTAACACCACTGCCGCAGCACAGTAGTAGCGTAGTCCAGAACTTTGGGAGCTTTTAGGTAGAGGTACTTATGAAATAAGGTGACACATTCCATGCCGCATGCTCAAGTACCTGGCATATAACCGCACCTTGGCTACTACAGGCAGCGGGTTGTCACTGGTTGTCGAGATACGTCCCGGCCGATCGGGACGAAGCAGAGCTGCGTAGTAGGTAGGGATGTATACCTACAATGTTGGACACCCTTACCTTTCGGGCTGACAATTGCCCGGGCATGCATTACCGGCATTGGTGGTAAACGGGACAAAGTACGTGCTTGATCGGTATTCGGCTGATTGCAAAAGTCACGTACACTGGCAGCATTGCAGCAGTAGTCCAATAGTATTATGTGCGTGTTTGAGATCTTGTTTGAGGACACCGGCACCTGAAGTCACGGTAACGGTAGCGATGATCAGTGTCTCTCTGGGTTTGCTGCTAGTAAATCTTAGGCAGTGATAACAGTTAGAAGCTCACGCTCGTCGCCTTTCTCCTCCCTTAGGTGCGTGGTACTCTGACAAGGTGACTTTACTAGTCTTCCTCCCGCGCCCTGTTTCGGTCAAATGTCTCTCAGCCTCAATTCCACCATTTGATTTCCCTCCCATCTCTGCCCACCCTCGACATCTCGCCCTTTGACCGCCGCATCTGCATCTGCATCTTCATGTCTGACCTACCAGTACCATTGACTCTATCTGAAAGTCAAATCGTGGACATTTCTCAACCGGCCGTGTTCCGAGATCCTCTGGACTCGGACTGCGCCTCAGCAGGATCGTCGGGCCCCAAGCTCGATTAGCCGTCTTCTGACACCTCCATCCACTTTCCACTCGCACGCCTCCAGGCTCGTCCACGGGCTCCAGAGCAGCGGCCAATCTCACACCCATAACAGCAGCTTTTCCAATTCTCTCCCTCGCGTCCTAACCATCCTTTCAATCGCACTGAACCCTACGGACCCTACCAGGTAGTCACCGCTCGACCCTACTATCTGCCCGACTCCACGCTTTTTACTCCGCTTGCTGCGGCAAGCCTGCTTTCTTCCCTGTCACTACACTGCACAAGCTGTTCGACAAACACAGTATACCATAACAATGTCCGAAACTGCAACAGGCAGTGCTACAGGTACAGCGACAGGTACCGATTCAGGTACAGGTTCTGCTACTTTTACAGGTAGAGTTAGCCCACCTGTGTGTGCTTGGGTTGCCCACTGACCGCGAGGCAGATACCGCGACGGCCACGAGCACTGCGCCCGATGGCTCGATACAAACGAGTATCATCACCAGCACCTCGATCAGTTTAACCACCTCCCCCACGACCACATATACTGTTACGGCCTCGACGCCCGAAACCTCCAGTAATCCTGAAACGACTCCGACGCCGACACCCACGAGCATTTCTTCCGTCTCAATCCCTCCCTCGACGACCGTGGTTGAGACTACTCCAACACCCACCTCAAGTCCGAGCGTGGTAGCTGTCACTGCTACCGTGACTGAAACTCCCTCCTCGACAGGAGGAACCCAGAGTCCTTCCGTCGTGATCGTAACATCAACATATTCCCCCGATCCTACCACGTCGCAAGTCTCGACAGCTTCATCCGCCTCCCGACATTCCTCCTCATCGTCTACGCCGTCAGCACTAAGTGCCTCCGGGTCGTCATCAGGCTCATCTCATCATAAGCTTAGTTCTGGTGCCAAAACTGCCATAGCGGTCATCATTCCCATCGTGGTCATCGCTGCGGCACTCTTGGCAGGTTTCTTTTTCTGGCGGAAACGCAAGGCCCGAAAAGATGCCGAGGAACTTCGTAAGAACGAGATGGCGGAATATGGATTCAACCCAAATAGCGACCCGACTTTGGCCGCCGGTGTGGGAGCATATACGGATAACCAGTCCGAACCTCACGATGATAACAGCGGGTATCGTGGGTGGGGAGCCACATCCTCGAACCGCAAAGCGTCGACCACTCTGGGTTCGAACGGCCTAGCTGCTGGCGGCCCTGCCTTGTCGGAAAGCAGCAGTCAACCGGGAGGATATGCATATCAGACCTCGCCCAATGGAGCCTCCGACCATTATTCGGCCGATCCCTTGATGAATGGACATCCGGAAGGCGGAGATGGAGTGGCAGCATTAGGTGCGGCCGGTGCGGCTGGAGGACTCAGCAGAAGCCGCAGTGGTGCTGCAGATATCCGTCGTGGCCCTTCGAATGCGTCTTCAGCTTATTCTGTTGGTCACCAATCTGAAGCTTCTTCTGATACCCACAATATGCCCGGACCTTATTATCAGGAAGAAGTACCCTACAACATCTACAACGATGCAGCGGCTAGTCATGGCCCTTACGGAGACGGCTCGTACGGTGGTGATGGCACGTACGCCGGTAATGGAGGGCAGCCGGTGATACGCGACGTGCAAGCCCGGAGAAATACTCGAATCGAACGAGCACCAACTTTCCCTCAAACCCAGGGAGGCATAGCGCAAAACTTTTGAACCACTCGACATCTGCATGCATTATGAGGCGTTTACATATTTACTATATTTGCTGGTTGCAGATTTTGGAGTTTTGTGTTTTGGATGGGAGAAAAAGTCTTATCTCCTGAACTCGTCCTTATTTCCCTGTGTTTGCGACACTCTATACCCCGGGTTCTCACCTCCACATGGGTTGGTTTTTGACGACTTTTTTGCATTGGGTGGATCATTGTATATTCATGGGGGAGGCATATCTCCACAAAGTTTTCGGCCATTATATAAATATTTCCTATCACTCCCTACGGACCAGTAATGGAGGAGGAGGACAGGCTCGGATATCTGCGAGCAACAGGATGATTCGAGCAAGTTGAATAGGACACAGTCAGATCCACGGCTGAAGTTGAAGGGCTGCGTTCAATACTACTAGTAGTACTACTGCAGTGAAAGATGATCGAGATTCCGCAGCAGAATAATATGATTAGTCTTTCCAGACCTGCTTAATCATAGTACGATGAAATTGTTAGAGCCCAGTGCCCTATCGACAGTTGGGCTGGGGGCTTAACGATCGACAGGAACGTGGTTGTGGCGGCGGCAGTGATGGTGGAGGTGTTGCCTCTGGTTGTAAAACGTCGAACTTGAAATATTCTTACAAAAACTATATTGACGTTTTGGTAGCCAGGTAGTGTCACGAACCTCAACTTTCTACACCCAAACCTAAAACTACTCACCCAACACCAAAAATCGCACACTGCACAGCACAGCATACAGTCTTCTGTCCTGCGCTCACAACTGAACTCGGACAGGTACACTGTACACTGCGTCGCTGGAGTTCCTCGAGATCCACCTCGGTGGGGTGATGAAGCAGCCAACATAAGGAAATTGAACCTTGGAATCGTTTCACAATCTTACCGCTGCTCGTGCGACGAATTTATCTTGCTGGATCAGAGGAGAGGTTGGGTTTGTCCGGCGGCTGGAGATTGGGGTTGAGCTCGGGCATCGGCATCGGCACCAGCATCAGCGGCGGTATTCGAACTACAACTACTTCAGGTCACGGTAGTAGACTCCCACTCTTGTGTGGGTTTGGCCGCCACAGCGGCGTTGGTGGTAGTCCTGGTCCCTGTACTGTTGCTGCCATGTCTTCAAACCAACGAGGTGGCGGAGGCGGTGGTGGTAGTAGAGGAGGCAGAGGAGGCTCGAATAAAGGTGGTAGACACGCCTCCCACTCCCAGCCTCGCACCGTCCTCGTCTCCAAAGCCCTCTCCCGACTCCTCCGCCACGCGGCCGTGGACGAAGGCGTGCCCATCGACAAGGACGGCTATGTCAGGATGGACCATTTGTTTTCATGGCCGCGGATCCGAAACATGAAGCCGCCGGTGACGATGGGGGAGATTATCGCTGTTGTTCAGGATAACGAGAAGAAGAGGTTTGCTTTGAAGTATGTGCCCGCAGGGGACAGCACAAACGAAGACTCTGCTCGAGAAGCGGAAGCACCCACAACTACATCCACCACCTCGACGACCTCTACTGACGCAAAGTCTGAATCCGAATCCGAAACTCAACGTGCAATCGCCGTCTATGAAGCCACCAAAAACAAAGACAGGACAGACCAGCAGAATCAGGATCTTTTGTCAAAATTCTTCATCCGCGCCACCCAAGGCCACAGCATGAAACTGGTCGAGGCGGAAAATTTGTTGAAGCAAATCACATTGGACGATCCATCTACGATTCCCGATACCGTGGTCCATGGTACGTTCTATGGTGCTTGGCAGAAGATATTGGAGAGTGGTGGGTTGAAGAGGATGGGGAGGAATCATATCCATTTTGCGACGGGGCCGGCTTTGGAACAGGTTTGGGGGTTGGCAGATGCCGGCGGTCGCAACAACGATGATGATGCTGCTGCTGCGAAACAGGAGGATCAAAACCAAGAGTCGAAAAGTAATACTTCTGCAATTGGATCCATCCTCACCAAAAACAAAGTCATCAGCGGCATGAGGTCCGATGCCCAGATTTTGATCTACGTCGATATCCGGAAAGCACTGGCTGAAAATCCGGATATGACGTGGTGGAGGAGTGAGAATGGGGTTATTCTGACGGAGGGTGTTGAGCGGAGGAGTAAAGAAGGATCGGAAAAAGGACAAGTGGATGGAAACGAAGAAGTCGATGGAGAGAAAGTGGATACCAATGCCGATACAACCAAACTCCTCCCTACAGAATACTTCCTCGCCGCCGTCGAGATCAAAAACGGTCTTGGACTGCTTTGGAAGCAAGGTCAGGGCGTTGTGAGGGATTTGCCTGACAATTTGAAGAATCAGGCTTTACCCTTTGGGAAAAGAAGAGGGGAAGAAGGAAAAGGAAAAGGAGGGAGAGGAAGAGGTCGAGCCCGAGGTGGAAATCGAGGTCGAGATCGAGATTGAAACTCGTTTCGAAACTACCGCACTGCATGTAGCGTCGATTGTCAAGACAACACTTTTCGATTCGGAGTGGAAGGTTAGGTCTGGCTTGAAGTTCAGACTGAGGCTTGAAGCTTGAAGTGATGCAAATCGAGTTGATTAGGAGTAAAGTACAAGTACAAGTAAGTACACACACCACTGAGTGATGCCACGAATAGCACTCCGATCACTCACTCACGCTCGCTCACTAGAGTACCTAGATAGCTAGTAGTGATAGCGCTTTATGAGCTCACTATTTGAACCGCAATCATATGTTCTCGACGGCCGGAACAGACAAAATCAGACAAGTTCAATTAATTCCGTCCCCTCAGTTAGTCAGACTTCAGTCACCCAGGTCAACCCACTCAGGCAATCATGTAAAGACTAAAAATGACCGGAGAATGTGGTGTTCTGTTGTTGCAGGCATGTCGAAAGGCGTCTCGGTTTCAAGGTCGAGGTCCATAGGAAGGCAAAGACCGAACCGAACGGCCATGGGGAAAAAAAGGTCAGGTGAAATCATTCAACAAAGCATCCCACTTGACCCAATCGATCGCCCCTTGATCGTAGACCAGATGATGGTCATGGTTCTGATTGCTGTCCATCATCATCAACATCATCTCGAGATTATCGTCGTCGTTGTCAAAGGCGTCGTTGTAGGCGTAGAATGGAGGTTGCTGCATCAATGTATCGAAGGAGTTGATTGGGGACGGCGTCGTTGTGGTAGTAGTGGCGGTGGTGGTAGTGGGCCACGATGGGGGTTGGGATTGGGAGTTTGTGTCTGCGCCCTGTTCTCGGTTTGATTCTGTGAACGGGAGAGGCTCAGGCTCAGGCGCATCGTTGCGGTTGTGGTCCGGGTTGCCATTGCCATTACCACTGCGATATTGCTGGCGTTGATACTGGTGTTGGGTTTGGCCAGATCTCAACCCCGTAGTTGAAGCACCAGGAACACCGGCCGGAGTCGATTGTGACAGTGACGATACCGAAGGGGAGGACGATGAAGACTGCCGTTGTGGGATCCCCGGCACTGCCCTTAAATCATCGTTGTTACCTACCCGCGCACCAACACCTGAGTCTCCTGGTCCAGGTCCAGGTCCGGATCCAGTTCCAGCTCCAGTTCCAACATGGCGCCTTGTCCCTAACGTCGTCATCGTCGTCGTAGTATCACTCAAGACTTGCCTCTTCTGTTCCTTCATCATCTTCTTCCGGCGAGCAGCTGCTCTCTGCTCCCGCAACGTCTCGATATACCACGGAGTCTGCCGTGGCAAAGGACGCCCGGCCTTGCTCAAAGCCGCTTCACGGGCCGTATACGCTTTAAGACACAGTGCACCAATGGCAACATGCAACGCCTTCTTCGTGTTTGTGACATAAGTCGGAGAAATCTCAAAGACGTCACTGACCAGAGCCCAAACATCTTCAGCATCTTCAATCAGAGGGTCAGTCCTCAACGTGTCCAGAATATGAATGAAGGCGTGCCAGTGGAAATAAAAGCCCGCGTGCCATGTGAAACCTTGTAATTCTTGACTGTAGTGGACCCATCGCCATTGTTGGATGGCGCGCAAAGTCAAGTCCCAGACGTAACGACGTTCGGCTGGAGGAGGAATCGTTACGTCTTTCTCACCGTCATTCTGACTCTGGCTCATTTGTTGGCATTGATTTTTCAACCCCCATCTCCTCGGATGATGAGCCGTCAAAGACAACAAACTGACGGCCCCCTGCGCGACCAAAGTAGCCATGAGCTGGACCGGCCTTGTCGGATCACAATACCTCACATACTTTTCCTGGAGAATATGGTCGATATTCCTGATAAAGTCGTCGCGAGCCCTGATATCCTCGTCCGACTCGGGCGCCAGACTATCCAACAAGGTCGTCACGCCCAATCCCGTCCCGCCATGGCGGAGAACGCTCTGGGCACACAACTTGCGCGCCTCGAACCGCACGCAACAAAAGGCCATATCTGTAGCGCGATGGGGATTGTCTTCAGGGAGTGCCGTCATCTCGGGAAACAGTTCGTCGTCGTCCACATTGGCCGGCATCTTGGGGGCGTGTGGGTCGACGTCCAGACTGCGCGTCTTGTTTAGTCCGCTAAGCTCACTTGATCGCCCGTCCATCATGCGCAACTGCCACCAGATCCGACGGCGGATCTCGGCCTCGAACGGTTTCAGGCCTAACACCGTCCCGTCACGGTGCAGACCCATTCCTTCGGCCATGCGGAGTGCTAGCCCCGTCAACGTCCATACGGTGCGCGAGTCGTAGACGTCTCGAACGGAGAAAATGTGTAAGATAAATGCTTGTAAGACCGCGAGATTGGTGGATCCGATGAATCGCGCTTTGGAGAGCGCCGCTTTTGTTGCTGTCCGGTATCGAGAGAGCATTGTGCTGCGTGGTTCGTTGAACCGTCTTCGACACTCAAAATCTTTGAGTGAGAGGATTGCCGTGCTGTAGATGGCAAATAACAAACATTCCAGGCTTCGCGGGAGGCTTTGCAGATTGGGGACTGACGAGGCTTTTCGGACGGCTTTGTCTAGCGAAGGGGCGTGAATTATCTTGGTCAATGGGTCCACGTTTGCTCGGAAAACGTCCCACAACTGCAAAATCTGGTCGCTAGAGGGATGGAGGGTTTCGATGCCGATGGTGGACGGCGCCATACAGAGTAGATAGTCCATGTTGTTGTATTCGGCTTCGTCTGCGTCATCTGCATCTTCGTCCGAGGAACACTCCAATGCTTCCATTGGCTCGGCCAGCTGTTTTCGAGTTAGTTGCTGTAGTGAAGAGAAAGTGTGAGTACTCCGTTGGCATACCTCCTCCACCACTCTTGTCCACAGACCACTAAGAAAAAAGAGTCAGTACCAGGGCGCAGTCTCATGAAAAAACAGTAAAGATAGGTCAAGGCAAGGCATACTTCTCAAAAAGCTTCGAGCGCTTCCCATGCTGAACTAATCGACCTTTGGACAGACCAGAGTCGACGGGTGAGAGTCCGCCAGACTCCGCATTGTCCTTCTGCTCGAGTGGCCGGCCATACTGCTTGAAACGACCCAACAGGACCTGGCTGCGGTCCGTTTTCTTCCTTCGCTGCCGCGGTGCCAATATGCGATACTTGCATTCGGCATTATCTGCAACAGTAAGCCAAGGCTATCACAAAAGGTGTGTGGATGTGTGTATAACCTACGCCTTTGACATGCGGTACAAACAGGCTGAAGCGCATCACACTTGACCTTGCGCATGGCACATCTCTCGCACGAGTGTGAAATCCGGACCTTCGGTGGAGCCGGTGCTCCTCGCGACAAGTCCATTGTCGGCGCCGAATAGTCCAATATGATCGTTCCCGGCCAGGGGAAAGGGACTGAGAAGCAAGCCAGACATGGCGAGCAGAGTAGACTGATTAAAAGCAGTCGATGGGACCATTCCCTTGATGCAAGAAGGACAGAAAAAACAGGCGCCTGGCATGACCCCGACATTGTTCAGCCTCGTCACGGCTGGAGTTATTGATTGGTTGCTCAAGACCCGAGCTGGAGTAGACGGACTTTAACTGGTCAGTCAACCTCCGAGGCCTTACTTAGTCAGCCCTTTTGATCCACTCGCCCTTTGCGCGATATACATTGGTAGACCTTATTGATCTTCGTATGTCACGACATCAAGTGCTTGAGTTTCCTAGAAAGCATACGCTGCCAAGAGTTGCCCGAAAGGAACGCCTTTCATCTTTTATTAGTCCTTGATTTTGGAGGAAGCAAAGGCTGAGGTAGCCCGACTAGTGTGTAAAGAAGCAATCGGTCGCCGTTAAACACCTCGGAAGCCCTCCAGTCGTCAGTCCACGTTCGGTGGTGTTCCCACATATTAACGAGACCTTCAGTCCGTGAATACTCCTTCAGCTTTTCGAGTTCCCCTAGAGACACTAACGCCATTCGTCCCTTATGTGCATCTCGGGTATCGAATATCACAACCGTCATTCACTGGCAAGACATGGTTCACTCCATAACGCCAAAACCCGCAACTCAACAGGCTTGTCTTCGAGAACAAATCAAGCAAACTTTCCCACCACTAGAGCATTGACAACATGGCCTTCCTTCCAGCCCTGGTCGGTGAGAGTGCGTCTGTCATCCAAGATCTTCCCAAGATATGCGATTCGGATATGAGCTTGGCTTGGAATCTGCGGATGGTAATCAGTTAGGGGCTTACACTGACGGAGGAGCTGCAATTTCCATACCTCTGTTTCATCACGAATTCGTTGAGCGAGCGCGGCGACTCTTTGACCCCGACCCAACATAACGACAACGTCGGGTCCTCCGCGATCACTCAGTCGACATCTGACTTTCAGGGCATCCTTCTCGACCACAGCCTTGCCCTTTGCTTCTTTGGTTTTTTCGCTACTGTTGTCTTCCTTACTCGCGCCAACGTGGGCTTCTTCCGCGGCTTCCAACTTTGTGGCCAGTGTGTCCTGGTCATTGGTCCCAAGTACTGTCTGACTGTCCATATCGGCCGAGTCCTCGACGACGTTGACCGGGTCGGATATGACGGGTTCTGGCAATCTGTACAAATTTCCCATTTCGTCGTAGGCACCGTCTTCGAGTCTTCCGGTCGGCAGAGTCACGGAAAGAGCATCCAAAATGCCTTGGGCGTCTACGACGTCTCCTTCACGTAAACACTCTAAGGCTTGCTTGAGACCGCTCCAGATCTCTGGTCTGCCCGTCACTCTTGTCTCAAAAAACTCGTATCGTTCTCTTTCCAGCTGGCTGCGGGTCCACGATCGGTCGGTGCTCTTCCACGGCTTCGGAGTTTGGAGCGGCATGTTGTAGTGGTCGGCGAGAGAGGGCTGACGGTTCGATCGGGATCTGGAGTTGTGGACCGAATGTCGAGGGGTGGAAAGGGCAGATCTCGAAGTGTCTGTACTCTGGTGTATCGACAGTCCGGAAGGAGGTGCAAGCGTGCGTGGATTGGAGTCGCCATGGATGGCAGTCTGGGAGGTTATGGCCTGAGAGGGATGCCGCACTTGAGGAGGACCACTGTCGCGCCCATCTTGAGCACTTTCGGCCTCTGTAGGTCTGGATGTACAGCACCCCTGTAGAAGTTGAGTCCCAGTTAGTAGACGGCAGAGTATAAAGGAAACAGCTGAGGACCATGATATCCAACTACCAGTATGTCTGAAGGGTACGGGAGTATAAGTGAAGCACGCACCATGGCTCAGTTCATCCTGTGGATCAGCCCAAAACAGTAATGATCATACATGCATCCCGCGAGCCCAGGTCCTCAGCCTTTTGACGGTGGGTTGGGTTGCGACACGACGGAGAGAGGCCAAGACAGCCGAAGGTCAATGCTAGACACACGCCAAACGAAAGTCGCGCTGGCAATGGGCCTGCCGCGCAATGCAATGAAAGAGAGGGAGACAGACAAAGAGAAAACGGGTGTGGCGAAATGAGGATGGATGGCGTGCAATTGAAGACGCTGGCACTCCGCAAGACGCAAGACAAGATGGGGTTGGAAGACCATGGTCATGGACGTGGACTCGGATGGGGTCGTGCTCGGCTGCCCCAATGAGGCACTCGCTTGCAGATAGAGCCTCGTCTCTGATCCCACCACTTGCACATGCTCAGCCTGAGTACTTTGTCCACTCAATTCAGTCTGCCGACACAATCTACAGTGTACATCCTCGCTACATGACTCAACTGTTGGCATGAGGAATTTGGATAGATCAAATGTGAAAATACAGCTATTCATCATATCGTATCGCCAGACCATATGCGCCAATCACTCAAGATACCTCCCATGCGGATTCGGTCTATCCAGCCAGTGGCTACAGTAATTGCACCATTCCAGCAAATGATCCCACTTGAGCAGCGAACGACCTATTGCCGACTCATATACACCCCTAGACGCTATACACAAAAGCCCAGCAAATAATACTTCCCGCTAGATATTGCCACAGGTAGTCGTCGGTAGTCGTCAGCGGAATTCAATCGAAGGACAAACTCCCCGGCCCCAAACGCCTTGCTTTCCCTCGTGCTTTAGTTCGAGCTGCTGGTATCTGTTTCTTAAAGGTCAGCCAGGTAGACTCAATGTAGGTCTTTGCAATACTCACTTCTCGCTTTTGGAGTGGAAATAGATCCCACTCACCCTCCCCTCGATTTGATTAAAGCAGATATAGTAAAAGCCTTCGAAGCTGGCCCCCTGAATGCTCTTCAGCTTATAGTCGGGGACGAGAAAATGCTCCTTCCACCGCATGAAAATGTATTCCTGCTGCCACCAATCTTCGTGGTTCAAGGGATAGACAAAGTTGATATTGCGCTTGGCATGCAGGCTGAGTGGCCGCCACGCTGGAAATCGGGCCCAATGAGTCAGATCAGTCTTATCACTGGCACCCCAGGCAGGATCTTTTGTCCGGAAGCTGTACTTCTGGTTCGGCCCGCCGATGATTTCGCCTGTGAAGAAAGTCGTCAATGTCGGGTGATCCGGAGTGAGTCCACAGATCTGTAGATATCCGGACATGGTCGCCTGTTCAATGTCGACCGTCAAGATGGTGACTTCGACATTGTAAATCTGGCGATCCGATTGTTGTGTGCCCTTGAACTTGGAGTAGGGCTGGAACGTCACCGATGGATACTGAGGACGCAGACGCCGGCGCGAGAAATCCCAGTCCTTGGTGTGGCTCGCCCAATCCAGCTCTTGGTCGATTGGGGGGATTCCCGCTTGTGTTGTGGTGCTATCACGATGCCGGTGTCCGTCTTGTCGATGACTCTCTGCTGGAGGTGATGGGATGCCGAAATCGCCATCCTCCACTGTCGTCTTCTGTTTCGGACTGGCCTTATCGGTGTGTTCCTGGCCAATGGCCATCTCACCCTGGCTTCTTGCGAGATCAATCATGTGTGCGGCGTCCGGAACCTCCGCCGAAAGTACGTCGCTCGTCTTCGCCCCAGTCTCGTTGAGTATGATATCACCGTCTCCATCAAGTTTGTCGGTGTCTTTGAGCTCCGGCGTAAACCCGGTCTGCGTGGGCGATCGAAAGCTTCCAGAAGGACTATACAGACTCTCCTCTTGCCTCAGAGACATGCCCGCCGCAGTATTATCGTCCATGGACAGCCGGCTGACGCCATCTTCCCCGACCAAGCCCTGCTGAGGGAGCTCCCGTCCTATTTGACCATCACCGTTGATCTCTGGAGGTGGCGTTAACGGAGCAGGGCATGCGACACCCGCCTGGCCTAAATCGACTCGGAGGGTGCTAGCGGGCGTATTCGATGCATGAGTTGGCATTGAAGTAGAAGGAATCGCGGGTTTATCATATGGAGAGGATCCGCAGAGACTCGAGGCGCGAAAGGACGATTTATAAGCGCGATGCAAACGGGTTAGGAGGTGCGTGATGCGTGGTGATGATGATGGGTGATGTGATGCGGGTCAACAGTGGGAGGCGTATCACCAGAGCACGCGATGCAGCATATATGGCGACGATATAGAGTATAATAGTATGAAGCGCCAGACACAGAGTTAGAAGAGGCGGAATGAGGACCGTCGATGCACGAGCGGTCGATGGAATGGATGAAGTAAGAGGAGTTGTAGGGGCAGCGGAAGCATGACCATGAGCCAAGTTCGCAGGTGAAGCTGGTGATGGATCGATTGATTGATCGATGGATCGATGGATGGACAATGAATCAACTAATAATCGCTGCGATCCATCGCTTCCCCCAACTTCAGCTTGAACTTGAGGTGCTTCAGCCCGAAGCCGGAACCTGGAATTGGATCTGGACCTGCAAGAGGCGCTTTGCGGGGTTCGGCCCCGGTCCCGGTCTCTCTTCACGTTGGAGCTGGTTACTCACATTGATCCCACATCAATTACTGGCATTTGGCCAGCAACAAGTTCAACTTGTACCGTTGTTACTGCTCCCTGCTACAACATACACGCTTCAGCGGCTCGCTCGCGCTATTCAAGTTCCCTTCCATCATGATCCTTATGGTCATTGAGTTCAATATCCTCGATGTCTCTCGGCCCATGACCCATGACCCAGTGGACCCATCATTAGATATCAATCATCCTCTCTTATGGTCGTTCCAAGGCCTGCGTTGCCGGGAATTTTGTGCTTTCTGTCATCGGTGTGCTTCGTGTCGAGCGCCATGCTTCACATCCGCCCGCTTGTCCTTCGCATGCCCGCTGCTGCGACCCATTCACAAGCCTGCTGGCCCGTCCGCAGAATACATTGTCTTCAATCGCATTTTCGTGGCTTGGTGGGGCCTCACGGACACTGTAAACGTTTCCGAACGCAAACTGCTGCTGGCGTCGCCCGATCTGCGTCACTGTTCAATTCCCATGCCGGCTGTACCGAAAAAGCTGTTTAGATTGGCTTGATCTGTGAAAACTCCTGTCAGCACGTTCAAGACTTGTCAGGATATGACGGCGACATACCTTGAAGTGTAGTGAAATTAAAGAAAATACCAGTGCCTTTAAATCCTGGACAAGATAGTAAAACACACGCAGCCCTTCAGGATCCGCCGAATCTGTCACGTCTCCAAGAGAACCAATCTTGGCCGTCTGCAAACCAGTTAATGTTGCGTCTGCTGTAGATCAAGTATTGCTAACGCACTTCGAACTGGATATGGTCACTTCCCAGCCGGATTTCCAGCTCTTGTCTGCCGTCCTTGTTCTTCTGCGGCCACCGGGAGTCATCTTCCTTCATGATCTCGCTGTCTTTGATGATACGCTTGATTTCGGAGATCAGAAGAGCGCTGACGCACACTGGGTCCTTGTAAGCAGACAGCCAGAAAAACAATATCTTGGAAACGCACTCTCTTTGCGAATGAGTGAGTCATTGCGGTAGTTGGAATTGTTGGCGTATCTTGCGGTTGCGCTTCGTCCGTCGCCAACGACTCGGAAGTCAAACTCTGGCCCACGATCAGCACTGTTGGGAGCAAAGCGGCCAAACGTCCTCACCTAAGAATTCATGACCAAACCTGCCTGAGTGACCGGAACTGTCACAGTGGTCAGTATCCCAAAGTACACGGACGGCGGAAGGCAGCATACTAGTAGCGCACGTAAAACGGCTCGTTGATGTTTGTCATGGCGAGTCAGCGCCGCCTGTGTAGTAGCCAAGTCGTGGACAGGAGCGTCGAAAATAGCCGTGAAGATCTGTGTTGTTGATGTTGTTGACTTTATACACTGTACGACTGGGGCTGCGCTGTGCTTGTTACTCTGTAATGAATGTTTTCCGTCTGCGCCAACTTGAACTCGGGCGTGTCTCGAACGTCAACTCAACTCCGATCGACGCCAAGCGCAGTCTCCAGAAGTTAAGTGAACGACAAGACTGCGGCGAATGACTCAACTCTTGTTCATACTTTGAAGTAGTATATACTCTACTGCCACTACTATTGAAGGCCAACGCTTTCGCACTGAACTGACCAGCTGCTTTGAGTTGCCTCGTCGACCTCGGCGGTTTCGCTGCCGTGCAGCAATATCCCCCTCGACATGGCGACCCTCGCAGACGAACTACTCAACGACTTTGAAGATTCCGGCTCTGAGAAGGAAGGGACTACGAATGACTTACAAAATGGCGATGACGGCCATGGTCACCTCCTTGACAACGGTCTTCCGGAGGGAACCCTGATAGACGATGCCGATGGCGAGGATGAGCACATGGCGGAGGAAGAAGAGAGGCACGCTGCAGATGCCGCCGCTGGAGCGGAATTGCAGGCCCTGGACGATGAGGACGATGCGAAAGCCCGAGTTGAAAAGATGCGACTAGGCGGCGTCCGGGACGTGAGGAGCATAGCAGGTCTGATGAAGACTCTGCAGCCAGTTCTCGAGGTAAGCCCATGACACCCTCCTATCTTGCTCTGCCAAAAGCCTGTTTGGTTTACATAAAAAGCGGCCACAGTCCTGACGGTTCGTCCTATCTCAGAAAATCTCCCATTACCAGAACATCCCGCCGGATCAGAGAACAACTACCGTGGGATCTATCGAAGACAATCCGGAATACCATCTCCTAACCCAAGCAAACTCTCTCTCAACGCAGATCGACAGCGAAATCATGCTCGTCCATAAATTCATTCGAGACCATTACTCGGCACGCTTCCCTGAACTAGAAACGCTTGTGACCAACCCGATAGACTACGCCAAAACCGTCGCTATCATTAGAAATGGACCTCTAGAGAATATCAAGGCGCTGGCCGATTCCTCCGACAACCTAGTCGGGCAGCCTCTTCGCTCTGTCTTGGATGGTCCTACGTTGATGGTGGTGACGGTTGAAGCGACCACCACGCGTGGTCATGAACTCAGTGAAGCGGAACTGCAAACGACGTTGCGTGCATGCGAGATGACTCTACAACTAGACCGGGCCAAGAAGGTTCTGACTGAATATGTTCAGTCACGGATGAATGTGTTTGCCCCGAATCTTACTGCGCTTATTGGCTCTCTTACAGCAGCCCAATTACTGAACTATGCCGGCGGTCTGAAAGGTCTCGCCAAAACACCCGATCGAAATATCCCAGCCATGGGCTCGAGAAAACAGAGGCAGAGTGGGCTGGCAACCAATGTTGGCATACGGCAGCAAGGATTTCTGTACCACTCACCACTCATCCAAAGCATCCCCAACGATCTGAAGGTCCAGGCTATGCGTATTGTGTCGGCCAAACTCGTCCTAGCAGCACGCGTTGACAGTGTACACCAATCTCCCGATGGTTCTACAGGCGAGCAGCTACGTGATGACTGTTTGAGGCGGCTGGACAAATTGACCGAACCTCCTCCAAACCGTGGGCCTCGTGCCCTTCCTGCACCGGATGACAAGCCCAGCCGCAAACGAGGCGGTCGAAGAGCTCGTAAAGCCAAGGAGGCTACTGCTATGACGGAACTGAGGAAACAGCAGAACCGGATGGCATTTGGCAAGGAAGAAAAGGAAGTGGGCTATGGCACTGGTGAAGGCACTGCCGGGCTTGGAATGATTGGCATGCAGAACGACGGTCGGATTCGAGCGACGCAAATCGACCGGCGCACAATGGCTAAATTGAGCAAGAAGAATCCCGGCTGGGGTGGCTCCGGTACCGCAACTTCTCTCAACAGCGGCATGAACACTTCCTTGAAAGGATTCGGGACTTCTTTGGGAGGCAATGCTACAACTTTGCGTGCTCAGGGACTTCGAACAACCGGCGTGGGTGCGGGAACGGCTAGTTCGATCGCTTTCACGCCTGTCCAAGGCCTGGAGTTAGTCGATCCAAAGGTCCAAGCCGAGTTGAAACGAAAGCGGGAGGCCGAGAGTGCCGGATATTTCTCCAGTGGCACTTTTACCCAAATTGGCGGAGGCAAGACAGAAGGCGGCTTCAAAGTGCCACAATTGCCTGCAGCCAAGAAGGTGAACATGGGCCCGCCTCCAACACCGGGGAAATAGTCGATGCGGGGGTATCACAAACCTGTTATTCGAGAACTGTGTGCAGTAGTCTCCGGGTGCAGGACACATTGTTCAAAACGAAGGTATGCGGTGCAACAACAGCTGTCACCACCATTCCACTTGAAGCTACCTCGGACACACAATCGGATCGAAAGAAAGCCGTGCGAATGCAGACTTGCTCGCCGGACAGATGACACACTCAAGGCCACCCCCGTCACGGCTATAGGCACCAAGGCCAAACAAGCCTATTTCATTGAGATCTTGGCCTGTTTTCCGATGGTTAACGAAGGGCTTCAGACACCGGCCCTGCGGCGTTCCTGCTCGCTCGAATGGATATAGAGACGGAAAGGTTTCAAAAGTTCGAGTGTTGACTCCGGCCCATTTTATTATCGAACCTTGATCAGCAAATGTGAGTGATAATGCGCATGGCACATCGGTGCAAACAAACACAATCAGGGTGGCAGGAGAACCAGGAGGGATGCAGCCCTGGCAAGTTGAAAAGTCAGTCCGTCACTACCCCAACAGTATTATCTTAGTCTGGCCTTCGTGTGAAAATGGCAGGGCACGATATCACTTAAGGGTGCTCCAAGTTTCCTGCGTTGTCCCTCAACTGCAATGGACTAAGGAAAAGGGGTTTGCAATTCAACTTTTCCCTGGTCAACAGCACATCAAGTTGGAGATTGTAGCCGGGTCGAATATCATATGTTGATTGCCGTCGGCCCGCCAGTCCTCGTTTATGACTTCCGAGGGGTTTTATGTCTCCAGCCAGGGGACTAACTCAGCGTTATTTCCTGCGCGAGCAGCACAGGACAAGTCAGGCCAAGTCCCATCTGATTGAGATAGAAAGGACTACCTATGGCCTCAAACTTTCCTTCCCTGCCTTTCAAGCTGATACGCACTACATTAACTAATCAATTCTTCAATTAATTAATTATTAGTACTAGTCCTAATTTACGCTTTCGAAGTCTGGAAAGGACCGACCTCAGCTCTCATCATGTTGTTCACAACGTACGGAAATCCTAGCTAGGTAGTCGCTCGCCCCGGATCAGTAGAACAGAACTTGCCCTCGTGTAATTAGTTCTCCTCGTCACCCGCCAGTGTGCAGTGTGCCTAAGGAGTGCTGCTCCCCGGCCTGGAATCTGACACACCTTCAAGAAGTGCCAGAACCCCACCGACAAGATGTATGCTTCCCGTAACCAGTATCTCCGTGGCTTCTGGTTCGTCGCTAAGCGCTTGAGCCAACTCAACGGCTTCCTGGATTGTCGACGTAACATGAATCTTGGCCATTTTGTCTGCCTCTGCCCACACTTCTGCGAAGCGTTTTTGAACAGTCAATTCTTTGACTGCCTGAGTACTCGCATTGCGATCTTCGAATTCTGTAACAGTATCTCTAGTCAGCATAGGTAGGGCATGGATACCTGATTCGATGGGATGGTCAGAGATCAAGATGACAAGAAGGTCTCGAGTCTTACCAATTCGATAGCCTGTACTTTTTGCCGTAGCGTTCGTTGAAAAGATGACATGGTCGAAGCGTATACCGCAGTTATTGATCAGCTCGTGCTGCAGCCCTCTGAGGAGCTCGTCTGCTTCTGGGCCCGGTCTTTTCTGTTGATTGAAGACAAGGATGCAGAGGGTGTTCGTGTCACTGCCTGATACCTGCTGGGCAGCAAACCACTGCGCAGCGACTTTGAGGCTATTGACCGTGTGTGCTCCATCAAGACGCCACCTTCTGGGCCCGTCGAATTTCGTCTCACATCTCCCACGCCAGACTGTCTGCTCTAACCCGCCTTTAAACACCTCTGGACGTATATCCGGACGCAATTCTTTCAACCCAAGCTTTTCCGCAGCAGCTACGACAAGAGCAATCGCCAAAGAGATGTTGCCGCGTTGATAGTCGGCGTCTGGGACGACGTTGACATCATATACAAAGGGGTCGATGTTGATAAAGTGTAGGTATTGTACACCAATCTCGAATGCGCGGTTTTTCAACACCTCAACAACTTCTGGATCTTGCGGAACAGAAAAGGCAGGGACACCTTTCTTGAAGATGCCGGCTTTGTGCCATGCGATCTTGGCCAGAGTGTCACCAAGGACAGCGACATGGTCAATTCCCAGCGTGGTAATGCCTGTCACGATGGGCTTTTGGACGACATTGGTGGAATCCCAGGCGCCTCCGACGCCGACTTCGTAGATTGCCGCGTCGACGCCTTCTTTTAGGAATACATGCCATGACATGAGAGTGAGAAACCGGAAATAAACTGGCTTTGTGGGGACGTCTTCTCGAGCGGCAGATGCCGATGCTTCCAATGCGTCCCAGACCTCGAAAAAGTAACGTGCAAACATGTCTTCGGATATGGTTTCCGAGTTTATTCGTATGCGGTCCCGGACAGATACCAAGTGTGGAGAAGTATATAGCCCGATCTTTTTTGGTGTGGAATACTTTCGGCGATGTTGGTTGAGGATCGAGTCGACGAAGGCGCATGTAGTTCCTTTGCCTTTGGTTCCGGCGACGTGGATGATGTTGAGCTTGTCCAAGTCTGAAATCTATAATCTCCATTCTCCAGCATTAGCAAGACTAGGTGTAGGGGATGAAGGCTAAAGGGCCTGAAATTGAATCTGACTTGGAGCCCGGATCTCTCCAACCAAGACTGCATTTCTGTCAGTGCCGTGGCGTCCATCTTCTTGCCTGCTTTTCGTCTCTCCTCGAGCACCGCGAATGGCGTCTGGAGAGAGTTGAGGCAAGAAATGGCGTCCTATTTGTTTTTCCTGTGAGCTGCGTCGTTCTTAATTCCATGCGAGTGTAGCATACATGGTAGCTTTTCATGTTGGTCAAACCTGTGAGGCTGTGATGGGAAATGGAATGACACTGAGAAGCGAAGGAAAAAATTGGGGAGAATAGACCCATGCTCGTTTGAATGCAGTGCCGTGTAGGAATGTGAAAGCTAGGCATCTTTCTTCCCCGCCAGGCATGGACGAGGGCTTCTTCAAGGGTGAAGCTGGACGACCCTTCTCAAGGCGTGTCCGGGGAATGTAAGATCAAATTGGCACTGATGGAACGTATCTAGCCTAATACATTTCCCATCCAAATTGTGAACGCCATCTTCAAGTGTGTCTTGGGGCAATAGCCGCAGGGTCGAGAGATCGAACTGAAGATGTGGTTTCAAAAAGTCCGAAAGTCGCCAGTCGCCCATACTACAAGGGTGAATCAAGCGCTTCAAGTTGTCTGGCTCCCTACCTGGCGTAGCTACCACCTGAAGAAATGGTTCTGTGTCTTGCACAAGGCTGACAGCTCATGGCTTTGCGCCGTGGTAGTGAAGCAGAAAGGGTTGGTATCTGGCACAGCATAGGCGCCATAGAACCGCTTCATATTCAATACTGCGCCATCACCGCCTCCGTTGACTGTGTGGGAGTGACTTCCAGAACTGCTGTGTCTTTCAAGCTGAAACTCCAGTCAAGTAAGGTCCAGGTACAGTACTGTACCACTGTTCAGTTGTAGTATGCGCACCACCAAAGCAGGACCTCGTCACGTGATTATACATTTAACTCTAAAGATTCTACCAAAGGTGCTAGTGGTTAGATAATGCGATTGTAGGCGCAAAGAACAACGAGACTAAGAAACTAGTGCCGGCTAAGGAAGGCTACACTAACGCCAAGCTCCATCTGCGCGTTCACTCGCGGAGTGGCATTTTGGACACTTCTCCGAGTCCCCTGGCTGCGAATGGTTCAAGTTGTCGTCCCAGTTGTTCACAGATTGTGGCATTGCACATACCCTCATAACCGTGGCATTCGACTTTGGTACTGGCCATAGTGTCCTCTAGAGGGGCAATACCGACTTACAGTGTCAGACAATGTGCTGAACAGTCCAGACACAACAATCAACCGACCCGCGCGACCAATTTCAGTGCATTAAACATCTCAGCAACCCCTTGTCGATTACAGTCACAATAGGCGGCGGCCAGACGCTTCGCAACTATGGCGACATTTCTGGACAATTCCTATAGCCTGGTGCACCTGGACAACACGGCCGACCAGCCCAGTCAGCAAGACCTCAAGACGCAACTGGAAAAAGGCAATGATGAGACCAAACTCGAGACCATGCGGACGATCTTGACCATGATGTTGAATGGTGATCCGATGCCTAACCTCCTAATGCACATCATTCGGTTTGTCATGCCGTCCAAGAGCAAGCCGTTGAAGAAGCTACTATATTTCTACTACGAAATATGTCCCAAACTAGATGCCAATGGGAAATTGAAGCAGGAGATGATTCTGGTGTGGTATGCTGAACGCCTTTGTTACTAGTGCACATGTTCCGAGGCTGACTTGTAGAAGCAATGGCATTCGGAATGACCTCCAACACCCCAACGAGTTCGTCCGGGGAAATACCCTCCGATTTCTGTCCAAGTTGCGAGAGCCCGAACTCATCGAACCACTCCTTTCTGCTGCTCAGACATGTCTCGACCACAGACACGCGTACGTGAGGAAGAACGCCGTATGGGCGCTGGCATCTGTGTATCAACATGCCCAACATCTGATCCCAGATGCACCAGAGATGCTTCATACCTTCCTTGTCGGGGAGACTGACACAACCTGCAAGAGAAATGCTTTTGCAGCATTGATGAGCATAAGCCACGAGAAAGCTCTGGAGTATCTTACCAGTGTGTTGGACGGTATCCCGAACACCGATGAGTTGCTGCAATTGGTCGAACTTGAGTTCATCCGGAAAGACGCGGTGCATAACCAAGCAAATAAGGCCCGATACCTACGACTCATCTTTGACCTTTTGGAAGCAAACACCAGCACGGTCGTCTATGAAGCAGCTACGACACTGACCGCTCTCACCAGCAATCCCGTGGCAGTCAGAGCCGCCGCCGGGAAGTTGATTGAACTGAGCATCAAGGAGGCGGACAACAACGTCAAACTTATTGTGCTTGACCGAGTTGAACAGCTTCGTCGGAGACACGAAGGCGTTCTTGATGACCTTGCCATGGAGATTCTACGCGTCTTGTCCAGCCCTGATCTCGATGTCCGACGGAAGGCCTTGAGTATTGCCCTGGAAATGGTGTCGAGCAAGAACGTTCAAGAAATTGTTATGCTGCTCAAGAAGGAACTGAGCAAGACGGTTGTCGAACAGTATGAGAAGAACGCGGAATATCGACAGTTGTTGATCCAGTCCATCCACCACTGTGCCATCAAGTTTTCCGAGATCGCCGCCAGCGTGGTGGATGTGTTGATGGATTTCATTGCGGATTTCAACAACAGCTCCGCCGTGGAAGTCATCTCTTTCGTCAAAGAAGTGGTGGAGAAATTCCCCAAGCTCAGATCTCCAATAGTGGAGCGGCTAGTGTCGACCTTGGGCGAAGTACGGGCGGGCAAGGTGTATCGGGGCTCTTTATGGGTGATTGGGGAGTATTCGTTGCAGGAACATGACATCAAGGAGGCTTGGAAGCGGATTCGGGCCAGTCTGGGCGAGATACCGATTCTTGCGGCGGAGCAGCGCTTGCTGGAGGAACAGTCAAGCGAGGATGCGGAAGTACCCAAGGAACAAGTCAACGGACACGCCAACAAGCCGACATCGAGCAGCTCTAGAAAGGTCCTAGCGGATGGCACCTACGCCACTGAAACTGCCATGACCAGTGACTCGGCAGCAAAAGCTCGGTTAGAAGCAGTCAAAGCTGCCCAAAAGCCACCTCTGAGACAGCTTATCCTGGATGGCGACTACTACCTGGGATCAGTGCTCTCATCAACCCTTACCAAGCTGGTGATGCGACATTCTGAAATATCCTCGGATCAGGCGCGCACCAATGCTCTTCGTGCGGAGGCCATGCTTATCATGATCTCGATCATCCGGGTTGGACAGTCACAATTTGTCAAGGCACCCATTGACGAGGACTCGATCGATCGTATCATGTCGTGCGTGAAAGCACTGGCCGAGTTCACCGAGCACAAAGAGTTGGAAACGTCCTTCCTGGATGATACGCGAGAAGCGTTCCGAGCAATGGTACAAGCGGAGGAAAAGAAACGTGCTGCTAAGGAGGCTGTGGAGAAGGCCAAGACGGCCATCCAGGTCGACGATGTTTTCACCATACGACAATTGACCAAAAAGAGTGCTGCGGATGGGATGGATGAAATGGAGCTTGATCTTGAAAAGGCCACTGGTGGGGATGCATCTTACGAGGATCTGTCATCCAAACTCAGTCGTGTTGTGCAACTGACGGGCTTCTCGGATCCGGTCTACGCCGAGGCGTATGTCAAAGTGCACCAATTCGACATCATTCTTGATGTCCTACTTGTCAACCAGACAAACGAGACACTTCAGAATCTGTCGGTCGAGTTTGCGACCTTGGGCGACCTGAAAGTGGTGGAGAGACCAACCACGCACAACCTCGGCCCGCAGGACTTCCTCAACGTGCAATCGACCATCAAGGTGTCCAGCACCGACACCGGCGTGATTTTTGGCAATGTCGTCTATGACTCTCCTTCCGGGACAGATACGCACGTGGTTATCTTGAATGATGTCCATGCGGATATCATGGATTACATTCAGCCTGCAACATGTTCTGAAACGGCCTTCCGGACCATGTGGACCGAATTTGAATGGGAGAACAAGGTCAACATCCACAGCAAGAGCACGGACAAGACTCTCCGGCAATTCTTGGAGCAGTTGATGAAGAGCACAAACATGACCTGCCTGACTCCCGAAGCGGCATTGCAGGGCGACTGTCAGTTCCTCAGTGCCAATCTGTATGCACGCAGTGTTTTTGGTAAGTTTTTACTGGCCGTGCCTTTCTTGACAGCTTACTGATTGTTCTAGGCGAGGATGCGTTGGCGAACTTGAGTATAGAAAAGACGGCCGACAACTCGATCGTGGGATTCATCAGAATTCGGTCACGCTCGCAAGGTCTGGCCTTGAGTTTGGGCTCGTTGAAAGGACTAAAAGCAGGCACATACTAGGCCCTTCCTGGTTTGTCGATGTTTGGATGATGGACCAAGGACGAGACCGTGATGGTGATGGTCAGCTGGGATTGTGCGAACTAGAAGCATCTGGAGCATCAACGCGCGACTACGACGGAAATCTTGATAAGCTCGAAATGATACAGAGTGGCCCATCAATGCGACAAGAAAAGAAAGACGAGACTCGCCTCATGGTGTTATGTAGTCGAATCACGTGCGAGGCTGAGCAACCAGTACCGCTTACCAGGTATGCATAGTCTTTGGGATGAACCGTACATGTAGTCAGCCTGCAGCTCGTTCCACTGGTCTGACCTGTTCAAGACCCCATCAACCTTGGGTGGCCGTCGCTGTATGGCCACTGCATAGTAGAAAACGGGCACTGCCAAAAGTATTATAAATGTGATCCAACAGTCGGGCGAGGCTCCGGGTGATGTAGTGTCTTGGGAGGGTCGCCAGTCCGCCATTCAAACCAATTTCTTGCAAGTCTTCCCAGCCATCGCATTCTGGCACCGCATCCCAGCTCCGACTCAAGTCTACCAGGTTTCCGGCACCATGTCGCTGCTGGCAGATCTCGACTACCATGCTGATCGTCATGGTCACAATCAGTTCCTACTAGTAGTCCAAGTCCAGCACAACTCCGTACCAGCACCACGTTTCCCGGATCCTCCGCCCTGAGCAACGCACCCTCGAATCCCGCCCGCCGCCCTGGTCACTGGGAGCACAGCAAACGCCGCGGACTTGAAGTGGCCGGGTCGGATCTTAATTTCTTTGTTTCCAGTTCCTACTAACGCGGCGATCGACTGTGAATCCGAGTCCCGTCCCGAACCGTCGCCATGGCGCCGTGGCTGCGGCTTGCCGCGCTACCAGCCTCTGTCCTTGCCCTGATCGTGGCTACCGCTACTACCACCGCCACGCAACACAATCCCGACTGGGATTGGCAGTGGCCGTACAATCTGCCTGCCGATGCGAAATACTACCCGGAGGATGAAGTCGTGATCAAACGAGACATTGCGATCCAACAGAAAATGCGGAGGAGTGGTGCTACCGTCACCGGCGTGAGGAAAATGAGCGGCAACCCGGGCGAGAAGTTCTATCTTGACTACTGGGGGTTTGCGCCGGAGACGGAAGAAGAAGAATATGATGAAGTCATCAATCGGGCAAATAATGCCACGCTCGCCTCGCTCGATGCGGCGGTGAGAGTGAAAAGAGACGCTCCGCGGGCAAAGCTACATTTACCTGGATGGCATCTTTTTTGGAAACGAGGATTCCAATGTCCATCCGGGACGACGGCGTGCACCTCGATCGACCGGCCCAACAGCTGTTGCGCGACAGATTCGACGTGTCAGTTGGTGACAGACACGGGGCTCGGAGATGTCGGATGTTGTGCGCACGGGCAGGTCTGTGCAGGCTCGCTCTCCACCTGTGCTGACGGATATATTTCGTGTCCCAACAACCCCGGCGGAGGGTGTTGTATCCCCGGATATGCATGCTACGACGTTGGCTGTGTGCAGACATCGACGGCGACGCTGGTGAGCACGCCCACGCCAACAGAAACACAGTCACCGTCTCAAACTCAGACACAGACACAGACGCCTTCCACGACGACCGTCACTTCGTACACGACCATCACGCCAAGTCCATCACCAACAACAGCATCAGAATCGTCGAGTTCTTCGTCGACCAGTATCTCGACCTCCACCTCGACACCAACAACGACTCTTACGCCTGAAATCATCACAATAATAAAGACAGTCACCGTCACATCATCATCTACTCTGCCGCCAGACAGTCTGACATGTTCATCAGGGTATCGATCCTGTCCGGCATCACTGGGCGGTGGCTGTTGCCCAACAGATCGCGACTGCGGCTCTGCAAACTGCCCTGCTAGAACTACTGCCACAAGCTCAAGCTCCTCTGCAACCGCAGCGCCCCCAGTCCGTCCAACCAGCTTGACCACGACAGAGACAACGACAGTTCCTGGCAGCAGCAGCAACAGCAGGTCGTCCGTTACCGGCTGTCCGACAGGCTTCTACGCCTGCAGCGCATACTATCAAGGCGGATGCTGTCAAGTCGGCCGCAACTGCGACAAAACGTCTTGTCCTGCTTCTGATAGCACGACCATCGTCGACAACTCTGCAGGTAGTTTGACGATTGTCGCCCCGACAGGTAGTGGTATTACGGCGGTGGGATCGTCGCTCTTGACTGGCTCCTGCGCTAAGGGGTGGTTGACTTGTGCCCCTACTGTGGGAGGTGGGTGTTGTCCGTCGGGATATGAGTGTGAGGTTTCGAGTTGCGCCGTTCCTGCTAGTGTTACGGGTGGTTCGGACGTGGGGAAGATGGCGCCTGAAAATTCAGCTGAACGGAGTCGGTCAATTGGTCTCAAAGGAGTTCTTGGGTGGGCATGTGCGTGGGTGTGTTATTCCTGGTTCACACGCAGGTTGTATTTTTGACATCTGCCATTAGATTGACGAGCGCAAGGGGAAGAGCAGAAGCGGACTGTATATAAGAAATGAAGTATTTCTCTCTCCTACCACCGACGTTTTTCCTGTGATTGTTTTTGGCATGTCTCTTGTCTATAAACACTTTCTTAGGCATGGATGTTCATGACCTTAAGTCCGTAGGTATTACAGGCGTTACTCAGGCAATAGGCATGAGTGGGAGTTCCAGGTATTGTATAGCACAAGAAAAGGACGAGCTTTGTTGATAGATTGTATTGCCAGCCGCGCAATAGGGGAGAGCAAGGCTGTGCACGTATGGCCGGATATCTAAACTATTCAAGGTGGTTCATTGTTGTAATGTGTCCTCCCCAGTGACCCGTCTTGCCAATCGCTTTCAACAGAAATCCCCGTCTGGAAAATTAAGCCAGGAATATAGAGACCAGCATAGAACAGCCCCAAGGCAAACACGGGTCTACAATTTCAGAGTACCGCCGCCGGACTCTATGGTCTGGCGATCCGGTCTCTTGTTCTTCTTGCCTCCTAGGTCCTGGAGTTCGCCCTTCTTATCAATAATCTTGACGTTTCCTTTACGTAGCTCCGTCAGAATATCAGCCTTCTCCTGCTCGGTCTTCTTCTTGCGAGAGACTGTTGTCGCGGCGCCATCAGGTCCAGCAACAGGAGCCTTGCCCTGAGCTTGGGCCTTCTTGATGCGCTCCTTCTCCCTCCTTCGGCGCCGGATCTTTTCCTCCCTTGTCATCTCATCTTTATTGACGCTGACACCGCTCTTGCGCACCACCAGGTCGCGGTCAGTCTTCTCCTCGCCGGGACGATACACCTCTTGAGGAGCGAGCATGCTCTCTTCCGCATTGACACCCATGCCGACAGGCCTGGCATCTTCCATGCTGATGGTAGGTTTATCTTCAACAGTCTTGATCTCAGCTTCGACGCGCTTCGGCTTAAAGTGTAGGTTGCTCAACAGGTCTAGTTGAGCAGAAACCTCCTTCCACAACCTACTAATCTCTTCATGTTGCTTCTTGGTCGCCGCGGATCGTTTGTCGACATATCCTGGGTCTGTCGAGCGTAGATGTTCCTGCTCATACACTTCTGCAAGGCCGGACTGTGGCTTTGTGTCGTCGACTTCCACTCGACCCCGGCGTGTTTCGTTGGCATTACCGAGGGCATCTGGGTGGCGGCGGACAACTTCATCAAACTCGCGAGCGAGGATACGTCGTTTGATCAATTGTTCGATTTCTTCCGAGACTTCGGACGTGACCACAGGAACAGGCTTGCCGATTCGCTCAAATTCGAGATCTTCCTCGATCAGCGAGTTGAGCGGTCGGTCTGCAGCTCGTGCTTCTCCTGACAATGTCCAGTCACGCTTGGCGACGTTGGCAGCTTCGAGGCGGCGGATTTCGGCCGCTATGGCTGCTCTTTGCTTTTCGTGGGTTGACATGTTCTTCATTGAGGGCCTGTCACCATCCGCTTCCGAACCTGATTCCTCATCGGATAGCTCTTCATCGGATTCCAGCAAATCTCGCCGCACATCATTCATCGCTCGCTGCATGTCCCCCTCGATGTCTTCGTCTTGCTGCTGGGTTTGGGGCGCAGGCTGCGTCTTTGGTAGAGCTCGCATTCGTTTTGTCTTGGATAGTTTCTTGGGAGGAGGCGCAAAGAAATCCTCATATCGAATGTCATTTGTGTTGTCTAGACCTGGGATACCATCTTCAAGGCCGTTGGTCTCCTCATCCAACATTTCCTCATCGCTGTCTGGGGCGTTGAGGTCGGCATTCCCGAATGTAGGGCCGTCCTCTTCGTCAGATTCGCTGTCTTCATCGGTAGGACCAGCTTGGTTCTTGCCCGAGCCGCTCGACTTCCCTTTTGGCTTATTGAGGGGCATCGCCAACGGGTCTGCGTCCCAGTCAATCTCATCTTCGTCACTTGGGTTGTCATCCTCGCCCATCGCGTCTAGTTGTTCCAGAAACTGTGTCTGCTTGTTGAAGTCGTCGATGGAGAAGAAACCATCGTTCAGATTGTGGGGGTCAGGGACGAACGTTCCAGGATCTTTGGTCTCAGCCTCAGAAGCAGAATCATCTCCCTCGATGTCTTCGTCTTCGACGTCATCTTCGTCCAAGTCGTCTTCTTCGTCATAGTCTTCGCCGTCCAGTCCCTCTTCGTCTGACAACTCTTCGTCTTCAAATCCGTCCTCAAGAGAATCCTCTGTCTCCTGGCCAGTTTCATCATTGACCGTTGCCACGCCATTGACTGCATCCTCGGCATCAGACTTTCCGGCTACTCTTGCGTTGGCTTGTTCGAGATTCTGTCGGCTAGTAAGATCTCTCTCTATTTCAGAGCAAGCCGCATCAAGGACCCTCTTGGCCTGTTCCCATATCTGCTTTACTCCCAGCCCAGCAGTGTATACCTGGCGCAGTTGCAGGATTTGCTCTTCACGTTCCACGTCGCCTCGTTTCCTCTTCTTCCTGTTTTCATCTCTTCTTAGTTTCTGGATCTCTGCAACGTTTGCCGCTAATGGATCAAGAATATTCTTAACCGTGGCCAACGCCTCGGCGTGTAGGGACGGCGGAGGTTGCAGGAAGGCATGGGACGAGGACTCGAGGCTTGTGATCAACGGGGCCGGGGCAACCGCACTGCTGGCAACGGTAGCCATATTCACGAGCCCGTCGTACAGTGGTGCACGAGTCTGGCAGCCTCAGCTGGTATGCTACTACCAACACGACGTGGTGTTGGTGTCGATGCGTAGGCCAAAAAAACAGCCTCAAGCCTGCGGAGAATAATTTTTTTTCTGCGGCCGCCCCTCAAGACACTTCGCAGCCAGTCAGAATGGGCGCGCAAAAGTGGGTTTGCCAGTGTTCGGAGGCGATGTCAAGGTTGGTTTAGGGCCTGGACGTTAAGCACTGGCAGGCCAGCTCCGGCTCGGTTAATAGATAACGTCGACACGAGCCACAGACCACTCGAGTTTCAGCCAGGCTTTGTTCCAGCTGCATCCACGCCCCCAGCATCCACCCTCTACCTGATTCGGCCTGCCTACGTTGTACAATATTCGTTCATCAACCCCGAGTCTCAGGCTACGGAAATGCATCAACGATAAACACCTGCCTCAGCCTTTGCAGTGGAGTCTCTGCACCATAATAATTCACTTTCACGTGGAGTCCCAGCAGAGTCGGATAATTCAGACGACGCCCGTTGAGGTTCAAACTTTGGGAGCCACTCTCCACCGACTACCGTGCTAGGAAATGAGATGGGGAATGTGAACGGAGAAAATTTTCTGTCCCAGGGTCCGTTGTAGACGTTGGCGGTGGATGCTCTGTTGGGATGTTAAGGTTGTTGGCAGTTGTTGTTGATGTAGTCGTTTCACGCAGATGAATAATAACCACTGTGGGAGTCTGATAGTATTGTTCTGGGAACACAATAATGGATAGGGCTGAATACATTGTACAGCGACAAGAAGCCCTAGACGCCATCCAGAACGAAGAGAAGCCGATCCGGAGCAGCATGTACAGGACCTATGAAGCGGTGATGGTCGACTCACGATTGCAGGAATAACAACAACTTATTACTGCAACTCATCCGGTGCTATTCCGGTGGATACCGAGTAGGCGAGGTGTGCTAGCTAACTGCATTTCAATGTAGGTATCCAGGAACAATAGTATCTGCATTACCTGTAGTTGTAGTTGTACAAGAATGTAGCATTTGGAAGTTGGTGGAGACAGTGATGATAGATAGTTGGATTGTAGCACCTTCATGTACGAGTGGTAGCGAGAACGGCAGTTACCGCAGGCTGCCACACTCCGGCGGCGGGACTGCTGGAGCAGGAGAGCCGGAGGCCAAGGGCGTGTTATCACAGTTACCTAGGTATGATTTTATCATTACTACAATGTTAGTAGGTGTGAGTACAATGTAGTTGTAGTCGTCGCGAGACAATGTACAACGCAGTCCTAGGCACTCCACCCAGCATCCTAAGCCCAAAAGTGCGCTTCCCAAGCCTGAATACGTTGTAAGCCACCCACGACTCCCCAAGTGGCCTCCCTACCAGGTAGCCTCCCTAGCCCCTCGGCCCCCTCCAGCCCCAGCCAAGCACCAGATTTCTTCTGACTCCTTCTAGCGAGGGCAGACCAATGCTCCGGACCGGGTCTGTCTGATTCCCCTGCGCCCCGTTATTCGTGCTCCATTGTTCCCATCATCGTCCCTGGCTCTCCCGCCAACACCTGCATCTCAAGCTGGCACTAAACACCCTGTGGCTTTTCTCTGCCCTGTCATTGACGGGCTTTGAGTGTGGCTCCATTCCAGATCGATAGATTCACATCACACATGCATCTTGGGCTTTCCAAGGCTATGCACTGCACGTCCACTTCCAGGCTTGTCTAGTCGAATGCTTCCTTCCTCTTCAAATGCGCTCTCACTTCTTCTTTCCCGGCAGAACCTGAGTTCTCACCACCATTACTACCATTGACAGCAACAGTATATACCTGTGTCCTCTCCAATGTCTTGATTCCAGCATGGCTATGTTCGATAGAGAGCTGCCGGCTTTCTCCGGTCGTTGAACCTTCCGCTCCGAGTCCTCCTCACAGTGCGCCGACCTTTGCGCAGTTTGTTGTTTCCTCTCTCGAAGAACCCCTGCACCCCGCTTTCGAACCGAGCGTCTACGAGTTCCACGGAAATAACTCTCGTGGTCCCAAATGAAGTTTGGCGAGACCCTCGTCCAGAGGTCTGTGCCAAAATGGGCGGCCTACAACGTCAAATACAATGAACTCAAACATGTTATCAAAGAAAGAACCTCTGCCGGAGCAGCCGTCCCTGTTGATATTCCGGCCCAAGGAAAGTCACGCTGGGAAGAGCTGGAGAACCAGCTGTTCGATCTGCTAGCAGCGGAATACGACAACGTCACGCTCTTCCTGCGCAGCAAGCAGGGTGAGATTGAACGCCGGCTTGCCCACATTGAGAAGCAGATTGGCATAGCCCGACGCGCTGTACAAGACAATGCCCTGGATAAGCCTGTACTACAAGCCCATAAGTACCGGCAACTGGTGAGGGACACTGAAGAGCTCGCCGACGATATACAGAATCTAGCGCGCTTTGCTGCTGTCCAACGGACTGCTTTCCGCAAAATCTTGAAGAAGTACCGCAAATGGACCGGGTCGACCTCTTTACAGACCCGACTCGACGTGGAGGTCTTCTCCTCAAATAAGCTGCAGACAGACTTTTCCGACTATCTACAGCAGTTGTCCGAAGTCAAGACTATCCTGACCGAGGAGCTTGCTGGCCCCATGCTGACCGGTCGACGTCAAGGAGGTCCGACGGACGGAGAACAGAAACGGATTTCCGCCTCGTCCAAGAGATCGGCCATCGCTCAGATCAACAATGCTCTCCTGCGTGGCCCTCTTCCATTTGATGCGGCTCTCCTGACTGTGCCCTACGGCGAGGCCGCCGGCAGCGCCTTCTACTGGATCCATCCTGATAATTTGGACGAGGCTCGCATGCTGCTACTTAGGCATATGCGTGATCCAGCTGGCTCTGCTGCGCACTCTAGAAGAGGTTCTGCCGAATCCCTGGAATCTCGGAAAAGGCTCACTTCTTTCTCGACCGCTAACTCTGCTGTCAGTCATATGGCGGTATTCGACAATGCACAAAGGTACATAAAGGATACCAGCCTCTCACGGCCGTCTCGGATAGCGTTGAGTGCCCATTGGAGCCGTGATCCCGAGGCCGTCGTCACTCTTGCTGGACTTTCCCCTACTGTTTCTGGTGGAACTCTCCTTACTATCAATCGAAAATCACTGTCAAAGGCGCTTCAACGCGATAACCGGGCAGCAGATGATCCAGCCGAGGTGCGCCCCATCCAGAACTACCTATCAGAACATAGAGACATCAAGCCTCTGGCTGAAGTTTGCGTGAGCCGATCACGCTACGTAGGGTTGACCAATTCCAATGAGGTCGCAAACTGGGCGACATTGGATACAAACATCACAGTCAGCCCTGTGGACGTGTTCCAGCTGGGTCAACCACAGCACGACTCGCAGACAGGAGTTGCGTTCCCCTATGCAGTCTTACATATCCGCTGGGAATTCGCGCCGACGCCGGAGGTTGTCCGAGCATTTGACGCCTCTTACTTGGTTGAGCGAGTTCAGAACTTCACGCTCGAGGACATGGCTATTCACAACGTCCAGACCGACCTCCCTCAGCCATCATGGCGTCCACTCCTTGAAAAGGACATCAGGAAAGTGCCCGTGGTTCCTCGCAATCAAAGACTCGGGAGATCGTCCCGGGCTAGACTGAATGCCTCAGATGCTGTTGGTTCGTCTTCAGGGCCACCATCCGCTGATGGACCCCCTAGTATCTTTTCGTTGCCACTTGGCGGCCAGTCTTCCGCAACTTCAGACGAGGGTGGTCGTATTGGCACCCCTGTCACCACCACCAAGTCAAAGGGTGACACATTAACAGGTCGACGACATAAGCAGGGGAAGGCACGGCCTGAGGTCCCGGACCGTGAACAGCCGCCGTCAGGCAGATATTGGAACGAATTTGACGATGGAGACTCTGATGTCAACCCAGGCGACGAGTACGTTATCTACGTTGATCCCAATGAACCAACATTTCCAGGTGCCGAAACATTTTCCAAGACGTTTGGTGCCATGTACAATAGCTTCAGTAAAGGCACTGCGAAGGTGATTTCTTGGCTACCCCTCTCTTCCGCACGGTTGGGCAGCAGCAACAATGGTGAGAGATCACCACTACTCGGGCGGCAGCAGAGCAGCGAAGACCCGGAGTCATCAGGGTCCGATACAGACGAGTTTTACATGCCACAACCGCACCAACGTCAAGATCACCGCCGGAGAGACCGGACCAGAAGACATGGCTCCGGCACCTACCGCCCTCATCAATTCCTGAGTCGTCGACAAAAAGCCCTGGAACGGACGTTGTTTTCATTCTACAGTGGCCTGCTCGCTCTCTCGTACGTTCTCCTGCTCATGTCTGGCATCCTTCTGGCAACCGGCCGTAGAAAAGCATTGGTCGAAGTGGATGCTGGCGTTGTTGCAGGGATCGTGTTTGCAGAGGCTTGCGCTGTCACTGCGGTGATATTGATTTTCATGCGGAAACAAAGATTAAGTGTGGTGCATTGGGGAATCGTGGGAGTCATGGTCGCGAGTATTGTGGTTCTTGGTGTCGCTCTGCTGGCGCTCATGTTTGCCCACAACAGAAGCGCTGCGGAAAAGGGAGGTCATTCAAAGTTGGGACTTTGACGAATGGGATAAATTAGTGTTGCACGATTGGTTATGGGGTGCATTCTACAGTGACACTGAGAGCATGGAAGTACAAGTCATGTTTTGTCCAAGCGGCTGGCAGGTGGTATGCAGAACCATTGTTCACGCAGGAGTCAGCCTGATTCCACTTCGGACCAGAAGGAGAGGCTATTTTGGTACTACCGGCCTCAAGTGCCGGGCCGGTTGTGTTGGTTTCAAAGAGCAGGAGATTGGACACTATACGACACGTTACGATAATGCAGACATGTCAGTACAGCACAGCGCGGTCTCTTACGGCCCGATAGACAAGTATACGATGTCGATACTACTTAGGTACAGGTACCTTCCTCCCAGTGGTTCTTCAGTTGGAGAAATCGTTGAAACGCCAAAGTATGGTCTTCATGGAGCAGCCGCTAAGCAAGGTGGAAGAGCCGCGTCTTAGGTTTCAACAGCCCTGAGCTGTGCAATAATCACCGGGCCTCAGTGTGTTGTCGTTTGCGAAGAAAAAAGTGGCTTAGTCAGCAGTAGTCGGAGGTGTCCAGCGGAGACAAACGGAGACCTGCGCGGGAATTTGTATGCGGCGCAATGCCGGTGTCTCCGGTCGCAGAGTCCTACTTTTCTGACATTGAGCCTTGCAGTACGGGAGTGAGGGCACTTCCTCGCGTTCGACTTGTTCAAATCCATGTCTCGATCAGGTTGGCTATGACACGGGGGGCTGTTGCTCGCAAAGGACTGAGTCGCTGGCTTTAAGCTGCCGTTGTTCGAAGGCAGTCAGACTACCAATTAGGTTGGTCCGCTGGCCGCCTTTGAATGTATCTGGACAGTCTCTGTGGCCTCGCAGCAGCATGAGCGTCTGTCGGTTTGCGGCGACATGTCTGCATGGCATTGGTATTCGTCTACTTCTGTTGGTTCTGTTGGTGGACTTGTCGGTTCTGGTGTCGGTGTCCGGGTACAAGGTCCCGGACTATGTGATTGAATATGGTAAGTACCTACCCAGGTGGACATCATGTCCGACGATGGTGGGAAGCCACTGCCCCATTTTGAAATATAACCAGCACGTTTGTGCGTGCGTTTGTGTTCGTGTGTGTCTGTGTATATGATATGCATGGAAGTCAGTGACTGATTTGTCTCTTTCTTTTGGGGAGGAAACACAGCTCCGATCATCTACTTGCGTTCCGACGACCCGTTCATGCCAAGCGACATCGCCGGCCATATTGTGCATACCCGACCGTTTCTGGGTTTCGAGCCAATACCGGAGACGGAAATCGGTCCGTTGGATTTGAATAACCTGTCGTCTCTCAACCGCTACGGTAATGGCGACGGCAAGGGAAAGGGAAAGGGAAAGGGTGAGAGAGTCTATTTGACGTCCATTGACAATGTCACGAGTAATCCACTGGCTGAGTGGCTTTTGGGCGAGACACCCGATGCGACGACGGGGGAACTGTACAATTCGACGGCTTGTGCGGTGGTAGTTGTGGAGAGTACAGAATCCAAGGAGCACCAACTGGACGCGTTTTATTTTTACTTTTACTCGTTCAATGAAGGCGCGGATATCACGCAGGTGTTGCCGCCTTTGAATCGAATTTTTCCGGATGCCAGTCCTGGAAATCATTTCGGGGACCATGTGGGTGACTGGTAGGTACAGTACACCATGGAAGAAGTTGTGGCTTGTCCTGTGTTGTGTTGTTGCACTGCTTGCTGACCTTGATGTCGGAACAGGGAGCATAACATGATCCGGTTCAAGAATGGAAGGCCGACAGGGATATATTTCAGCCAACATGCCAGCGGGCAGGTTTGTGATTGGGACGATGATGGCTGCTTTTCAAAGAAAGGCCAGAGGGTGTGTACCACCACTACCAGTATTGTGATATTGAATGCATTGCATGGATTCGTTGGTGGTAGAGTGTTAAGCTAACAGTTGTGATCATGGTAGCCCTTCGTGTTTAGTGCAAGAGGCTCACATGCAAACTATCCATCTGAGGGGTAAGCCGTCTTGTTGTCTCTGTTCCGTTCAGGTAATTTCTTGAGGCTAAATGAGAGTGTGGTAACAGGAGCCACGTCCACGACGAAGCCTTGGTCGACATCGCCGACAAAGGACGGCTATGGGACCCTGTCAAGCCGGCTTGGTTCTATAAATACGATCCGGACACCGACACGTTTGTCTCTGCAGATATGGGCACAGACTCAGGTTCTGGCGATGGTGGCGACGGCGCCACCTATCCAACCGACTGGTTTTACTTCCAAGGCGCATGGGGTGACAAGAAATACAACGACTCAGATCCCCGACAGAAAACGGTCCCTTACTTCGGCTTGAAAAAATATGAAGATGGTCCTACAGGGCCCAAATTCAAACATCTTGTTCGCAAGGGGTTGATGCCCGATGAGAAGCCCAAGACTAATCTTATGAAGGTGATGGTAAGATGGTATTTGCGGTTATATGGCTGTTGTCTCCATGGAATTAATCCGTGGGTGGTGGTTCTGGGGACTCTTTTGGTTCTTGCGGCAGGTGCTTTTGTTGTTGTGTTTGCGGTTATTAGGATTCGACGACTGGTCAAGAGACGGTGGCGGCAACGGAAAGATAGGCTTGGAGGTGAGCGGGGGGTGGGGATGATTTCGGATATGAATATCCCGTTGTTAGATCTCGAACGAGTTGATGACGAACTTGAGAGTTGATACATGTGCCGGATGATAGATGTCACTGCAGATTGCTTGGTCTCATACATACCTCGTAACATAGATAGACGTCTTGGATGATTTGTGCCACGTGTTACGAGAGTGCCTCGTGCCTGTTCCCCTGTCATGACGAGGACTACATGGAAACGAGACCATTTTGATATCTTCAGAGACCGGGCCGGCGCTCGTTCATACCTCGTGTCTGGTCTGTGTAACAATGTCATGGTGCTCTGGTCCACAACCAGAGGCATGGCGTCCAGCAGTCGGAAAACCATCTGCTGTGTTGAGTTGTAGACGAGGCTGAGCGGCCATGGTACAGTGCCCGGTATGTGGCTCGCCTGCATCTGAATTATGCCAGTGACCCGCTCCAGATGAAGAGGTTAGTACTGTGCATACCCGGTACTATACCTCGGCTTGGTACTACTAGTAGCACGCGGTACTGCTCAGCTCCAGCAATATCTATATTCTTTGGACCACAATGTAGTCTCCCCCTGGTGCCAACGGCGCAGTGCAGTGAAGTACTCCAGCTACCTACAAGTACTAGGTAGGCATACAACTTGAACGTTGCACTGCAGTGGCAGCACAACTGCACGGAATGCGGCGCGTACAAATTGAACTTGCATGTAATTGGCTCCCAGTCCACGTGGGACGTGACATCATGGCGGACCGCGGGGAGCGGACCGCATTGGACGGACCATCTGTCACCATCGTCCCGACGCCACTGCAAGACCTTTCAAGATCTGGGTTGGTACGCGGCGACATGCCGTACTAGTAACCGCACTGGCATGACACTGCAGAGACTCAACCTTCTGGATCATCATTCTCAGTAGTACTTCTGCTGTTCATGCAGTCGAACACCCGGAAATCACTACCCGCTCGGCTCTGGGCGGACACTTGAAAGATTGCGTATGCGGCGGCGCCCATCATATCATCACATTGAGCCGCGTACTGCGTTGCAGTGTGTACATCGTACAGTATATCAGGGTCCTTGAATCGCACTGCACTGCAACAGGGAAGTCTTTTCCATCTGTCCCCTGCAGTGAGCAGTACTGAGCCTGCGCCAAATTTCGTGACTGCGCAGCGCAGCATTCTATTCTGATCTTGCCGCCTACCTCGCTCTCTATCTAGAAGGCTTTGATCTAGTCTGGTCTTGTTCGCTGAGCGCAAGCAAGACTCGGATTAATTGCGAAGAATCAGGGAAGCAATAGCTGAAGCAGACAACCACCCAGGAAGAGTTACCATCACCATCGACCAAAATTGCATAATCTTATCGATTGAACGTCTACTATGTCCTAGACCTCTGGGACCATCACCACACCCGACACCCCGACACCCAGCCCAGCTCAATTCAACTCAACAACAGTACCTTACTTTCTCCAGCTACTCACTCAACCGACAATACAGTACATACCAACTAATTCCTCTTTCGCTCGAGAACCAGAAATGGCCAACCATAACATCGACGTCGACGCCGAAACCCAAACGACGTCTCAATCTCACGCTCACGAATCCTCCCCCCTTCTACCTTCCGACCGCCGCTACCTCACCCGCCTCCACCAATCTCCCCGCGACTTCATAGCCTGCCACATCATCAAGATCCACGGCGAAGAGTCGCGCGTCTGGCAGATCCGACGATCACTCCAACGTTTTCTCGCAAGCAAATGGGGCCATTACTTTGTGATTTTGCTGGTGGGACTTGACATCAGCTGCATCTTTGCCGACTTTTTGATCTCGCTACATATTTGTGAGAATGCGGGCGACGAAAAATTCGATTACAAAGACTGGCAAAAGGCGAATGAGGCACTGGGATATGTGAGCCTCGCGTTTTCGTGTCTGTTCATGGCGGAATTGCTGGGGAGTGTTTTTGCTTTTGGGTTTGAGTAAGTAGCAGTTTCTTCTCTTCTCCTGTCGTTTGTCGTGTTGGTCCTGTCTGTCTCTGCCTGCTATGCTAGCCAGAAATCTTTCCGTCGATCGCTCAGATCCACTGGATACTTTTGCGGTTGCACGTGGCAGCATTGCGGTGCTGGCAGTACTACAACCACCGTTCGAACCCATTCCCCGTCCACAGAAACAAACGGCTCCGGTCCAACCCTGACTGATTGATGGTTTAACAGCTACTTTCGCTCCAAATTCCACATCTTTGACGCCCTCGTCATCATCGTCGCCTTCGTCATCGACGTCCTCCTCCGCGGCGGTCCGCTCGAAGAAGCTGGCTCCTTGGTCGTCGTGCTCCGACTCTGGCGAGTGTTCAAGATTATTGAAGAGTTTTCCTCGGGCGCGGCCGACGAGGTGGACGAGTTACAGGAGCGCATTGAGGCGTTGGAACGGGAGAAAGAGGAGATACTGAAACAGAATCAACAGTTGAGGTATCGTGTGGGTTTAAACCGTCGAACTTCCAACAACGATGGGGATGAGGATGGAAATGCCGCTGATGGCGGAGCCGTTGCTGGTCGCATGCCGGTCGGTCCAAGTTGATGGGTTAGATTCACCTCGATGATTGTGTGACACAAGGTGTCCACCCCCTCCCCTCTTGGACAAGACGTCCGTGTCACAATATTCCAATGTGCATGTATACCTATGTACTGTATCCATGCAGTTTTGCGGCCTGCAGTGGCGACAGAGATGACTATTACCTTACTTTACACTTCTATGACATGCCAGTGCGCCAGTGCATTGAGGAAAGGCAATGACTGTTATGATCAGAAGGAAACATAATGAGAGATACCTATACTCCTACTCCGCGACAGTATCACACGCTGAGCAGCGAAGGCAAAAAAGAGGCTATACAAATACCGGTAATGATAAGATGTGATTCGTTCAATCTGAGGCTCGCTAATGTGGCTCTTTCTGCTAATACACTCGAAAAAAAGTAAAAGAAAACCTCGGTCGCGGCCGCTTTTTGCGATGCCACGCCGTAATGATAGTCATGACCGGAAACCGGAAATCAAACCCATCCAGGATCATGATGTTGAAATCTGTGAGCTGCACTCGCCGGCAACAGCTGGAACCCTCTGTCCTTAAACCACTAATTCATGATCTTGCTCGGTCACATTCCTCAATGAACCTGTAGATCCCCTCAACACCTTCATAGCCGTTCCCAGCCGCGGACGTTTTATGGCTCTGTCGAACAGAAACGTTGCGAGGCTGGAAGAAGTACATGGCAGCATCACCGTCCATGTCAGACTCGCTTCCGTGCAAGCTGGAGTATCCAAAGGGCGAAGAAGCCCAAGGGTTATGGTCCAGATCTTTGTCGACCATTTCGAATGCATTGTCTGACTGGCTCGTGGCGGAAATATGCGAGTAACCCGCCGACGGTTGTAGCGCCGGCGAAAGCATCTCGTGCCACTCGATTTTATCCCGCTTCACGCGTTTCGTCGCCCGACATTCCTGATAAGAGTCGACACAGACCTCACTGGCGGTCTTGCTGGGTGCAAAGGGGAAAAGAAGCGCCATATCGGTTCCGTTGTGCACGTCGAAATCCTCATCTTGACCAACAAGTCCACGTCGGATGTTTAGTTCTCGACAGAGATTCTCGACCGTGTCTGCGTCACAGCCGGGGAAGCGGACTCTTAAAGTTGTACTGTCGTGCAAGGAGATGGGGAGATCCCCCAAAACAGATAAATGCTTGAGGTCGTTCATGATGGCAGCCAAGTCTTTGAGAGCACGGGCAAAGTCGACGGCGAGGTTGGACATGACGGCGACATTGTTCAAGGTATCCTGCTGATGTCCATGTTCGCAGGAAGCTGCGGAGGGAGAGCGAGGCACGCTGCTCAAGGGACCGACTGCGGTGATGGTCGGAGAAACCTTGAAATCAAGGTAAGACCCCGGGGCATTGGCCGCAGACATGTCCATCATATGCTTTGCTTCATCTTGCAGACTGGACATAGCCCGAAAGCGCTTTTCTCCTGTACGAGGGTTGGCACCGTCAAAACGCACTTTCTGGCCTGACAACCAAAAAGCTCGGACTGCTTGAGATACGTTGTTGACCACCTGTGCTGGAGCGGCCGGCGAGTGGGAAAAGTATCTTGCTCCGCCGACGCGACCACCTCCGAGTCCATAACCGCCAGCCGACCGGCATAAGGCACCGCCAGTCAAGTTGGGTCGGAGAGTAGATGCGAAAGGTGCACGGCCAGTCGACCGTCCAACGGCGGAAGCGGTCCTTGAAGAAGGATAGGATGCTCGCCCGGGCCGAGAAGCGTTGTTACCAGTGCGGGAGGAGAAGTGTCGGATGGTCGTACCGATGGCGCGTTGAGTGCTATACCAACGGTTCTGACTCTGGCGAATTCCAGCAATTCGAGTCGCTGGCTGACGCTGAGAGACACGGGCGTAGGCGGGTTGGACGTCGGCTTCTATGGGCCTCGAGGCTTGTGGGAGTTTGTCCCGGATGAGTCGACCCGTCTTTTCGACGGCGTATCTGATGAGCCTCATGGCTTTCGGTACCAGGAGATGACCTCCTGATGCCGCCATGATGTTTGCACTCACCAATACAACGGTGGACGGATGTTGATAGATGGAGAGGAGGGAACGCTATCAAGTCTGTTGGGTGCTCGGCCGCCCAGTTTGGGGGCCTGCACTGCTGCGTTTGCCACCCATTCCCGCCCCGCAAATACAAGAGTTGACATTCACGTGACTCCACGTGACTACTGACTCGGCGGCCTCGGCTCCGGACCGAAAAAAGAAGTTGAAAGACGTCTTCGCTTCATGTTTTGGACCAGCATTGGAGTGGCATCCTACTACACTGTAAAATGGCGTATAGCCAGCAATCGCCAGCCATTTTCCAACTCAGACAATGCGGTGTCCTCTTGAACCGGAGCTCTATTCAACTCACCTTGCCATATCGGTTCATTCAGAATCGCTTGATGTGGTAGGTTATTGTGCATATTCCGAATATCAATTGGCTATGGACATTTTCGAGCGCCCATCTACTGCGTCTGCAACCGTGCCATGCGCAGGAAACGCAGACAAGGTAGGCCGGAAACTCCCTATGCTTGATTTCACAAATACTTTCTGGATGGATGACTTCTGGGTGCCCTCCGCTTCAGTCGAGGAGCAGGTACTTTTGAAGGCGAGCGCTCCTCCTTTACACGGATCAGAATAACTTGTAGTACAGAGGAGTGCCTGCTCCATCGGATATTGTTCAAAAGTAGCCACATATACGCGGCTACTCCATTCACTGCGACAAAGAGGTTCCTGCCTGGCAAATCTCATATCCTCGTTGACAGTGGTGCCTTCCTTCGCTCAATGGCGGCCGGGTGTCTTCTATTGTCATGTTGGGACCCAGCTTCAATTCCTTTTCCTTTCCCTTTCGGCATAGTATTACTGAGTTATATTTTTAATATCAGTAATATTTTTTTTCAATATTTTCACCATGTCTGATTCTCCATATCCTGCATTCACATTCGTTATGGTGCCCATCGCTATGGCGATCGGGTGGTGCGTGAAGGTTTGGTATGTGAAGTTGAACACCGGGAGGTTTCCAAGGTGCTGACTTTTTCGCAGGCTCGATGCCGATGGCCGACGCTACGAGGTAGATGTGGTAAACCAGCGTATACTCAAGGTCGCCCAATGGGACCATGAGTACAAGATGAAGGCGCTGGGGAGCCCTTCTACCTCGGCGGCGGAGGACGCCGGACGCGGAGAGTCATCCTGAACGCACCCCCGTGAGCCTTGCGATGGGCACCGGGAGGGTGGGCGTAAGTTTTCTGTTCGATTATCTTGTTCACGATTGTGCTGAGAATCTCAGGGGTTAAAAAAAAAAAAAAAATTTTGGATACCACTCTTTTGGCTGCCACTTCTTTGGATAGCATCAGCTGTCTACCTAGCAATGGGGGTTGAAACATAGCACCGGTATGTATGGCACCCTCCAGTCCTTGTGGCTGGGCACAACTGATTAATTCTAGCTTAACTCCAGGGAAAAACCAGAGTGCCAACGAACCACCACTTGCGGCGGCGATTAATACACCACCGAGTCAGCCCGCCGTAACCTTGACGGCCTCCAGCCTCATCGTTCACTTCTGGCATCCGAGCCTGCAAAGCATCAACTACTCAGAAGCAAATCTTCGCTGCACTGTTTTCGCGATGCTCTGAGTGCAAGCTCCTTCTTGACATCATTCGCGAGGGCTGTTAGCTCCTTGGTTGTCATACTTGCAGGCTGGATCTTCCCACTCGCCAGCTTCAAGTCCTTGGCTATGCGCTTGTCTACTCTTTCCCAACTCTCGTACATCCGAATGTCCGACCTTTCCTGGTACGCCCGCTCGCGCTCCTCCCACTTCCATGCGAACCAACCAAAAGGGATCACCATAACCAAGACGGCACCGAGTGTGATTGCCGCCTCCTCGAGCGTCGACATTTGAGGCCGAATGTTTGGCGCCGGGACATTGTGCTGGTGGACGTTCGGCACCCGGAAAAAGAAATCCATGATGCGAAAACAGGAGCGATGAATACTGCCGGGTGTCGATGAGAAGTGTGGAAAGCTCGTTGTGTCAGTGTTGTGCTATGATGCTGCTGATGGAGTACCAACCGGTATGTGGTATATTCGAAGCTCCTTCCGATGCTGATGTGCTTGCAAGCAGGCGGGCGCCTCTGGTACGAACAAATGTGTTCGCCGCAGAGCAAGCGGACGGGTGATCTGGTCTTTTTGTGTTGGATAATGTCGAGGTCGATGGGAGTTGAGGCAGTGTCTGCGTTGCAGAAATGTGATGGAGAGAACCTGGACTGCGAGAGAGAGATGGACTTAAATGTACTTCCAACGTTGCTGGCAGATCCTCAACATGTGATAACTTTGAGGGGCCGATTATTGACTTTTTACTAAGGTCTTAAACGGAGCAGAATCTACAAGCTACCAGACTCAACACGCTTGGCCTCGCCGAACCTCGCCTCATATCGGATTTCAGAGAGTGTTCCGACCAACAGCATATGGAGATCGCTCGGCTAGTCCGATTACCGCATGGTTCTACCGATGATTCTTCATCAAAGCACCAACGAGGGACAAAGCATTCATCCTATCCCAAACGAATCCGGCCGGTGTCCTCACCCGTCATCCTACACCAGGCAGCCATCACAGGGACAAAATGCAACGTGTCCAGAACTCGAACGACATCCTTTCTGGACATGGTGTGCTTCAGTTTATGATCTTCAACGTGGAAATGATTTGTGTGGCAAACGACTTTGACAGAGCGTCCACAGTTCTCGCTCATACACTCCGCGCCCTTCACTCCTGACCGTCCAGTGGGCCTGGTCCAGCCCACCAGCCGCCTCTCCTCATCTCCTCCTTTGTCCAATCTTCCAATTTGGCAGCGAGGCCGACATCTTTTGCCAAGCAACTCTGCCAACCAGCTGGGTCTGCAATCCTTTGAAAATAAGCACCGCTGTGTTCCTTTGTCATGGTCGGACTCCCGACGCAGAAGACGCTTGTCCATGACCCACTGTCTGCGTCCATCAGCCCTCCGATCCTCTTGTACACCGGCACAAGCAATTTCAACCAGGAGGGAAGCTCAGCTCCGACCGCCAAGTTGCTTTCGACCAAGCCAGGGTGTACAACCGCCGTCCAAATCTCACCCTGCCCGGACCTTGAACTTGGCGACCCTGGGCCGTAATGCTTGTGGAGGGTTTTGGCATGGAGAATGTTTGCAAGTTTGGATTGGCCATACCGAGCCATGACGCTGTCGTGGCGCAACGCCGTGTCCGAGAAGTTTATTCCTCCTTTGGGAGCGGAATAATGACCCGAAGATGACAGATTGACAACCCGAACGCTGCCGGGTGGGAGGCTCTGGAGGTTCGGAGCAACAGAGGCAGAAGATGAGCGGTCAGGACCCAATGTGCGAGGTAGTTTGTCTGCCACTGTGCCTCGTATCCATCCTTGGTCATCTCAAATGGTGTTGCCATGATACCGGCGTTGTTTACCAGTCCGTGGAGGGCCGTTTCTTTCTTAAGAAACTCTTCTGCTGCCGAGACCACGCTGGCGAGCGACATGTGGTCTATTTGCAAGAGGGAGACGCGTGCTTGAGGGTAGAGGAATTTGATCTTCTCAATCGCAGCCATCCCTCTACTCTCTGAACGGGCGCAAAGATAGACGTGGGCACCATGTTGGGCCAACCGAGCGACGGTATAAAACCCTCTGCCGCAAAGTCAGCACACTGAGCATCGAGAGACAACCCCCTGATCCACACATACATGCCAGAGTTTCCGCCGGTGACAACGTGCACCTTGTCGCTAAGATCTGGGAGGGAATCAGGATGGAAAGGCATTATGGCAATGGTTCTGCAAGTACAGTCACGACAAGCAGATTGCTAGGTGTTCGTTGCAGAGATTCCCAGCATGAAGCCGGGATGCATCGAGAAGGGCATGGCTCTTATAGACGGACTCGAACTCCGCTAGGACAGTTTACGGCCGCAACCTGCTGTGGCTGAGGGCTCACATTCTGTCTGCTGAAGATTGGGATCCGGATGAAGTCTGAGATTTGGTCCTGCAAAGAGAGGAAGAAGTTGATCTGGTGAGGTTCTATTCCGCATCCAGTTAAGCCTGCTGGTAAGCCATCTGCATGAAGCTAATTAGTGTTTGTTTGGTTAGTGTCACTTTGAAGATCACTCCGCAGTGGCAGCCTGATCAATGAATACCACCACAACAGGCCTCAGCTTCAAGATCAACTCGCACTCAGGCTTCGACCTTGAATTGTACTGTCTACCTGTGCTTGGTATCACCGTCCTTCTTCATCGTACTTCGCTTCGACACATAACGCCCCGACGGAGATCACAGAGTCGGACATCCAGCGGGCCATGGGCTCCGCTAGCCAGTCACAATGGCATCCATCATATGTCCACACCAGGCTAGACCCCAATCCCAGATCCCGCTTGAGAAGATGCCACAGCTGGCCGAAGCTGTCGATCCCGGCGATGACTGGACCGGTGTTACAGACCCTGCCGCTCGAAGAAGAATACAAAATCGGCTCAATGTTCGAGCTTACCGTGAGGCCCATGAGGAGAATGAGCCATTCGCCCAACTGACCGGCACGGCATAGGAAAACGTCGAGCACGAGAAACACAAACTAATCGCCTCAATTCATGTCCGCGCCCTGCCACTAAGGAGACAGAACTTGGAATACCGTGTTGGGCGGAGGACCAACAAGCTGTGGTGCATGTGCCGGAAGGAAGAGCCAGCACTCTCCGCAATTTTCGTTCTGCTTTAATCCCATCATCCACCACACCCCATGCCGGATCCAGTAGTAGGATCATCCTTCCCCTTTCTGCGGACCATCTTATCCCCTTGCTTCAATACAATGCACTCCGCGGCTTATTGGCCAACCGGCAGCTCCTGTTGCCTCTGCAGCCTAGCGCTGCTCCTAGCGAATGTGCCTCCGCCGCTCTACACGTCCTTCCAGATGTCCAGGAGGTTCCTTCGGGAGTCTTACCATTGTCTCTCTACCCGACAACGCTCCAGCGCACAATTCCTCATGAAGACTGGGTGGATCTTATTCCTCACCCAGTTTTACGTGACAACGTCCTAAAGGCGCTTGGTACCTTTGACGAAGACGAACTATGGTCTGACACCATAGGGGGCTTGTTTGAGGGCTTTCCGGCCTCGGAAATAGAGCGCCGCGGCGTTGTGATATGGTCGCCGCCCTGGCACATTGGTGGCTGGGAGGTCACCGAAGGGTTCTGGCACAAATGGGGTTGGTTGCTCAAAGGATGCACAGAGATCCTGGAAGGGACCAATCGATGGAGAAGGCAGAGGGGGAAAGACGATCTCGTCTGGGAGGTATCAGACTAACGAGCTGGGTTTACCAAGAGATACTGCGACCGACACCATGTTGGCACCGTGGCAGGAGTCATGGCGAACCATCTTGTTCACATCACCCGCAGAGCTGCAGAGAACTGACCCCGCAGCGACCACTCAGCTGTCTTTCTAGAAGGGCAAAAGGTTCCGGAAACTGTGGATTCATTCAGCACAAGGAGGCCCTTTGCTCGGCCTGATCGTGATCGTTTGCTGACAGCTCAGCCAGCTCATCGTCGAGCAACAGAAGATCCCGTATCTCGACGGTCCAGATCTTTGGGGATCTAAACTCGAGAAGAGTGGCATCCGCATGGTGATCAAAGCTCAACTGGGGCATTCTAGCATCTTTTGATGCACCAGGTATGACTTGATTTCTACTGTATGAATTCGCTGGCATGGCAGGTCTGGTAAACACGAGAAGCCTGGTCGAGACCACCGCAAGGCCACTGCAGCATCATCATATGGCAGATTACCTGCTTGTGATAATCAGCATGGACAGTACGTGGCTGCCTGGATAAAGCACGGTCAGAACGCCCTGCGCACCACGTTTACGCTAGAGTGACTGTGTCATGCTTTCAAAAACGAGTTATCATAACCCCTCGGTGGCTGCAGAACAAAGCCATATACGAGCCCTGCACAGAGGAACAGACAGTCTGTGCGTCGGGTCGCTTAGAATGTCGGCCTGAATTGCAACTCCTCTCAACGCTCGGGCTGGTGTCTGTCAACTTCCCGTCCTGCCAAAGTTATGGTTGACGACCAACTGTTGGGTACAAGAACCTAGTCTATTTGGGACAAGCAACAACCTTTTATCCCAAAAGTATCGAGCACAGGGAGCACCTCGAACACCTCCTTATAAGCGCAGCTCTGATTCTGTCATGCTGTCAAACTTGTCACACATGACAGCGACAATGACAGCAGTAGTTGCCGCGATCCAGGTTGAAATTCCCGTCTTCCTGGTCAGTCATAGGAGGGAGGAACTATCTACCTGCGATTTGCTTACTGACCGCACCGTGGGAAGATGCGAAGGTATGGTGTTCCCTCATGCTGGAAATTAGCTCAAACACCCCAAAGGAAACACCTATCAATGTCATAATCGAAGCTTCCCCGAACCTTGTCAGGTTGATGATGGCAGCTTTGCTTGGCCCAGCAGAGCACCTTTGCAAGAGTAATCATTCCGAGCTCAAGCACTGATCACCCGGCCTCGGCCTCGACTGGATCGCCGAATCAAAGGGTAGAACCGGCCGGTGAAAATACCCAAACACAGCATCCTGGGGGTTTCACTATTCTGCAGGCTCCGTGGAGTACTCTGGCATTGTTCCCCAAACATTAAAGTCTTGTTTGATGCAGTTTGAAAGTAACTGTCCGTTTGGGAAGGTGAGAATACACTTTACTCCATGCCAGCGTTGCATCAGCATCGTAATGCAAGGGGAGAGTGTCTTGCATGATTAGTACCTGGCGATTATACGCAAAGTCTGCAGCCCTCCGCAGAAAATCCTACCTACGCATAGTTCTCGCCGACGTAAGAAGTGCAGCAGACAAGGTTCCCAGCCGGTTGGCCTGAGACACGTCAACGTTGCAATGACGAGCTCTGCATAAGCTCGAAGAACACAAATATGCAAAATGCACCTGGGTGGAGTCTTTCAAGGTGTCATTTTGACGCCGCCCCAGACTCCAGCTGGGAACAGCAACCAGCGCCCGCGTGATAAGGAGGTCGATGAGAAAGCATGTGAAGGAATCCCTGAGATTTGGGTCTGTGCAGTGTCGCACTCGGAAATGCTTAACTGACGTTGGGTTTGGATGTGATCTGTGGATAGAGTCGATAGAGTCCTTCGCGATGGATCGGTGCGTACGTACGCTTTGGGGGGAGTCAAAGGTCGAGAGGGGAGGTATGTATGTTTTGGTTGTGTGGCTTGCGATAGTCTGATGTGGCGCCAGGGATCATCCTGAAATGGAGGCCTCCAGACATTGTGGCCCAAAGTGCCTGAGACCAAGATTTTGCTCGGCAATCTGCCCATTTGCGAGTGGTCGAACAGGGTGTTTCTAACGACAAATGGATTAGGAGAGGAGATCAAGGAAAACGGTGTGAGTTAACCGGAGCAAGTTGAGCCAGGTACCAGAGATGCTGAAAACACCCCGGACACCAACGACAGGGAATCTGTTCAAAGACGAATCAGGCTTCAACACCTCTTGCCCGCTCGAGCCTAGCGGAAACTGTGATCCCTTGATCCCAGGCTTTGGGGAAGGCCAGGCCGGTCCTTTTGCGCCCAAGATTGAGCGGGCGTCCTTCAACCACATCACTCCCTCACCACCCCCGTTGGCCTATCCTCTCATCAGACTGTTCTCTGATTACTGCTGCTTGACCGCCCAGCTTTGGGCAGCAGATTGTCACGCCGGTGGACTCCCTATCATTCGTTCGATGCTCTTCCCTGACACTTTTGACTTTTCCGGATAGGTCGATCATGGTAGATCCTTGCTCGAAGGCTCCGATCCTCAGGGCAGCCGCTTAGCTTTTCAGCTACTGCAGGACATTTCAAAGGTTACTCTATCCGGCAGGACTAACAAGCGATGGCGTCTCGCTTGTTGGTAGGGACCCGTCGTTCCTTTTGCTGGGTTGCTCCATTTCTTTGCGCCCTGCAGGCTTCTTCGAGCCCAGCTGGGTGCATCTCTTTCCCCAGAAATTCCCTTTCCAGCCGCACGTCTCAAGATCCTCCGCCAAAGAACTCTATGCCCCCCTTTTCCTTGCTTTGGTGTTGTGGTTGTGGTCAGCGTTGCTCCACTTTGACGTGGTCGTGGCTGAATGGATTACTTGGCCTACCTGCAGTTAACCAAGCTGAACTGCAGCAAGGACTATCCGCGGGCACAACTATACGGGCTCTGGACCTGCATCTGCATCTTTTGCTGCGTCTGTTCAAGAGAGATTCAAATATGCTCTCTTTCCCTTGTGTTCTTCTGAACTTCAAACAGCGTTCCTCCTGTGACCCAGCTACTACTACACGAAGCATCACCATTCAATACCAATATCAGCCAGCCTAACGTTGCACCAAGTCCTACGAGTGTGTCAATGTCACAAGCAATGTTGTCACCCCTCAGAATGAATGCTTCAGAATCTCTGTCGTCACATAGCTCGCCCCGCTCGGCACCAAAATCCTACAGCAGATCAGACATGTCTCGACAAGCAGCCTCAAGACTAGTTTACATTTCCGATTGGAAATTGAACAAAGAGTCGGCCCGGGATGAACCACGACTACGACGATTATTGGGCCATCTCTCGGTCAATGAACAAACGACCGAGTTTGTACAATCACAAACACCGGCACCGGTAATGGTGTCATTGCAGCAAAAACAACACGAAAGCAATGAACTCTCGGCCTATCTCCAATATGTCCCTGTGCCTGTGCCCTCGTTCCGGGACTTCCAGGCCGCCATTGAAATCCAGATCGCGACCATGGTGCAGATTACGGCGGCGAGTGCTGCTCGACTGAACTTTGTTGGGAAGAACAATAACAACAACAACCGTGACATGGAAGATGATAGTGACCACGACAGTTATGATGATTACCAGAGTGATGGAGATACCGATACCTCGTCAGCAGCTGGAAGTGATGACAGCAGTGACAACAGCAGCTTTACGACGGATGATACCGATGACAGCCTGGCCTCGTCAGAGTCAGACTGCGGCAACGTCAGCGGCAGCGACAGGCCTTTCAGATCGTCGTGTTCATGTTCCCGGAAGGGAGAGCTTATTGGTGTCTGCGGAGAGCAAGACGATGAGGACGACGAGACTGAGTCCCTATGGGCTCTACGGCCTCTGACAATTGCACCCCTCATGCACATCCATCCACCACAAGCAATCACAACCCGATGTTGAGAGTGCAGGTGCTGTGGCTCTAGTTCGTGTTGATGGTGCATACGTGTAGTATGTTCTTGGCTTGGCTACTTTTCAGCTTTCGTGTTGAGTGCTTGGCGGTGTAGGACTCTCGCTTGGCCTCGGTTACCTGGTATTCTTTTTGAGCGGAGGCGTTTTCTGGGCAGCGCAGTGTCAATGGGTCAGGTAGTGAGCGATTGGTAGCGATTGGTAGCGTTCGGAAGCGATTGGTATGGGGGCATCTGAGCCTCGACATGCAGCGGAAAAGCAAGGTGTTGGGTGGAAGGGATTTACAACTGTACTTATTATGAAGAGATTATGAGGTCAGGAAATATATTGTTATTTTTCTGTCGGAAGCAAAGATTGCCCAGGTCAAACACCCGTAGATGTTGACGGACAATGTGTCACTGGCAGGTCTCCGCCAGTGTTTCTGTATGTTTCTTTCTAGTACTTCCTCCCTGACTGTGGCCCTGTGGGATGGGAATGTTGATATAACAAATGATGAATGGCCCCGCTAATACTGTTGTTGTGTCATCATCACATTCGTGTCAAATGTCAACGCCGTCCCAAACGAAAACTCCAATGGACTCGCAAAAAGATCCGACCCGCCCCAATCAACTCCAGATTATAAGTTTGTAGTTGTTTGATTCCGGGGGTCGTAATGTGATGAGAAACCCGAAGATGAACTCTTTGTGTCCGAGAGTTGATCTATTTTACTTTGATTGGTTGGCCAGAAACTTGTCGACATCCGTCCCCTCGAGGAACCATTTGGAGCTGTCGAGGTTCGAGTTCTTCTTGCTGAACCGGTTGTTCACTCTAGAACCAGATCGGGTGGCCTGAAAGAAACAAAAGATGTTAGCCGTGTGTGACTTGATACTTGTTTTGTGCACCTACGACATGTTGTCCGAGACAGTCAAGTCGATAGGAAGCATCTCCAGCACAAGGCAGAGTAGACTTACTGCATAGGTGACGCCTCCGATGGTGGCGGCCGTGGCGGCGGTGAAGACGCCGTGCATGAGTTGGCGGTCCTTGGGGGCCATTGATTTGGAGGAGTGTGCGGCGGCTGTGGAGGCGTAGCGGGCCATGGGGGTGGTGAGTCTAGGGCCGGTGGTGAGGGCCATGCGGCGGGCGATGAGTTGACGGGCTGCGTTCATTTTGGAGGTTGGTTTTGGTTTTTGGTTTGGAGTAGTAGAGATGTGTTGGTGTTGAGGTCTGGATGGAGAGAAGAGTGTGGTTTGCGGTTGCTGGTGCTGGCTGGTACTTCTGATGTGTGAAGTGCGAGAGAGAACTCTTGATGCTGATGCTGATGATCTGAAAAGCCTACCTGGATCTTGGGTCCTGCATGCCTTTTAAAGAATTCTGTATCCTACCTGTGTTCAGGTTCACGAGCCATATTACCCATGGAGGTAGTGCTAGCTACATCATACCATAGCATGATGAAAGCTCTGCGGCAGTGCCGTGTAAGGGACTGTGTGTGGTATGGCGACAGTCGAGGTAGCACATCACCAGACACTTGGTCTTGCGAAAATCGAATAATCGACAGAAACTATCAGGTGCTGGATGAGTAGATCACCCTACTTTGAGGAGTAGCAGAAGTGTTCCGAACGGACCAGAACGTAGATAGGACCTGACCTGTGCTAGCTAGACTGGTCTGCGTCGGCCGGGGTGGATGTGGGTGTGGTCGTGGTCGCTTCAGTCTGGCTGTCGATCCGGTCGCGTGTGTGAGCTACGACTGTCCAGTTCGGCGGCCTCCGGGGCACTGGCAGACCAGCGCCAGTGTCAAAGTGCACAAAGCGCCACTTCCGTCGAAGCTGCTGAATTGACAAGGCTGAAGGAGAAGTTGAAGCGGGTGGTGGAGCTACAAGCGCATGGTGCTACGATCGACGATCGGCTGGAGATTGAGAAAAGGAAAAGGGACACGAGGCAAGCTTGATATTGGTCAGGCCACCGGCTGTTTTTGCTGTCTGTCATTTACGGGTCTGATACGTGGGTTTCTGGTGCGATCATGCCGTCATTTCCGTCACATCAAACGGGTCTCCTGTCCATCGGAGTCTGGATTGTGGCTAGAACGGGCGATAGGGGAGACTAGTGCTCCACGTGACTTAGTGCTGAGCCTTGCGTATTACCATTGGTTGGTGAGGGACTCCAGCCCCATCGTCAGTACACCGGCGGCGGCTGCGTGGCGTGACACTCGGGCCGGGTTCGAGTTGGGGATTGGATTGAGGATTGCGCTCAATCTTTCGCGGCACTTCCAACCTCGATAACCCTAGACTCCGCCGGTTTCTCCCCTGCTGATACTGACCTGACCTGGTCGACACGGCCTCGATCACCTTACAACTACAGCTTCAACTCCACAGACTGCCTTGGACCATCGACCTTGTGGCCTGACACTTTGTTCTTTGCTCCTGAATCACCAGCCCAACCGGTGTTCAAAGTTGTACCTGTACAGTGCTAGCGCCCCGATCAGAGAGACTCTATACCCGTAAACACCAGCGTCTGTTACCGGCATAACGGGTTTTCACCAATTGAAGCGTGGCGATTGTCTCGAAACGAATGTTCTGAAGCCCCTCGACCCAACCCCGTTCAACCAGCAAAACAAACCCAAGTCAGAAAGGCTCCACGGAAACAAGGTCCGGCGCTTGACACCATGCCGTTCCGTGCGGCTTACAGGCAACATGATGGCTCTCATGACTTTCTTAAGCAGCACACATTCCACGGGGGCCACGGTGGCCAGCCCCAGTTGGCCATTGTTGATCCCGACCTGGACTCAGTCGATTACCACGGGTGGCATGAGATGGACTTTACCACCACGCCCCTCAATGCCACAACCACCACTGGCAACCCAGTACCTCCGCAAAAGTACTCGATCAACATGATGGACACTACCGACGACGTGAACTCGTCGTTGGCCTACAGCGTGAGATCTTCGGGTCATCGTCAGAACTCGACCGCTTCCATTACCTCGGGCTCTGCTCACCAGCAATCTCCCGGGGTAACCAGTACTCTCTCAGGAGACATCTACGGTGCCGTCGGACCCTTTTCCTACTCACAACTCCTCAACATGGACGCAGAGATGTCGCCCATGGACCAGTCCGGCCGTGACTCCAACATGATGACCGACGACAAAAGCCCAAACAGCAACACGTTATCCGGGTCTGATGCCCTCAACACCTCTCCGCCCATTGCCTCTTTGAACCCAACTGCCATTTCTTTATCGTCTTCCAAAATCGATCCGGCCGAAAAATTGTGTCCGTTAATAGCAGGACAAGTCGACAGCTGCCAACCGAATCGATGCGGACCGGATGCGCCATGCATGAACTTCACGACATTGCCTCCGATCGAAGAATGCACGTCAGTACCATGCATCACTCAATCATCGTCGCCCAACGAGACCATGATTACCAGTGAAAGTGTCTCTGTCGTCTCATTACACCAACGACCCAGCATGTCCTCGAGAACCAGCACCGCTACGACCGTTCCTTCTCTTCGTCGATCTTCCGCCTCCTCATCCACCGATAACAACAGCAACATCAATTCCACTCCAATCCAATCTGTCCCACTACCTCCGCGGCGGTCCACAACTGCACGACGCCGGGGCCCTGCCGCACGAAACAATACTGCTACAACAACTACAAGCAGTACAGCCACGACAATGGTTGGCTCAGATGACGAAGAGGATGAGCAACAGACAACAACGACGAAATCCACGGCTCCGTCCAAAGCAGACGCCAAGCAACGGGCCAAACAGGCCCATTCGCTCGTGGAGAAGAAATACCGCGAAAACCTCAATGCCAAAATCGCCCAGCTGCATAACACACTACAGTCGTCACATTATGGACCGAAAACGGGCGAGGAAGGCGAGAGCGACGGTGCGCCCGCCAACATCATACCGGCCTCCAAAGTGCGCAAGAGTGATGTCTTGACCGAGGCCATGAACTATGTCAACCAGACCGAAGTCGAGATGCGACATATGGAGAATGAAATTCAAAGGTTGAGTGAGCGGGTTCGTGTGCTTGAGAAGTTGGTCAGGTGTGAAGACTGCAGTTTGCTCAAGCAGATGGTTAATCTGCAGGTTCAAGCTGTATGATAATAACAAATATGAAAGAGAGGGTTACAAAATCGAAAAGCTTGAAAGTGACAACGACACTGGGGACTCGAAATGGAACTCGAAACTGAAACGTTATCCGAGAATCTGAGGGTACAACCTCCCAACTCGATCGAGCAACTGAGCGAGCTCGAGTAGCGACACCCTGAAGCGAGACTGTCGTTCAAACGTCATATCTATTCCTGACAATGTCTCGGCGCTACATCACAATCACAATTTCACACACCCGCGCCATACGGTTCTTACCCTACCATACCATACTCATGACGAGCGGGATGCTTTCTTGCTGTTCTTTTTGGCGTTGTTGTCGCCTGGTCGCCTGGCAAGGCGTGGCGTTTGAAAGGGTACATACCCATGGCGTATATTATATCAAGGACAGGACAGGGATCCAAGTCAGGCGTATTTTCCTTGGCTAAAAAGGATTGGGAGGGCGAAGGAAGGGAATGAATACTATGTTCACTGTGCATATGCTTATGGATATCGATTCGAACGAGTCTCTCGACATGACCATGTCGGTATCTTATCTACAGCTTGATGAGGGCAGGCCACGGCCGTGGCTCCGCTCTGTAGCAAACCTTCAATGCGAAGAAATGCAATGCATCCCTCATATCAAGCAATAATTGTACGTACAAGACAGCAAAGTACATGATACCTATAAGACTGATTGAGTATAACAACTCGGCTTTTTTGCTATTCGGAGTTGAAGAGTTGCAGTGAGGAGCGGTTGAAACCCCGCCCCCGCCTCGGAGAGGATCTTGAATGATATGCCATACTACCTACACACCTAGATACCCATGTAGTACATATGTACTTGTAAATACCCTCCACATCATACTAGTAGGCAAGATGAAGTACGGCACGGCATAGCATGGCATCGCAAGGTACAGCACGATAATGGCAAAGGGCAATCACCTACAGTAGATACCGTAACACACCATTCTGATTGCATCTACAGAAGGATTATGCTATAATGTGCGGAAGAAGCAAGGAAGATTGAAAAGGACCATGGTGAGTCAATTCATTTATCTCAATGTCTCAATGATGATCATCGATCTTATTTCCCCATCTCTCTATCTCTTAATGTGTCCTCTACTCAATCTCGATACGAATACCACCACCTCTCAACTGCTCGACCTCCTCAAGACTCCTCTTGGGTAAATCAATGCGAAGCAAACCACCATCAAGTCTCGCTTTGAGTTCCTTCATCTCCACATCTTCGGGGAGAGTAAAAGTGCGGCGCCACGGGCCGAGTTTACGCTCAGCCAAAAGAACGGTAGGAATAGCATCGGCGCGGAGTTGGGCCTCGATGGTTTCGCGGGATGGAGTGCGTTCGATGGGACCACCGTCTGCGGAGTCATCTTTGGCCTATATCACACACACACACAAAATCGTTAGTCTCCACTATCTCTACCATCATGAACTACCAAAAACAGCTTCTGTTCACTCACCTTCGCATGTCCGGCTTCTTGAGCCCATCCTTCACCTTCACCCTCCCAGACACGGTCGCCATGCTTGGGATCCAACAGGCCAATATTCTTGGGTCGCTTGACGGAGCCCTGGACTAGCAGCGTGTGCGGGCTCATCCACTGGATGACAATGTCGTTCTTGTCCGTGACGCCAGGGGTTTCGATTTCGATGTGGTATGCGCGCATGGTCTCGCGGATGTCGGTCGCGGGGACCCATACGTTGGCCGGTTTGGGGGCTGCCACGCTCCCTGCCGCGTGCGGACCGCTGAAGTGAGATTGCAGAGTTGCCTCGTGCAGAGATGTTCGGGGGAATTGGAAGTGAGAGGGGTGTGCGTGCGGTTGCACGGGTTCCTGGGTGTGGGGGGTTGTGACGGGCGCACCGCCATGCAGAGGTTCTTCGACCAGGCGGATCACGTAGTTGGCCGGGACGGCGTAGGGGACTCCGGAGGCACTCATGATGAAGAAGAGGATTGATCAAGATTGGCTTTCGATGAGGAAAGGTGTCTTTGGTGTTGTTCGTGCTCGGTGGCAGAGAGTGCTAGGGATGAGACGGAAAGGATGTTCTTTTTTTCTCTCGAGAGAGAGCTTCAAGTTCCTTATACCCGACTCTAGGCTAGCAAGTGGGGGATGTACAACACTACCGTAGTGGTAGATGTGTTCAAATGTGATAGTAGTGGTGCTGGAGCTGGGGTGACGTAGAGGAAAGATCGACCTCCCCAGAGCTGGAGCTCAAGGATGAGCTATGTATATATACATACATGCGGTACCTGTCCGCATTTAGCTTACCTTGCCATGTCAACCCCAACAACGGACGTGAGGATGGTCTGGTCCAGTGTCATAACCCAACTGGCTATAGCCGGTGATCAAAATGCCGCCGGCACAAGCTTACCTTTGGTTGCTCTGTCCAGTAGCTCTTCGACCGCCGGTACCCCCAGCATTGGCAGGCAGGCAGCCAGGCAACGGCGCGCTGCCCCAAACGCAAAAGCGCCGCTACCGACCCGGGTCGACCTCGTTAACCCCAGAAAGCAGAAGAAACGCGGATAGCTAGAGCCCAGTTCTCCACTTGACATGGCTCATTTTTGAGGCCTTTGGGTTTCAATGGTCGAGATGTGCCCATCGGCTTCTGCTAAAAGCTGGAGGTCTTTGGGGCTAAAACGTTTTGGAGCTCTGCCCAGTGTCCGAGGGTGGAGGTTAGGTTGATGTCACGAGCATCCACTGCCAAATTATGCAATAAGGAACTGAGATAGAGATGAGAGCTTCAGAGCTTTGAGGCAACGAGACCCAAAAAGAGGACGCGGCGTCGGAAGCCTCTACTCTGGTTGGTCGGCTGGCTCCGCTTACCCCTGCGCTTTGATGCGAGTATCATGAGATGGTACAATCGTAGTCCTTGGGCGCTAGGCAAGGACAGGGAGTCCGGGGTGCGGCGGCTCGTACACTGCAGGCGAGCTTGAGAAGGACCAGGGCCCGGACGAAGGGGTGCACTGGCAGTACAATGTATGTTGTTTGATGATTCGATCCGGCGGGTAAAGGTTGTGAGGGATTGCAGTGAATGGACTTCGAATTCCTGAATGACGGCCAGGGTCGAAGGACAGGGCTAGGACCAGGGCCAGGGTCCTCCGGCTGCCGGCATCTCCAGCAGGGGGCATAAAAAAACTGAGGACATGACACGCATCGCAGGTAAACAACTCACGGCTGTTTACAGTCCCTAATAATGCCGCCTTCCAGAGTGAGCGATCGGCATGGGATCCTAGACCCTCCCCGCAGCGTCATCAGCAGTTGCCGTGTGCTTGGACTTGGGACTCGAGCTCTCCATTCTCAAGCTGTCCCAGGACATACCAGCGTTGGCTCCGAAGATTGAGGCAGGCATTCACAGGCCGGGCACTGATCCCGTCAAGGTCTCCCCAACACTTGTTGCTCGCAAGACAGACATCAAATGGCTCGCCCAGATAGGGTCCAACGTTGAGGGTCTTGCTGGTCTGGTCTGGTCTTTGCGGTGTGGTGTCGAACGACGAGCAAATAATGTTGTGAGGAGTCAAGTCAGAAGGGATTTTCCACCATTTGCGTAACACTACCGTATCGCGGTCTTGGGGGTGGAACAGGTCAGGCCAATAAACATTCGCAATCAAGCCATAAGGTGTCGTGGTGGGAGAGTCCGCCTTTCCATAGAGCAATCAGAGCGAAAAGCAGATGCCAGGTGGCGTGATTGCTCGATGAGAAAAGACGACATTGTTACCGACGGGAGCATGAAGAAATACTGGGCAGCCAAGCGAGATCGGATCGGAGCGAATCATATGGAAGGGGAGGGGCTCCAGCTCTCGGGCCAGGAAATGTTGCCGATACCAGTGTGGACTGCCTCCAGCTGTGAAGAGGCATATACTGTCATACTGTAGTAATCGGCTTCAGGTCCCTCGCTGGCGGTCATACCTTGTCTTGGGGCATTGAGGCAATATTGAGCTTGCGGCAAATAATGCTTGTAGCACGTTGTTGATTGGCGTCCCTGAACCGTAACCGTCGGCGGGCTTCTTGAGGTGCTAGCTAACGTTGTAGGCACTGGTACCATGCTGGTTAGTCAGAGTTGAAGAGTTGTAAAAAGGATTTCAGTGTAATGTCGCAGGAAGATATAGATCCAAACTCCCTGGCGTACAGGCGGCAAGCTGCCAACAGCGTCACCACTCCTGCAAGGTACGAGTAGAACGACAGGTACCGGCACCGAGTAGGAGCAGGCAGCGGTGACCGATACATAGACGATTCACCTGGTAGCCGAACCAGGTGTCTGTGATGGACCGACGGTAAGGCAACACTATAGCAGTAGCCATGATCTGGATCATGGTTGGTAACCCCTAGCAGGATCCAGTTCCTAGAGGGGACGTCCAGCGTCTGCGTCTCAAAAGGATATACAATGCAGATATCTTGGTGTCTTAGGAGGCAACTAGCAGGAATGAATCAAAGAGACATCATGAATTACGAGTGCCAGTGGTTGAAGATTATGTGTTCTTCGGCGCCGTCATCCTTTTGACGGTGCATACCTGGTATGGTACATATGCTACTTGATATGTCCTTTTGGCCAGCCAACAAGAGGAAGTCTCTCCTGTAACATGTTCTCTGGTGTTCATGTTCAATCAAACGGGATCCCGCCCAACCTCATCCAACTCCTTCATCGAGCGATTAAATCCAGTCAATCCCATCCCATCATTGCGATTGTTTTCCGCATTGCATCTCATGCCCAGACCAGAAACGCTTCATCAAAACGCCAATGATCATTCAGCCCTGTACAGTTGCCCCGTCCCATTTCATTCATTCGATGTGTCATAACTTGTAGTAAAAGGTGCCGCCCATTGGAATGATGATGGCAATCCATATCCATAGCGACATCCCATTGTCCATTTTCATAATTGACGAGCCTCCATATCAGCGACGAGCTCCTCATGCATAATTTCAGCCACCTCATGGGCAGCAGCAGCCTCGAGCATGTCTTCCGGCTCCTCGACGAGACCGTATCTCTCACTGAGATTTTCCACTGGCGTGACACGCTCACAGTGACAATCGTGGTGATATCCGGCCGGGTGGTGCTGATGATGACAAGAAGGCCGAGCCTTGATCGTCATTTGGGTATATGTGTGTGGCGACGTCCGCCCGCTGCTGTGGTGGGCTTCCGCAGAAATAAGATCTTGCGGACACAACCCGGAGTGTCGGCGGGTGTGGTGCATGGGCCGAGTCGGAGTGTGGTGGTCTGGCATGTGGATGTCAGGACAGAATCCATCCCACGACTCCTCGTCTGCGCTGTGGCTGTGTGATCGTGATCGGGTGTTGACCAGGTGTTCCTGCGACGGTCGTCGCATATGGCATTTTGTGCAGTAGGGGGCGTTGTGGCCGTGACATGAAGAAAGCCGGCGGAGCTGGGGATGGAGGCTCTTTGGGCTTTCTGGCGGTGTGAATGAGGCGGCGGCAGCAGCAGCAGCAGCAGCGGCCTTTTCCTCGGCTGGGAGGGCACTCATGAATGTAGCAAAGGGGTCGTACTGGACCATAGTGGTAGTGGGTAGGTACAGTATGTGTTGGTCTGGGTAGTAGTTGTGTGTGTCTTTTGCTATTGGGTTGGTGGATTGAAACAGATGAGTGTCAAAGGGGGTATTTTGCCTCTGCATTTATATTATGCATTTTCTGATATCGTGAACTCAACTCTTACCTCTCATCTCACACGGCATATCCATTACGAAAGCTGCCAAACGTTGGGCCTTCCGCTCCGCTACCTACCAATTCCCTGCTGCGCCCGACGCACGGCACAGGCATGCAGTGGGAGGGGTGTGTCATGGGTGTGTCTCCCGAGCACCATCTGGTGACCGCCAAGTCGAGCGGAAAAGATGGTTTGGATCAAAATGACTGGATGGAAGTGCAAACCACTCGCAGGCGTGGACAATCTGAGTTTTGGGCTTGTTAGGGTCTGGCCCATGTTCCTATCGGCGGCCTCCGGTGGCTGATTCAGGGACCCAACACGCCACTCTGGGGGGTGGATGCCGCCAGAACAAGACCCAGATCAGTCCACCAGCTCTCGAAAATCAACTGCTAGGGGTCCCCCTCTTTACTCATCAAAGCTCTCACGTCCCTCACCCAAGTGCCACTAAAACCGCTCAACTAGCAGAGACTCCGGCTTGCCCAGCCGATTCTGCGATGCTATAGGCTAATTCGTCGTCTACTTGACAGTCGCGGTCCAGAACAATTCCACTGACTTTTACATCTCGTACACATGGACTGGCTATTATGGCTCAGTCAACATTGGCGTTTTGGCGCATCGATCATTGACTTTGCCATACTGCCTACGAAACGAGACCTGCCATGGTAGAACCACATCATTGCAACGCGCGATAGAGTCCCAGATCGCCTGCCGCCTTCCGTGTTACAGGTCAAAACGACCCCGTTGATTCTCAGCCAAGAATCAAATAGAGGCCCATGCAGTCCTAGGTACTCATGACCAGCATGCTGGCGTTCTGCTCGGTGGTTTCTTTCACTTGACGTCAAATCTGCAAGTGATTGAGAAATGGCGCAGTCAACGGTATCAGAGGTATGGAGGTGCTGAGGTTCTTTGAAAGGAGCCTCCAACTAGAGCAGAAGGAGTTGCGTGTGCCATGCACGGTGCCATGTTCAGACAACCCGGGAGATGATGCGTAAGGACAATCTTGTTCGCTGGGCGCAGATTGTCTGATGCCATGTCGCACAATCACGCAACATCTCCGGCATATTTCTCCTTGGCAGGTTCAATTAAGTCGGTCCATAAGCACCAATTTTGACGAGAGTTCTTGTTCGAGGCAAGTCATATCCTCGCTTATTGTTGTTAGACAATTCATTCCCCTGATCGATATGTCGATCGGCTGAGATTATCCGCTTCTGAAGCCTTTGGGAAACGTTTGGGAGGGATGAGAACGCGCCATATTGCCACGAGCGGCCACTTTCTTCCCCAGGTTTCACTGTTGACCTACTGTAACCAAGCTTTCGTGCAGTCGACTCCCAATCGGCGCACGGTGTCCATCTCAAGTCTCGCCACTCATCACGAGTTTGACTGAATGAGACCATCCACGGCAAAGGGTCCTTTTCGGTTGAAGTAGATTGCAGAGATCCATTGCAATAAGTCGAGCGAGATTGTCGTCACCCAAGCAGCTTCGTCACGCACATGAGAACCTTAGTGAACTGAGTACCGTGTATCCGGAGTGCGGGCCTGCGGACCGTTTCATCGTTGAAGCTGGCTGTTTCAATTTTCTCGCTCAACTCAACGTAACGGTGGGTGGCCCGTTTCAGGAAACAGGTGACCAGGTAAATCTTGTGTGGAAGGGGGATGAAAGGTGAGCACACCACATACACCCACGGTCCGTTGGTAAATATGCAGTCTGTACTCACGTCTTGCCCTCAGCTAGATTCCGCACATGCGACATCTGATCTGGGTCGGCAATGGAAAGGTCGCACATCACATCCCTGACAGGTCTTCAGGGGATGGTTGATATTCAAGACTTTGGGTTTCGGAGTAAACGAACCAGACTGGTACTCAAAAAAACCGTGTAGAAGACGATGAGGATCATTCTGAGTTGGGATTACTACCAGCCTTGTATACGGTATTATTGTAGTCCGGCAGGCTGTGGAAGCAGCCGCGAATCAAAAATGCCGAGATTGAATCAATATATTTTCTTCTCGCCCAATAACCCCCAACCACCCATTTGGATTGACTTCATAAACGCGCGCAACTACGACGATTATTACTATTATACTACGTTACAACAGCTATGTTAAGGGCGGCAGAGAAAATGTTCATATTATCGCATAATAGCAATGATTGAAGCCTCTTTACTAACCAGGAAGAGGAACGGGAACGGGAAGACGAGATGTTAACAACAGAAAATCAATGTATTATTAGAACAACCTATGTGAGGCTAGCCTAGGACATGCTCAACAACAAGGTATGTTTTATGTTGATTCATTCATGATGCTTTTGAAGTCGATGATGCTGCAAAAGCCCGACCATTGCTCCTCCATGCTTTGCGTACGACTATGCGCCGCTTCGCTCGAAGTTGGTGAACATTCTGGCCGTATGTCGTGAACGTCATAAGAATATGTCGTTAAGGACGGATAGTCGATGAGGTAAGAAGAGGATGGTAAGGATTGTGTCGAGTCGTCGAGGTGTGTGAGATGGAGGGAATGGAGACCGAGTTGGGCGAGAGAGGGAGGGTTGTATGTTGTCATGCAAGAGTTGAGATCAAACCTCTTTCAGACAAGCATGCCATGCCCTTTACTCGGATGTGATCTGGATCTGCTTGGAGCCCTTTGACTTCTCGAGCTTAGGAACGATGACGCTCAAGATACCGTTCTTCAGACTAGCCTTCACATTGTCCTGGTCGACAGGGTTGGGGAAGGCGAAGCTTCTGGCGAACTCGCCGACCTGGCGCTCCGAGACCCAGTAAGTGTGCTTGGGCTCGGATCGGGCAACTTCCTTGGATCCAGTGGTGGCGACTTCCTTGCTGGACGAAGTGCCCTGTTGTTGTCCTTGTTCGCCAGAAGTCTGGTCTGGTCGCTGGCCTTCCTCGCGGTGGTGCTCGGTCCGGCCCTTGATCGTCAGGGTCTGGTCATCTTCGAACTGGATGGTGACGTTCTTCTGGTCGATGCCCGGAAGTTCACCCTCGAGGATGTACTTGTCCTGGGCCTCCTTGACGTCGAACTTGGGCGCGAACGTGCGCGAAGCCGACTCGGATAGCTTCTGTAGCTCCGAGAAGGTGTCGTTGAATAGGTTGAAGAACGGACCGAGTTCCTGGCGGGACGGTCCGAAGGAGGTCGACAGTCTTGGGAACAGCGCCATTGTTGTTGTGTTGTTGGTTGAGAAGTTGTTTGGAGAGTTGGTTTCGAGCGTTGGTTCGAGAGTTGTTGTTATAGTTCGATGTGTTCTGATGATCTGATCTGGTGAGCTCAACCTAGAGGGAGACAGAGACACAGTTTTATAGCTTTCAGGCAGCTCCTGCTGAAGCTTCTAGAGAGCTATGATTGCGTATGTGACCGGGGGATGGTGCAAGGGGCCGAAGTGGTGTGAACTTTCTAGACACTGCACTGCATGTGTTGATATTGCCCCTTTGGGCTTCTCGATAGTTCCGGATGCGGAGGCCGCGCCGCCTCGAAATTTCCAGACCTCTCGACCAACCATGTCGCCATTCCGGCGCACAAACGGTCTTGGTGCTGAGACCGCGCGAACACTAACCTGTCAATAGGGTCCTCTTTGATACCTACAACTGTACTACTGTGCTTCCATTGTCTTCCGGGTTGAAGCTGCTCCCGCGCTTTGCCGGTAGGCATGAGCATCCAAGGGACCACATCGAGATGGAGCAAGGCTGACGAGTGGCAGTAGCGGTGGCTGTCAAGGCGGGAGCAGTATGCGTCATTACAATGGAGTAGCCAGATTTCAGTCACGTGTTGCCCCGCATCCGTTGCGATCCTGCTGGAACTTTCCGGCACTTACCATGTTAGACCCGGTTTTAGGCCTGCTCAGGGGCGCTTCCAGGCGTTGCTAGCACTCTCAGGCCACGCCTGCAGGCGCCCACCGCCCCTCCGGACGGTTGATCCGGGGCTTAGCGTCAAACAGAGGCCGCATCGCGTCATTACAATCTACGGTATCGCCATCAGGTTGCGATTTACAAGGTACAACTTACAACACTGTAGCACTACGATAGCTCTTAGGAAAGCAGAAATGCACGCAAACAATAGCTGTAATGGCGAGCTTGTCGCGGCGGACGGTAAGAGTGATGGCTCTGCCACCGAAAAGATAATATCAATTGATCCACCCATAGTCCATAGCGCGCTGTTCTCGCAATTGCATATCCCTATTATGAGAGAGGAAAAAGAGCAACTGCATCATCGGGCATGTCCATTGCTCCATGGTTTCAGAGTCGTAAGATCGTTCATTCCCCCCCTCTTGCTTTCCAGCTTCCGAGCTTCCTGGCCAATACCAAGCTCAAGTCATGTTGGTGCCATATCACCCGTAATATCGTGATCAAAAGTCCTGTGGGTCGCTCTGTACAATGTTGTAAGGTCCTGCTCCCACATGAGGCTTGTCCTTTCTCGTCATTTATTTCCTGGACGGAAAATCACCAATGCCAGGCCAGCCAAAGGTCTCGGCTTCGGCCGCATTGTCGATAGCTTCATAAGTCGCCGACTCCGTCCTGCTTCGCTGGGCCGCCTGTTGTTCCTTGGTCATTTTCATGGAGCTCTTCCGTCGAGGGGTGGCATCATCATCTAGAGATGCGGGCTGGGGTTCATATGTACCTAGGCCTGGCCAACCCCAACTGTCGCGCCTCACTCGCTCGTGTGAGGTGGGCCCCATGTTGTTTTCATTGACTTCAGAGCGCTCGCGCGCCTCGATGGCTGGGCTGACAGTCTCGTTGATTTCCGGGTCGGAGGCCATCTCTTCTTCGACGCGCTTCCGCCGCGTCTGATCCTGCTCACGTAGTTTCTCCAGCCGCTCTGCTACCGTGGCTTGGTATTTTTTGTGGTGATGTTCGCTTTTGTCGCCGAACAGCTTCTCGTGTTCTTGGGAGATGCTGCTCCGAATCGAGTCCACAATGCGACCAAGCTTTGAATCTCGGCGCTCTCGGTGCCCTGTTGGGACGGGTTCTGTACTCCTCCTGCTCATTGACGGAGATGCTGGCGGACTCTCAAAGGCGCCTGTGTCAGGGCGCTCGGTGCTGGAGTGTGAATCGCGCCTTGTCATGGTGAATATGTGTTGTGTGTGATGGGGAATATTCTTTTGATAGAGATTCTTTGATAGGATATAGGATTCCTTTGATTGAGGTCTTGCTTGATGTATGTTCAAACAGTATGTTCAGTTCGGTGTCATTGCCGTTCTGCTATGTGGCAAAGCTTTCTTGGTATGAGAGTTATATACAGGCCACCAGGAAACAGTTGCACGTGAAGAGGTATGGTCCCCGGTCGGGACTACCAGAGTTAATTGACAGGGAAACTAAACCGTGCCTAGAGGGCTGGACGGGACTGGAGGGATTCGAGAAGGGAAACTGATAATCAGAGGTGGAAGCGAACTGGTCCATCGGGTAGAGTAGACAACACAAAATAGGATTGGCATTAGCATTACCTTTCCTGCAATGGCACACGAAGCCAGATCAGACCACCACTGGCATCTGCCACCTGAGCATTTGGCCCAATGAGGAGCCGCTGCGGCTGATATCGCGCATCTGGAACCTCAGAGTGTCCGGGTCCTTTCGCAGAAGAGATCGTCGTCTTTCGAGCTCCGAATTCGGTGCTACTTGGTATGAAGATGACACTCACTACAGACTTCCCCACGGACATGCTTCTCTCCGCGGATTGGCTAGCAGTGGTGTCATTGCGCGTGAATGAACATTGTTGTTCTCATGGGAGGTTGAAATTGTGTTGTTTGAGGGAATAAATCGAGGGAAGGTTTCCCGAGCTCAAATGACAGTTAAATGACATGTCAAATGACGCCAAGCACGAAGACGCGTCCAGAACTCGAACTTCAGCTCGAGAACTCACAACCATCAATTGAAGTCTCAGTTCAAGTTGTTCAGGCCTCCTTAACTCGCGGAAATGGCGTGACTGTCTGCTCACTTGCCTTGTGACGCTCCATAAGACTCATTCAGGCCAACTTGACGCCGTATCTGAGGCACTCGCCTCTCGTTGAGCGAACGGGCGAGATTCTTTAAGGCAACATGTCAACGGCCATGGTTCGCCAGGAGAACAAAAGCATCAAGGGCCCCGGGCCTGAGAACATCAAACCAGCGTATGTTGTCATGTCAATTCAGCACGTGTGAGACTGGTTGCAGACATGAAGTTCTGGGGTCAACGAAGTACTGGAAGCCAGTACTTATATGCGCAACCTTGGTCGGCAGCCCGGCATCGAAGTTATTTAAGTACCTGTGACTGATCAATCGAACCACGCTCCACAGTCTCTTTCCGGCGGCCACTCAAGCCAAGGCAGGCAGCGATCCGTTGAAAGGGAAGCCAACCCATGCCCTCAATCATGCAGTAAGTCCATATATGGTGGGAGCCTAAAAGGCCCACCGACCGCTATCATTGTGAACCACTCTCGTTGGCATTGTCTGTGATCGTGTCGGCCGCCCTTGGGCGATCCTAAACCAGGCATGCATGTTTAACACTCATTAAGGCAAGTTCTGATACGGCTCCGTTTTCCTCAACAAACTACCTCGGTCATCAAATCCTCAGGCCATCGTGGCGCGTCTTTCCCATTCCCTCTCGTCCCTACATGGTACCCAAGCTCGACCTGGTCACGCTCGAACTTGATGACCGGCTTGATCGTCCTGACCGTCACACCTAGGGCTTTGCTCTCTCTATCCTCAAAGAATGAGGGATGAAACAGACTCGGATTCTTCTGGATCATCTCGACATATTTGGGGATGGTATAAACCATATTATGGTAAGACCTAATAGCCGTCAGCAACGATGATCCTTGCCGAGAGCACTGCACCACGATCGTATAGAGGCAGTCAACTTACCTGAAGACTTGCTTTCCATTTCTGCTCCACACATCCTGCCATACTTCTTCCGGGTACTCGCCAACCGAGTCCGCGAGCCACTGATTGTAGTAGTTCAAAGCCAGGTCGACTTTATAACTACCGCCTTGCTCTGCTCGGCGCATGAGCGCGCAGAGGATGCCAGTGACGCCGGCCACCCCCGTCATATAATCACTGTTGGGAAATACTGGCGTCACGGCTTCGTCGTCCTTGAGGCCCATGGCTTTGCCAAAGCCGGCGGAAATTCCAATGCAGGCGTCACTGATCTGCTGCCATCCTGAGCGATAAGACCACGGTCCGTTCCAGCCGTAGCAGTTTTCTCGCACGCTGATGATGCCACGCTCTCGGTCCTTGACCAGGTCGATGATCCCTTGCTGGCCAAATCCATATTTATCCAGAACACCCGGTCGATAACCTTGCACCACGACGTCGGCTTCACGAATCAGTGAGCTCAGCTTCCCACGGCCGTCCTCCGACTTGAGGTCGATACTGCAATTCCACTTGCCCCAGTTTAGATCGACATGGAGAGCGCTAAAATCACAGATATTTGGGGAAGTTGCACGCATAACACTGGCGCCGAGCTCGGCAAGACCTCTTGTCACTGCAGGCGCGGCAATGACACGGGTTAGGTCGACCACCTTCAGGCCCGCCAAGGGCCGCTTGGCTGATGTCTGTGGAATGGAAGGCCACCAAGACGCCTTCTGCACCGAATTAGGCACATCATGAATTTCGAACAGCCCGACGTGAGCGTTGGCCTTGCCGTGCTCTGTGGCGCGGAATGAATCCACGGTATTCGCGATTACGCCTGCTTGTTTGTACACATCGGAAGCGCGATGTTGCATCTCAGCCGAGTCGATAGTGGCCAGTTTCGCAATGAACGGCTGCAACGCGTCCTCCCAAGTGGTCAGCTCAGGTCGGTCTTTTGGCAGACCAATGCTCTCCAAAGTCGGGTCTGGATTCATGCTGCCGTGCAAATGGAAAAAGCGGCCGTCCTTCGTGCGGTAAATGTTGGTCGCACACAATCGATAGAGGCTTGAGCTCGCCTGATGAAAGTCATAATTTGGGATCAAAGCGTCCAGCTTGTCCATGCCTTTGACCCCGTACACAATGGCGTTTTCGGTGTTCGGGTTGATTTGCCAGAGCAGCGTCGACATGAAGAACAGCTGTGCGTGGTCTGTGTTGATCTCTGCCCCCGAAAGCTCTACATTGTACTTGCGCTTGAGCAGGGCGTAAATGGTGCATGCTTCCAAGGCCTTCAGACTCGCCGCAGACTCGGCAAAACGCCAGTTGATCGGAATTTGAGGCAGATCAGATCCTTCGAATGTGATGCCAGATGCGAACTCCTGTGCTTCCCGGGGAAGGTATTTGGAAATCTTCGGGTTCTCAAGTAGCCCTTCAATCAGGAGCGTCTTGGACTCTGCTGGAACCGAGTAGCTCTGGGCTGAAGACTTGTCAATACTGCCCATTCTGACAAGACACAGGCCCGTCGTCAGCCTCAAAGATCCGGCGACCCTAGAGATTTTTGTATGATAATTATGCAGCGCTTTCAGGCTGGTGCTGTCTTCGGTCCAGACGTCTGGCCGTTCTCACGAAATGCCGAAGAATGTGCAGCAGAGAGGGAGCCCCAGGTTAAAATGCGGTACGAACGAAGCGCCCGTGATGACAGCTCTTTCACTTTGCGAGACAGTGAATCATAACCATGTAATATGCCCAGGCAGATTGAATTTCGCCGTCATCATTACCCTGACTCCAGCGTCAGGCTGTCGACACCTCATCGACCTCGGTCATGCCTGAAATCCCCTTTGACTCCTCCGGCAGCCCCGGGTCCGACAGAAGCGGAGACACCATGGCACTGTCCTGATGACTAGAGGGACCGGAGATTCTACTGATGTGTGGCATCGTTGGATTGCAAGCCATCCACCACTACCGTACTGTGGGCCTTAAGCGACCCCGGTTATACCAGATATGCGGGGTTTCCAAACCGCTGGGGGAGAGTCAGCAGCCGGGGACCGAGATGGGCTATACTTGTTCATCGCACGAATCAGCGAGATCCCCCGAGTCAGAAGTCCTTGAATCGCCTATAGAAAGTAAACATGCCTCGGAAGTTGGCCATGAAAATCCATCGACCCCTCGGCCCCAGATGGTTCCTACTCACGGACATCTCCAGCAGATATCTGGTCTCCTGCCTGACCTGGATCTAAACAGGTCGTTATATCAGCCTTCTGGTAGACTATCCCGAACCCGCTCACTGAAGGGTGGTGCATCTCGAGTCGTGTAAAGGATAGGGCTGAGCTCGTGACCGTAAACAACAACCAAGGCATCGAGCGGAGACGGGCCCAACCAGAAGCGAAACCATCAAGCAAGAACTAGCAAGAACGGTTGACGCTCACTATCGTCGCAATGGGAGACCCTGGACAAGTTCCTACACCGGCAACGCGGCCATGCCGCATTGCCAACTGCTCAGGCGCGCGTGGTGACCCCGGATACCAGATGCGGCGACAAGCGACCCTGGGTCCCGTCGACTTCATCACCGGCGACTATCTGGCGGAGATGAATTTAGCCGAGAATGCAGAGAAGATGGCGGCCGGGCAGCACGACGGATGGGAACCCTGTGCATGGGACGGTCTAGAGCAGACGCTCGACGTGATCAAGGACAAGGGCATCCGCATCATCATTAACGGTGGGGCCTTAAATCCGAAAGGGTTGGCGCAAAAGGCTCAAGAATTCGTCAACGACAAAGGACTGGGGCTCAAAATTGCCTATGTCTATGGCGACGACTTGATCCATGAAGTCAAGACTGAGTTGGAGAAGACCGGCAAACTGCCGCCCCATCTGGACAGCGAGAACGACAAGGTCACCTTGGCCGAACACGCGACTGACCTGTTGGACACCAAGGGAAAGCCCGTGGTAAGTGCTAACGCCTACCTTGGGGCCAGGGCCATTGTCAAAGGCCTGGAACTGGGCGCCGACGTGATCATCTGTGGACGCGTTGCCGACGCCAGTCCTGTAATCGGTGCTGCCTGGCACTGGCACCAATGGTCCGATGCCGACTTCGACAGGCTAGCTGGGGCGTTGGTGGCCGGCCATCTGATCGAGTGTTCGGCATATTCAACGGGCTCCAACTTCTCCGGCTTCAGTGAATATCCGCTCGAGACGTTTGTGGACTTGCCGTTTGGGATTGCCGAGATTGCCGACGACGGAACTTCAGTCATCACCAAGCATGAGAACACCAATGGTCTGGTCAACGAGGACAACATCAGGTGCCAGTTTCTGTACGAGCTGCAGGGCGGCATTTACCTCAATTCGGACGTCACCGCTGATACGGCCAACATCAAAATCGAACAGGTCGGCAAAGACAGGGTCAGGCTGTCCAACATCAAAGGGTTACCGCCGCCGCCAACCACGAAGCTCGCCATCTTCTACCACGGAGGCTATGAGGCCCAACTCCTGACCAATGCAACCGGATACGCAACGAATGAGAAATGGCAATTATTCGAAATGCAAATGCGATACGCTCTGAAACAAAAGCGCTTGGAGGACAAGTACCAACTTCTCGACTTCCAGGTTCTCGGCGTGCCTGAAGCCAATCCAAAGTCCCAATTCCGAAGCACGACTTACTGTCGAGTGTTTGTGCAAGCCGACACAGAGGCCCTGATCTATGGCTTGCTGAAGACGTTCAGTGAAATCGCCATGCAACATTTCTCCGGCTTTCATCTGTCACTGGATATGCGGACCGCGCTGCCAAGGTCTTACCTTGCCTTCTACCCGGCGCTGTACTCTCAGGATAGACTTAAAGAAGGCGTGGCGGTGTTGTCGCCCGATGGCCAGGACGCTCAAACTGCCGACGCAGACCATCCACCTCGCTATCAAAAGCTGGCGCCACGGGAAAACTATGAAACTGCTCATCCAGTCGACATCGCCTCGTTTGGACCGACACGAAAAGCCCGCTTGGGAGACGTATGTCTTGCGAGGTCGGGCGACAAGGGCGCCAACATCAATTTTGGTGTCTTCGTCCGCCGTCAGGAGCATTATCCTTGGCTGCAGACGGTCATGACCCGGGCAAAGCTCCAGGAACTCATGGGCGAGGATTGGAAAGACGACTTCTTTATCGAGAGGATGGAGTTCCCCAACATCTGGGCAGTGCACTTTGTTGTCTATGGTCCGCTGGGCAGAGGCGTCAGCAGTTGCCGCTTGCTCGACGCCCTAGGCAAGGGTTTTGCAGATTATATCCGGGACAAGGTGATTGATGTGCCTGAGAAGTTCTTGGAGGATGTCGAGGCGGTAAAGCAGCAACGACGAGCCATGCTGTGAATGCAGTGCACTACAATGTGGTATGCAGTGCATAAATGGGGTTATCATGGAATATTTCGAACGTTTACTAGCGCATCGATCCGAAGCACTAGTGTTGGTAGGTGTACTTACAATAGTGTGGTTATCCGGATATCACGGATGTAAAGGGGTACGCACGCTGTATCATTCCTGATCTTTTGCGCGAACTGCCGAGCTGGTAACATATTTTCGATTCCGCCGGACCCCCTGATAGGTAAGACAGGCCTTGTATGGAGCGTGGCGGAGCAAAAGGAGAGAGACTCCTGCAGCATTAATATTGCTCTGCACTACTACTGTGCACTGTATCCTTTGACACCGCTGAAATAGTAGCATCGAGTCACACATCGGCACTTGTTGGTAAATGCCGCAAACGGTGCAACGCAGAATGATTAGGTAAACATCCCTGGCATCGTTATCAGCTGCCAGTGCCTCGGCATGTTACATTGTATAAGTAATCTTGATATGTATGGATATCTTGGACATGAAAAAAAACAGTCCGCCAGCCGCTGGAAACCAATCCCAGAGGCATGAACACAGCCACGAGGCGTGTGGAAACAACGGAGCTGGATTCCTGGAATGGACGATTTGGCAGAGTTTTAAGCCGAGGCTCACAAGGCTGCGGTGTACCCTCTAACTAAATATGGATTAGCTGCCGCTGTGGCCCGCTACCTAAATCCAACCGATGCCAGAAGCCGAGATCCATCAAACTCTGGCTTATCAAAGGGTGGATTTCGAGAACGGGTCTCTTGTTGTTCTTTGTTTATTGCTGTGGACACGCTTCGCAAGCTTTCGGTTATTATCATACTTCCGCGAGATGGTTCAGCAGAAATCCATGTCTGTTGCACAGAAAGTGTAATGGCAAAGGATTCTCAAGCAGCTCCGACCGGTCACGGTAAACAACTTTCTTCTAAAAGTACCTGTCAGCTTATACATGCCATGTACAAAGTTGTATAACGTTGTGCAGACGTCGGAGAATATCACGCCTAAGCGAGCCATTTATACTATATTTTAGCCGGTCTGGACTAGGGATAAGAGTTGTGGCACCCTGTCCACTCTCGGCGTTCGTCGAGTTGGTGTGGAACGTCAGACTTGCGGCCGAAAGAGCCACTCTCCAATCATTGTCACCAGATCGCCAGGCGACGGGAGCACACACCCCGGTCACGCCGGCTACCAGTAACCCATGTCACTGACAGGGCTTTCCCTTGCCCATGCCTTTGCCGCCGAGCTCAGGCTTCGACAGTTACAAAAATGTGATGCAATTGTTTTTCCGTTTCTGGATCCGATGCCAATTTTTCCCATTCACGCTCTATCTTTTCTTATTCTTACTGTAGGGGGTTTACGGCCATTCTATATTATTTTTCTTCCTCCGCAAACTCCAACGTTTCCACCACTCTGTAACAATGGCGGAAAAGGACGAATTTGAAGATGCGGTTCCTCCCCAATTACCGTTATGGCGCCTAGTTATCGACCAAGCTCGAGTCACGCCCGAGGTGCTCAACTACCCATACCGCGGTTCCGGCACAACTGAAGACCCTTATATTGTCACATACATTCCCAATGATCCAGGCAATCCATTCACCTGGACGTCGAAGCGGCGATGGGCAATCAGTTGGATTGTGGCGACGGAAATCCTAGCGACGGCGTTCGCTTCCAGTGCGTTCAGCGGGACGATTCGCGAGCTTATTATCGATTTTCATGCCAGCACCGAGTTGATCACGGCGGGCATTTCACTGTTTGTTCTCGGGTTCGCCCTGGGTCCTTTGCTCTGGGCTCCTCTGTCTGAAATCTACGGTCGACAAATCATCTTCTTCATTACTTTCGGGGTGTTTACGGCTTTCAATGGCGGCTGCGCCGGTGCCAACAGCATTGGGACTTTGTTGGTGCTGCGTTTCTTTGCCGGTGCTTTCGGCTCGTCGCCCTTCACCAACGCCGGTGGTGTCATTGCCGACATTTTTCCCGCCTCGGAAAGAGGACTGGCAATGGGTATTTTCTCGCTCGCTCCCAGTATGGGTCCGACACTTGGGCCTTTCTGTTCTGGATTCCTGGGTGAAAACGAGGGCTGGCAATGGGTTATGGGGTTGTTGACCATTTTCTCCGGTGTGCTTTGGATCGCGGGCGCTCTGTTTGTGCCGGAAACCTATGCGCCTGTCATCCTGCGCAAGCGGGTAGACAAATTATCCCAGATGACCGGGAAGGTGTATACTTTGGAAGCAGACAAAGAAAAGGGTCGGCCGTCAGTCAAATCGCTGCTGCCGACGGCTCTGATCCGGCCGTGGATTTTGTTGTTTTTGGAACCGATTGTTTTGTTGTTGTCTCTTTACATTGCCATTGTCTACGGTAAGTGCAGACCGAACATGGAGGTTCTAGACTATTTTGCTGACTTTTCTGGCTTTTAGGCACACTTTATCTCATGTTCGGCGCCTACCCGATCGTCTTCCAACAACACCGAGGCTGGTCCGAAGGTATCGGTGGTCTCCCATTCATCGGAGTAGCCGTCGGAATGGTAGCAGGCATCATCTTCTCCGGCTACACCAACAAATGGTACATCAGGGAAGCCGAGAAGCATGGAGGCGTAGCGCCCGCGGAAGCACGACTCCCTCCCGCATTCTACGGTGCGGTCGCCATCCCCATCGGCCTGTTCTGGTTCGCCTGGACAAACTACACCTCGATCCACTGGATTTCTCCCGTCATGGCAGGGGCACCATTCGGATTCGGATTCACCATCATCTTTTTGGTCGTCACCAACTACCTGATCGACTCGTATACGATTTTTGCAGCGTCAGTTCTCGCGGCCAACACTGTCCTCCGGTCGTTATTTGGTGCCGCCTTCCCCCTGTTCACTCCAGACATGTTTGACACTCTAGGCATCCACTGGGGCGCATCGATCCCGGCCTTCTTGGCGCTGGCATGTGTGCCCTTCCCGTTTATTTTTTACAAGTACGGCGCCCAGATTCGCGCCCGGTGCGTCTACGCCGCGCAGGCTGAAGCCGCCATGGCCGAGTTGCGCGCAAGAGCTGCCCGGGCGGCTGAAGGTGGAGTGGAAGAGAGCGTGTCTGAAAAGGAAGAGGAGGGAACTACTCCAGGCGAAGGTGAAGAAGGTGCAGAAGCACGCTTCGAACCTATCAGACCGACTAGGACAAATGCCTCTGTCGATCGTGCTTCCATGAGAGGCGGCTTGACTAGAATCAAGTCCCGCTCCGGCAGTATCAGCGAGGCCGCCGGCTATGACTTCAGTCCCTTCGATATCGATCGTGTTAATACCCAGAACTCGATTGCTGGTTTGGATCTGTCGAGGACGAGAACGTCGCTTGAACGGTCGAGGACGCATCGGTCGATCGAGCGTACGAGAACTTCTGAGCGATGATCTGGATCTGTTTTGCAACAAAAGGAGCGTTCGTGTTGAGATGGGTGATTGGTTTTCCAAGATCTTGGATTCGGACGTATTACTGTACTGTACTGTACATTTATTTCTAATGTAATTCATTATTGCTCGTCACTTTTATTTATGGCCGCCAGGTGATGAGCAAGGAGTGAGAGTGCGATGATCTGATATGATCCATGCATGAATGGGACGGTGCACTGTGTTTGAAAAGATAATAGACTTTCATTTCTCTTATTGGTCTTCCGATCCATAAATAAATCACCAGAGAAACATTAGCAAAACCCAATATACTCCTTGTTGTCCGTCCTCGACTCATCGCTTTGACATTCGGTCGGTCCGACTGTCAAATATGGCACCGACAAACCGTCTCAGGCCTCTGACTCTCCCTCGAACTCTCACTCTCTGAGGAGGAGGAGGAGGAGGAGGAGGAGGAGGAGGA